>NW_006399864.1:7380440-7411182 GCF_000299155.1 Elephantulus edwardii
GAATTTCTTTAAAAGGCTATGCTAGTTGTTTTTTTTCCTTTTTCCCTCTTTAATTGTCATAATGTTATGTTGAACTATAATATAAAAATGATTAAAGTTTTAGCTGATTTAATGTTAAGATATATTGTAAAAGTAATTGCAGTTGTTGATTTAATGTTAAGATACATAGAATTTAAAATGACTTAAATTTTTTTGTTGATTTAACTCTATTGGATATAGTAATATAATTGAAAACAGGAATGCTAGGATAAAAATGATGTGATATATTGCAATTTAGAGGAATAACACAAACTTACCTTTAGCTAAGTGCTTAAGTCGATATGTGAAAAGGGAAAGTTTGTCCTAAAGGAATATTTGTTGAAGGTAGTAGAATGTGATGGAGAGCATAAAGCTTGGCTTGGGAAAGATTTAGTCCCATGCAGTTATTCTGAGGAGAGTTAACATTTGAAAGAAGAAAAGCAGACAAAGAGAGACTTTGCCAATACATTGAGGCCTGGCAGATAAAGCTGGTGCCCACCTGAGCCCCTCTCTAGGCCCTGGAGTTAAAGGACGCTGCTTAACTCATGGTGACCACCTGGATCCACTTGATGAGTCGAAGCAGGAGGCATGGAGCAATGAGGAGATAGGTTGGGTATGGACAGCTTTCTTCAGCACTGTCCACTTAGCATGATGAATGGATTAAAGAAGGGTTCCTGGCCTGTGGAGCAGGGAGCTCTGAAGATCCTTAATGTATTGACTTAACCATGTGGGGATAAAGGCAGAGTGAAGAGACTAGCTGCTCTGAAAAGCAAGAAGAGGAACGCCTGTGTTTGCGGCTAATGTCCATTAGAACCTAGCCACTGGGGATGGCTGTGGATTCGTTGACCAGAACTAAGTCAAATGATGAGAACAAGTTTCATTCTGTGAGCTTGTGTTGATTACTGTAAGATGATGGTTTGTACTGGACCGGACCCTTGTTTACAGATGTGAAGGCTCAGTTTCAACTGTAAATTCTTCAGTGAAGAAGACATGCTTGTTTCCTCAGACAGCTTGTTTGATAGGAATGGAAAAATCAGAAATCGTCTGTCTAAAACGAGGGATTAAGGTATACGATGTGAAGTAGTTGGCTCACATACTTTCATGAATGTAGATGGTTGTAAGGAGAAGGTTGATACTTTGGATATAAAGGACAATGTCTGGAAAAGCCAGTAGGTGACCTGCAATAGGACTTGCTGATTTTTTTTTTACTTTTCTAGGTCATTGTCTTTAAGTAGATCCAGCTGTCTCAACTTTGCCTGCCTTCCTAGAAGGCACGGCCCAATCAACACCCTTAGTTCCTTAGTTCCCCTGACAGGTGTGGCCTATGCTCCTTCACTCCAATAAAAGAAGTTGGCCCCTGAAACTTGGCCTTTTCTTTTTGTTTGCCTGAAACAGTTACAGCTTCAGCAGTTGCATGAGCTTCACAAGATCATCTGGATTTCAGTCTCCAGAGAAAAACTAACTTCGAATTTGGATGCAGGAGGAAATGTAAAATCCTTCTTGTTAGAGTGATGGGCTGGTGTGATACATTAAAGATTATGGGCATTTTTTACTCCCATGTTCTGATGGTTAATCTGATAATGATAGTGGAACAAATCATGATTATAAATGTTGAGCAATGTTGGTGCTTAATCCAGAAGGAAAACTTCTGTCTATCCATGCCCTATAAAAATCTCATTGCCATTGAGGTAATAATTGGAGTCACGGTGAACTCGTGTGTTACGTAGTAGAAATCTATTTTAAAGTTTCTGGGTTGTACTAAGAAGCTGATTGGCAAGGCCTTTCTCCTATGGCATCATCAAGAATGTTCAAATAATTAACTTTTAGATTAATTGTTGTTATGTGCTATCGAGTAAGAACAGCTGGCCCTTAGCAGTTGTTCATGGAGTGAATTGTCCATCTTTTTGACCTAGAGTAGATAGTGGATTGGAACCGAATGCCTTTGGGTTAGTAGTGCAACACCTTTACCCACTAGGCCACCAGAGTTCCCTTTTAAATTAATAAAGAGAAAGCTGTTTGTGCTACCCAGAGACTTAGTGTGAACATTCAAACACATTAAAATATTCTCCAGTGCTTTGAACCGAAGGGAAGTAAATAAAAACTTCAAAACTAAAACAAAACACATAAACAATACCCAGTAGTATTTAAAGTCCTGTGCTCTTCATTCTGTTTATATATCATTATCAACTATCATAAACCTATTTGGCAAGGGAACCCAGCATTGAGGTTACTGAAAATAGTTCCTCCTAATTCATCATAACACAGAATTTTAAAACAAATAACAGAACAAATTTGCTTGACTTTATTTGATAATATTTTTGTACTAGATTTTATATTTCATAATATATAAAAATTATTTTTCTTCATAGTGGATTTTCAAAATTTTGATCCTCTTCATATTTTGAATGTCCTGACACACTTTATTTCTTTGGTTCACCATCCATCAAGATACCCCTCCACTTATACCCTCTCCCTTCAACATTTGAACCTGAAGATAGTGGTTTGTTTGCTCACAGTTTTTCTGTCTTCTTTCTTTCACAGCCTTTTCTGGATTTTACTAGATAAGAATTTGAGCCCAAATTACTTATAATATCAATATCTCTTCTGGAAGGAAGAATTTAACCAAAAATAGCTTATAAATCAGATTTAAGCACAAATTGTGGATTTCTACACCAGTATTCTTTCCATGACATTGTAGTTTATCTTGTTAAAGACTTGTGCTAAAATATATACATCTAATTAACTTAAAATAAATTTATAATTTTATAGTATATTTGTAATTACACAGAACTAGGTAGGTACGTAGGTACTTACATCATTGCCTTATTAACATTAATGCTTGTATACAATTAAATGCATTTTATATGACATTCTTGGTGATATTTATAAAACAATCAACTCTTCTAAAATATATATTTTTCTCTTCTAGAATCCAATTGATTTTAGATAATAGAAAAAATAAGTGAATAAAAATTCTCAACTCATTAATGTAAAATTGATTCCATCTCATAGGTGACTCTCCATTAGATTTCCAAAGCTCTAAATCACACCAGAGGAAACTGACCATATTTCTCTCTTGCAGCTAAGAGTAGATTCAAACTGCCAAAGAAGTGCAGCCTTTGGATTACCAGCACAACTGTCTATGAACTACACTATCAGAGCTGAAACTCTTGGTGGTGGTGGTGTTACGTGACATGAAGTCAGCACCTACTCATAGCTGAACCTCTAGAAGTAGCTTTCAGAGGCAATAACTAGCATAGGAGACTGCCCATCTTCCTCCAGCTGTGCAGCTGGTGGATTTGAACTACATCCACTTGGGTTGGCAATACAACCCTAGGACATTTTATTTCAATATGAAAATAAAAAAGTTGTGGTTGAGTCTGTTCTGACTTAAGTGTTTCTGTCTTCAGTAGACTATAACACAGTATAGTCACCTAAACAATCATTGCTGTGTTTGAGCCAATTGTTGTAGCCACTATTGCAATCTCTCTCACAAAGGATATTTCACAATTAAGCTCTCTACGTTACCAAACACGATGTCCTTCTCCAGGTACTTGTCCCTCCTGTAATAAATACAAAGTCAGTGGTTCTTAGGAGAGTATCATCATTGCTTCTAAAGAGTTTTCTGGCTGTACTTCATCCAAGACCAATTTGTTTGTTCTCTATATTCCATGATATATTCAATGTTTTTTGCCAGCATGATAATTCAAAGTCATTTATTATTTTTCTTTACCTCATTGTTGTTCAGTCTTGAAATGCATAGAGATGAAAAAGATTGCTATTATTTGAGTCAGGCATCTTCCAAATACGTCTTCACCTTTTTATATTTAAGGCCTTTTGCAGCATGTTTGTCCAAATAAATGTTTTGCTTGATTTCTTGATAGCTACTTCCAATGGCATTCATTGAGGATCTAAGTATAGTGAAATCTTTGACAACTTTAGTCTTTAATTCATCATTTTGTTGTTTATTAGTTGAGCTGTGAAGGTTTTAATATACTTTTTGTTGAAATTTTATTCATACAGAAAATTATAATTATTGATTTTAACCAATAAGTCCTTCAAATCATCTTTTCAGCAAAGTTATCATCCGTCATCTACATATTGCAGATTGTTAATGAGCCTTCTTCTAATCCTGATGCCATGTTCTTCTCCTTGGAATTTGTCATTTGATTATTTGCTCAGCATACAGATTAAATAAATATACTAAAAGGATACAACATGGACAGTTTTTGCCCTTAAACCACACAGTGCAATCTTATATTCTGTTTCGATGATTTACATTGGATCTTGGTCTATGTAGAAGTTCCACATAAACACAAGTGAGTGTTCTAGGATTCCTGTTGTGAAAGTGGCCTAGTGATTAAGAGCTATAGCAATGCTTTCCCTCGTTTGCTGCAACTCACACATTCAAATGCCTTTACAGAGCCAAGTAAAATGAGGTAATCATCTTTTTCTATTCTCTTTTTTTTTTCAGCCAAGATCCAATTGATATCAACAATGATATCTCTTGTAATTTTTTAAAGTCAAGCAACAGTCCAGATTATTAAATTTTTTCTTTTAAGGACTTTCTCTCAAGTTATTGAGAACCCTGATTTGTTAAGAAAAATGCTTAAAGTATCGAACACAAATTAACCTGGAAAAGCATCTGTAAGGAGGTTTTGTGATTAGAAATCAGAGTGAAAAGTCTCTGGAATATAAATAAGGTGTGTTTGATACAGGCTATGATCTTTGCAATCACTTGTTATGCATCAGAGAGTTGGACAATGCCTAAGGAGGATAGAAGGAGAATTGATGCCTTTGAGCTGGGGTGCTGGAGAAGAGGGTTGAGGGCACCATGGACTGCTAAGAAAACAGATTCATCCTGGAGAGGGTTAAACGGGGCTGCTCCTTGGAGGCAAGGATTCTGAGCCTTCATCTGACATACAATGGTCATGTTGTAAGGAGAGACCGGTCCTTGGAGAGGGACATCATGCTTGGAAAGGTGGAGGGCAGGCGCAGGAGGGGAAGGCCCTCTGGGAGGTTGATTGATTCAGTGACTGGGGCAATCAGGATAACTGTGTCAGAGAAAATATGAGATTGGCACAGGACAGAGCAGAGTTTAGAGCTGTTGTACATAGGGTCGCTATGAGTCGCAAACGACTAGACGGCACATAACAACAACATGTCATGTCCAGTTATGCACTTTAAACTCAGAGAACCCACATAAACAAACTGGAAAACTGTAATTTGTAAGTGTCCAAAAGAAAAACAAAGTCTATTATTTCCAGGACTTGCTAAGTATAGACGTGGCACTTATCCAAGACCATTAAACAAAATTTTGGTATATGATTATAGTATAATGGGATTCTTCACACACTTTATTAGTTCAGCAAAGGAAACACTAGAAAAGAATTTGTCTGAATCATCTAAGACTTGATTTTTTATGTTTTATTTCCATTATGTAAAATTCTCAACATATAGGTAAGATTTTAATTTTTTTGTGTATCACTGAGTTGGAACCAACTCCTGGTGGACCCTTCAGTGAGTTTTCAGAGACTAAGGGAGGAGATTATCTATCTTCTGCTCCCAGAGCAGCTAGTGGATTTTAACTGCATGCTTTTGGATCAGCTACCACTAAACCATGTATCTTGCTGTAGTGGCCTTGTGCAATAGGGCATCGTGTTGCTAATACAAAGGGCATGGCTCTTGGGCAGTTTGAATCACAATCTACACCTTGCAGGGGGAAAATGACAGTGTGCTCTTAATGTACTTTAGAGCCTGGGAAAGCTGTTCAAGAGTCAGACAACAGGAGTAGAGATGACAGCTTGCATAGATGAGGGGATGGAGGAAAGAATCTATACAAAATGTCTTGATGCAATAATGATACTATGTCTATATATTTGAAAAAGCAGAAGGCTTAAAATAAAATTTACCTATTATCACCCAATTTAAAACAAGTAATTATTCCAATTTATGACGGGTTTAAGGTACTCTCTGTAGAATAAACCAGCAGCATTTTTTTTTACTAATCAGTTTTTTTTCTGATTCCACTTCAATATTTATTTACAAATTATTTATATTTCAGAGAACTTTCACTCTGATTTCTAATCACAAAACCTCCTTTCAGATGTTTTTCCAGGTTAATCCATGATTTCGATAACTTTCAGCATTCTTAATAAATCAGGGTTCTAGGTAACTTAAGTGAGAGAAAGTCCTTAAAAGAAAAATTTTAATAATCTAGACTGTTGCTTGACTTCAAAAAGTTTGTGTTTCAAAATTAATTAAGGTAAACACACATTTGAAAAAGCCCTTCTTTGATGGATCCACTTGCGTTTGTAGTAATGAAATAGCACAAATTCTATTTCTATATTTGTTTCCATAAGAATATTGTATTGCTTCATTTCTAGCTAATTTGTCTGTTTCAGTGTTGCAAAATAAGCCATCTTTTTTGCAATTAAAGGATTTATTACCATTAAGTATATAGATAGGAAAATACACTTTCTCTGATTTAATTTTTCCCATTTCAATATTAAAGTTACTTTAGGAGTGCACTTTAGGGTAAGATCCTGATTTAGATTTACTGAGACCATTTCATAGATTTTCAAAATGCTACAATGAACTCCAACAAAATATTTTATGACTTCAAATAACTCATAAAATTAAATCCAACCCTAGCTAAGCATTTCTTCAAATAAACTCCATAATATGATCAGGAAAAATTAAGAAGGCAACAATGTATAAGTAATACTTTAGCAAAGTACCCTAGAAATATATTCTCTCTCATACATAAAGTGAAATTGACTCAGGAGAAATATTAAAAGCAGGATTAAAAATGTAAAACCATTTTTAGCTAAATGTGATTCTCTCAAAGTGACAATTTGACAACTTCACGTGGACTTCATCCAGCCAAAATTTCTTTCTTTTTCATTTGAAGATGCTTCTAAGAGATGGACACCATCAAAGTGTTCCTGGCTTACTAAGAATATCATGAGGACAAAAGCTTTCTTTATTCTTTAGTTTGGCTGGATCGTAGTATTTACTTTTCCCCTTAAGGATGTTTAGTAAGTATTGAACCCTTTACATACTGATGATATTAAAGGATATAGCCCAATTTTCCAAAATGTTCTCAAAATACCTTCTTTAACTTTGACATTGTTAAATAAATATTTCACCTTAATGAAAATTACCATGAAAGCAAAAGTATGCCTTTGAAATAAATATACATTATATATAAACATATACGCTCACCTGTATGGAAGTCTGAGACAAAACATTGATTTTTTTATTAAGCCACTCAATGATCCTAAATTTGTGAGAAATGTTCCCTCAACTAATTATTAAATTTAATTAACATATTTTATTAATATGTATTAATATATATTAACATATAATAGTTTTCATCATTTGACATTTCACTATGGACAACTTGGAAGGAGTTTACGAAAGTTTAGAGGGATAAGCGTGTGGCTCTTAACTGTGAAGAGAAATGATAATCTTTAAAAATTCTTTTTAAATATTTAAATGTTTTTGCTGTTCTTTAGCTGATGCCTCATAATGTATATTCTACAATGTCTGTCTATGCTTTCTTCAAGTAAAGTTTTCTCTCTTAATCTAAGAGCTATACATTTTTGGGGAAAGTCTTTTCCAGGCAGTGTAGGTAGTTATTCATTTATACTGTTTGCTACTAGCTGCTTGGGATGCTGATTATTCAAAAAGGAGATTAAAATTTTCGTGTTTTTAAAATCTGATGGTGTAATAGAAGAAATTGGCATAGTGTTACAATAAAATGCTTTGCTTGTAATTTTGGTGAAGAACACTGTGCTGTTGTTACATAAAGTATGTTGGTAATTGTATTGTCTGGTAGAGTCAAATTCTCACGCTGTTGTTTGTATTTTCTGAATCATTCCTCCTCCACTTACATAAACTTGCTAATACCTACATTTCCTGTCTTATCTTTTTAGTTATTCATGCCAATTGGATCTTCTATAGCAATATCTTGAAAGAGCACAATCCTCAAGGCACTTTTCACAAGTTAAACCATAGTTTGGTTTTAAGACTTCAAGAATATGCATGTATATACATACCTCTCTGATGGTGTAGCCCATAAGCAGTTGGTCTGTTAACCTAAAGATAACACTTCTCTTTTAGTTAAAATGCATGAGAAGCTTCATAGGAGAACAGTGGGTAATCCCCTCCCATGCAATTTATAGCCCCCTGAAAAACTACTAGAAGGTCAGTCATTTATGACTCTATTCCACTGGAGAGCAATGAATTTGAATGTTTGATATCTATTTATCTCTCTAGAATTTCATAGCAACTTATAAAATGAGAACAATATGGAAAAGTAACAAATTGAATAATTTTCCAAGTTATTAGCGTATATTCATTGGCATTCATAAGTGTTTTTATTTTGAGATGCTTTTTATGCTTTAAACAAACTCTTTTGCTGGCTAAATATGTATTTTAGTTTGCCAAAATACTACTCACTTTTAAGTGTATCTTCTCCTGATCTACTTTATATAATCACATACTGTTTTTGATAGAAGCAAATGCACAAAGTTTTCTAGCCAATTTCCACTTTAACAAAATGTTCCATACTCTCAGAAACACTAGAGCTTGATCTCCTAAATACTGAATTCTGAGTATTTGTAGGCTGCTGTCTCTGTTACCTCACAGCCATCAAATTAAATGCTTAGAAAAAGGTAGTCATGTTTCCTTAATTTACTGAATTCAACATATTATAATGAGCATATTAATTTAAATACAACATATATTATTGAAATGGCAATGTGAAAGCATAAAAATTAATTTTGATAGAAATAAAATAGAATATTTCTAAAACTAGGTGAATATATGTTGATAAAAGCAAGTGCTAATTTGGTTTTATTGGAGGAAAGCTCATTAAAATGTAGACTGAATAATCTCTCTGACTTTTTCTTGATTATCTTAGTTATTTTTTCATTAGAACAACTCAAATAGCAAATTGTGGTGAATCATAGGTATTAATGAAATAAAGAGAAAGTGAAATAAAATAAAAACCAATGTTCAAAGATATCACCTTGACTCAACTTCAAAATTATCATTATCAAGTGAATGTGCAAAATTTTTGTAAATATAAATAAGTGAATACAAACACCTAACACATTAATTTTTATGTCACATACTTTATCACAGAAAACAAATATTTTAAAAATCTAAACAAGTATGTTTTGTCATCACATTGGCATAAAGTTCTAATAATTCAATTATGTGAATGGGCATGCAATTTATGCATAGCACTGTCCTTAGAAAAGATGTTGATCATACTTTTTATGACAACTTGCATAAATGGGAAATACATATTTAATACAAATTCATTCTATATCCTGGACAAATAATCTGAAAGACTATATGGTATGAAGAATGAGTATAAGGATTGGAGCAATTCTCTTCATCATGTGATATTGTTTGTTGTTGTTATGTGCCATCGAGTCACAATGTACAGCAATTTTACTGGCCCTTGAGAGAGTCAGTTTTAGTGTACAGTGTATGTGCCCTTGTTATTGTGTACCATAGTTGTTGTTATGTGTCAAGTTGCTTGCGACTCGTAGTGACCCTATGTACAACAGCCCTAAATCCTGCTCTATCCTGTGCCAATTGCACTGCCTCTGACACACCCATCCCAATTACCCCAGTCACTGAATCAATCCACCTCATAGAGGGTCTTCCCCTCCTACGCCATCCCTCCACCCTGCCAAGCATGATGTCCCTCTCTAAGGACCTGTCCCTCCTTGCAACATTTCCAAAGTATGTTAGATGAAGCCCCTGAATCCTTGCCGCCACTGTGATGTTAGGATAACAAGATCTTGCTTTCTGAAATTAAAAAATAAAAGAAACAAAGAGCTAAAGTACTTATTGGTGAACATCATGGACTATAAACTTAAGTGTGGATTATATATCAACATCAAAAAACAAACATCCTCACATTGGCCCAATAGCCAAATTCATAGTAAATGGAGAAAACATTTACCCTGCCAAGGAGTCCATTTAGTGTCTTTGAATTGTGCTGCTGGTGAAGAATATGAAATAGGCCATGGATTACCAAAAAAGCCAACAAATCTTTCATGGAGGAAGTTTAATTTTTTTTTTAATTCTTAAACTAACAGAAGATAAAATCATCTTAAGAACAAATAGAACATTATATATGTGTAAGGAGCTCTGGCGGCCTAGTGGTAAGAAGTTGTGCTGCCAACTCAAAGTCAGGTCATTTGAATCCTGTTGCTCTTCAGAAGAAAGATAAAGCATCTCCTCCTGTGCTATTTATAGTCTCTGAAAACTCACTGGAGAATCAGCTACAATTTTATAACAACAGCAATAGTTATAATAAACATTTTGTATAGTTATTAAGGAATTGAGCTTTTTTTTTTTAATAAACCCAAAGATAGCACTTCTTCTCCAGTCAAACTTGAGAACTAACTTTCTTTGTGATTTACAGTCACAGAAACACAATGGATAATATATGTGTCAGTTAGATTGCAATAGCTTAATAAACTCAGCAGCTCATTGAATGGGCTAATAGTTGGCCATTCATGGGATTTCTGAGGCTGCAAATTGCACAGGAGGAGGTTGCCCATCATTTACCGAAGAGCCCATGGTGAATTTGATCTGTCAGAGAAGCATCATTTTGGGGTAACAGCTCAACTCATATGGATTATAACACCAGAAATTACCCTTGAAGTAATAGTGCTATGTATGTGTTTATTTTTAACATACAATACACACACACACACACACACACACACACGTGAATTAGCAAGCCATTATGATGTATCACTCAATTGTGTTAACTGCTTTGTTGTTAGGTACTGTTGGAGTTTAGTATGACTCATCCTGACCCAATAAACAAAAGGCCTGAACCCTGTTGTAAAATGACCAAGGGCCATGTGGGGATGGACTTATTGGACCTATACAAACTTCATAAAGGGAAATGGTCCCCATCAACAGCATTAACAACACAAAATCAATCCCCATGTGGTCAGACATGTTCCACACACTCCTATATACCTTTCTACTAATTTCAGCACTAACTCTTTCTGTTTATTGGGTTCCAAATTTGATGCAATAGCTCACAGATCATGCAGAACCATATTGGAGAAGTCAAAAGGTTATAATCTAGGTTAGTAGCAGAATACAGTCAAGAAAAGTTTCTTAAATTTGCTCAAAGGAATCTCAGCTTTGAGACGTGTGACTTAAAGGCCAGTTCTACGGTGTTTTAGGGTCCAGTCAGTAGTGGCTCCCCAGAGTCCCCTTAGTTGTCCAACAAACTTGGGTGAAGGCTCTTAGCTTAGCTATGGTCTGTCCGTGAGGGGTAGCAGTCCCAAAGTCGGCTCCTTCTCATGTCAGCTCTCTGGTTCTTTGCTTCAGCCAAGGCTTCTGCAGAGGTCTAGATGGTGCTGGAATTTCTGAGTCAGAAGGACATGCTACGTTCTCCTCCTCTTTGTTGGTGTAGAAGATCTTTCTTATGCTGGATCTACTCAATTTAAAGATGAGGCTAACCAATCCTCTTATAGATTGGTGAGACTGGCTAATCGCTTTGTGGATTGATGAGACTAGATAATTTCCTTAAGGATTAGTGAGACTAGCCAATTCCCTTGTGAATATTCAAACACTTCCAATTAACATATTCCTACCCACCCATATGGCGAAGTCAGATAATGGCTAGGACAACCATTTTGAATAAACCCCTAACTCCACACTTGTCCTGTTTTATGCCATCCACATCATCTCTAACACACTTGAATCTATTGTTGCAGTCACTGTGTCATTCGATCTAGTTGAGGGTAGTCTAGTTCTCTGAACCTCTACCTTCTCAAGCATAATGTCCGAAATATGTGAGACGAAACTTCACCATATTTGCCTCCAAGAACAACTCTGGCACTTTTCCCATGTATTTGTTTGCTCTTTGGGCAGTCCATGGGATATTCAGTAGTATTCATCAACATCACAACTCAAAGGGATCAGTTTTTCTATTATCCTTATTTCACACTCTCAAATGCAGCCTTATATTAGTTTTCAAACTGACATCATTGCTCCTCAGTTTGTAGAGGTCCCTGATAGTCGACTTGACCAGTGTAATAAATCTCCTGATCTCATGACTGTGGGTACTAAAGGTATTGATTGTGGATCTGAGTACAATCATGCAACAATTTTAATATTTTCTCCATCTATCATGATGTTGTATGTTGGTCCAATGGTGAATATTTTTGTCTTACGGAGATTTAATTTATATTGAAGGTCTTTGATATTTAGCGGCAAGCATTTGAAGTTCTCACTTTCAGAAAGCAAGGTTTTACTTTGTAGTCTTCCAACTTATAAATGTATCCTAATTTATTTAACAACTTTAATAATAGTAGCTAAAGAGGACATAATCTTTTTGTCCCTTTTATTTCTATCTTGACTCTGTTCCTTCTTCCTGCAACTGCAACTTTTGAATTTTGAAGATTCAATGTGGTAAAAAGGTGTTACTTTTTTTTTATTTATTTCGGGTATAAATAGTCAAATTATTTTCTAGAAATTGTGTTATACTTTTCTGATGATAATAACTAATATCCTGAATCCTATTTGTTTCAATTAAATTTAGAAGAATTTTTTTTCAATTTTACTGAAGATTATATTAAAAAAACCAAACTAAAACTGTACATTGATGGAGAACTGTCAGATAAGTGCAAGTATGGTTTAGGAGAGGCCATCACACTAGTTATATCATTGCTAATGTCGGATGTATCTGAAGGTAGAGAACATTAGAAGATACATATTTTGTTTTATCAACTATGAAGAGGCATTTGACTCTTGTGGATCATAACAAGTTGTGGCTGACAATGAGAAGAATGGATGTTCCAGGACACTTGATTGTGCTCATGTGAAACATACGCCTAGAACAAGAAGCTGTTATCCAAACAGAGCAAGGATTGTGTCAGTGATATACCCTTTCTCCATACTTTTTCAATCTGTATGCTGAACAGATCATTTGAGAAACTGGGCATTATAAAGAATAGTGTGGCATCAGGATCAGAAGATCAGAGGAAGGCTAATTAACAACTTGCATTAAGCAGATAATACAAACTTGCCTTCCCAAATTGAAAATATCTTAAACCATTTGCTGAAGTAGGCAAGGACTGCAGCCTTCAATATATATTGCATCTCAAAGGAAAATAGAAATTATCTGCTTCAGACCAACAGGAAGCATCATGAAAGATGGAGAAAAGATTGAAGTTGTTAATGATTTCATCTTGCTTGAATCCTCAGCACCAGCAGTGAGGAACCAAAAGATGAGTTGCATTGAGGGACTTCTCCATAGTGCTAAGAGAAATCGTGTCAGTAAACAGGCGTAAGTACACATGATCCTGTCCATGGGCTTCCCAATCAATTGCTAAGCATCTGAAAGCTGAATAATGACTAAGAATGATGAAAGAAGAACTTATGCCTTTGAGTCATGGTGCTGGAGAAGAGTACTGAGCATACCATGGACTGCCAAGGGTACAAATAGGTCTGTTCTGGAGAGGATAATATCAATTTGTTCCTTGGAGGCAAGGATTTTGGACCAGCACTTGGAGAAGGACATCATGCCTGGAAGAGTAAAGGGTAAGAGTAAGAAAGGAAAATATTGGATGAAATAGGTTGACACAATGACCGTGGCAATAGGGTTAGGTATGTCAGAGACGGTGAGGTTGGCTCAGGATAGGGTTAGTTTCAAAGCCATTCTTCATACGTCATAGGGTCACTATGAGTCATAATCAACATGACAGAGCATAACAACAAATCTATCTCTATGTTGTTGTTATTGTTGATTGTCTTCAAGTTGACTATGACTCATAGTGACCCTATAAACAAAAGGCCTGATGCCCTGCTACAACTATTAACATTTATCAAAGTTTAAAGAGTTTCCAAAGGCATGTTATTTTGGAAATGGATGCCACTCCTCTCTTTTCTCTCTCTGTCTCTATCTCTCTCTAGATAGATAGAGATGATAGAGATAGAGATGATGATAGATATAGAGAAAGAGATGATAGAGATAGAGATGATGATAGATATAGAGATGATGATAGAGATAGAGATAGATATATCTATATCCTCTATATCTAGCTATAGTTATAGCTATACCTATATCATCTCTCTTATCTCTATCTCTAGCTATATCCAAATCTCTCTTTTTCTCTACTTTATATTTCTATCATTTCTATCTCTATCATCTCTATTTCTCTCTCTAATCTCTCTCTCAATCTATCTCTATCCATTTCTTTCTCTCTCTCTCATCATCTATACCTATCTGTATTGAGAAAAAAAAGAGAGATAGAGCTATTAATTGTCAACAAGGAATGCTCTGTGTGTGACTACAATACATAGTGACCCAACGAGAAACAGATTTGAACCTTTCCCTCTTCTGGACCATCCTCATAATCTATAATATACTAGATCCCATTGTAGCATTCACGATATCAATCCACCTTGTTGGGATCTTACCATCTTTCTGAGGAAGAAAATAAGCAATGAGGATAGAAAAGCAATGACATGATCTTATTTAAATATATCTATGAAAATAATAAATGTGTGCAATAAGTCACAGATCTCTTCTATATAAGCACAAACTTATAATTTGAGCAATTGTATGATACTGTATTTGTTTTCCTACAAACTGATTATAGTTATTAACGTTTTTAAGCTGAACAATGAAAGTGGCAGATTTTTAAGCTGAGTTAAGAATACAGAAATCACATCTGTGTGGCGTTCAAAGCTTAAGGAGTTTTTAACATGCCTATTTTTCTTGGCCTTATGATTATAACATGTGTTGCAATTCAGAAGGTATTTGGTTCAAATCCATCAGCTGCTCCTTGGGAGAAGGATTAACGATTCCTCCTGTGTGATTAACTGCCTCTGAAAACTCAGCAGAATATCAGCTATGGGTCAAAACTCGAGAGTAGTAATAGCAACAACAACAGTCTTTCACACTAGAGCTCTGGTAGTCTATTGGTAAGAAATTGGACAGCAATCCCAAAGGCACTGGTTTGAATCCACCAGGTGCTCTGTCAAATAAGTTGGACAATTTCTTCCAGTGTGAAATACTGTCTCTGACAACCTGCTGAAGGGTCAGCTTCTAGTCAGTTCCAACTCGATGGTACACAGTAACAACAACAGGTGTGTCACACAAGAAACCTTGGTGATGCTGTGGGGTCAGTTATTTAAAGAAGGTTGGCTGGTGGAATCTACTAGCCACTTTTCAGGAATGGTTTGGCAGTAAACTGTTGTAAAGATGATCCCCTTGGCAATGCTATGGAGCAGGCTTCATCTCTCCTATGCGGTAGCTCTGAGTCAGAATTGACTCACTAGTCATGGGTTTTAATCTTCCACACTTCTGGGAGTAAATGTCCACCATGTATTTTGAGCATAGAAATTGCATTTATTGAATCATTTAGCATAATGTTAGCTGTATGCTAGTCATGGATTCTGAACATCAGGAATATGCAGAAATACTATTTATGGTGAATATGGAGTGGAACAGTATTATATTAGTGATACATACAATTAATTGAAACTTTAGCATCAAATTTAGAGGGTGTTTTACATACCTTTGAAAATAGGTAAAGGAGATTCTGGAGCAGGACAAAAGAGAAATCCTAAGGAACAACAAGAAAAATCATTTTCAAAACTTAAACTCGTATTGCCTGATCAATTCTTCAAGTATATAATTATTTTGCTCTATCAAGTTTGTTGTTTTAAGAATTTACCTATAAAGATTATTTAGTAATTTAATGTGGGAATGTTGCAGTACAATTGAAAAAAACACCAACCAACCAACCAACCAACCACAAAACCAGAGCATAAACAAAGATGTTTTTAAAAAAACAGTATATTTGCGATGTCATCTCATTTGCTTTTTTAAAAATTTAAGTTATATATTTTCTTTGTTATAACCACTCTGGTTTAAGAGTATATTTAGTTAGGTAGACAAAACTTTATTAATGGAAAATTGGGAAAAACAATATCCAAATTCAAATAATATTATCTTGATACTCAATTTCCCCCCTTTTTCTTTCCAAGGGGCATTCTAGTTTTGGATCACTGTGTAATTATTGATAGATAAATTGCATATATGAGTCAGTTTGGGCTTTCCTCCCAAACTACATGACCTTAACTCCCTATTAGTGACGGCTTTTGTAATGAGATTGAAATAATTGGCAATAAATCCACTCTAAGGCTCTCATATCTAGTATGTGCTTGACAGCTGGATTTTGCTCAATTATTGTGTATAAACCATTGAATGTATTAAAAAATGGAAAGAAAAGGTTGTTTAAATGAAGGAGCTGGAAATCACGAACTAGATTATTAAAGTAAAAACTCTGGCACTAAGGTAATTAATAATGAAATATGTTGTATATAACAGCATGGTTTATTTTGCATTGTATATATCAACATATATTTTAAAATGTGTATGTATTAAAATTCTTTCAAGTGTGACAAAGGTATAGAGCACTGACATTGTGTCCTTAATTCTGCATCTTAAGGTGGCCTATTGGTAAGAAACTGTGCTGCAATCCTCAAGGTACACAGTTCAAATCCATCAGCTGCTCCACAGGAGAAAGATTGGCAGTCTCCTTCCGTGTGATTAACTGCCTCTGAAAATCCACCAAAGGGTCAGCTCTGACTCAATGGTACTCAACTATGACAGTCATATAACAGAGCTCTGATAGCCTGGTGGTAAGACACTGCACTGCAATCATAAAGGCATGTGGTTTGAAGCCACCGGTTGCTCCATGGAAAAAGGTTGTACAATCTCCTCTTGTGCAGTTTACTGCCTCTGAAAAACGAACTGGAGAGTCAGCTATAAGGCAATTCTGACTTGGCAGCACACGAGAACAACTGCAAAAGTCATACAATAAACAAATACTACATTGAACTGTTACTAACATTGTTTTTCTGCTTTGCGTGCAATATATCTTACTACTGTTTTCTTGAGCAAAATATCCTTCAAGAACTAATGAAGTTATTCAATTTTTAAATCTCATTTTAATGTCTTACAGTCATCTGTCCTCTTGAACACTACAAATCCTTAAATTATCTAGAGCATAGCTTCAAGAATACTCTCTAAACACAATACTTTTCTAAGGTTGAGAAGTGACTACTTACTAGTCCAAATGTATGTGAAATTATTTGGATGATAGACACCCCTGGAGAAGTTTAGAGGCTGCTTGTGTGATGATTTATTTAATGGAATTAAGTAAAACTTTTTAATCCACAACAAGTTACACTGAAGCACAATTAAGTGTTCTAGAGTTCACATGGATTGAAATGTCATTCATAATGTGTTACGATCCATACAGTCAAATATCTGCATAGTCATTAAAACACAGGTAAATATCACTCTGGTATACTCTGCTTATGACCAAGGCTTCTCTGAAATCTGCAATGAAATCCCTTATTCCATTTCTTTTCCTGAATCTGGCTTGAATTACTAACAATTCCTTGTCTACATACCACCACACAATTATTTCATTTTTTTACTCAGGTAAAAGAATTATTTGAACTATTTCACTAGTGTAAAATGATTTGAATTGTATCACTTATACAATTTTATGTGTGATATTAATGCTATTGCTACATAATTTTTTTTAAAATTCTTCATCTTTGGTACTGAGACAGACAGATACCTCTTCAGGTCCGTTGGTCAGGTAACTGTCTTCCAATTTTCTTGACCTTTAGCTTAATCTCACAAACCAACCAACAGTGGAAGTCCACAAAGCCCTCAAATCTCCACAAACTGTCATCCTTGGAACTGACTCCTACTTACCCCTCCAGCAGACTTGTAAAGGCAAGAAATTACATGGAATGAGATTGCTTATCTCTCTCCAGCAGATGAGCTAGCAGATTTGAGCTGTCAGAGAGGTTCCACCATCAATTAATAGATCAATTTCCTATTCCCTAGGCCACCATCAAGAAAGCAAGAAAGCAAAATTTCCTCTGAACCATAGATAACTTTAAGATAAATGGGTAGAAAATGAAAGCTTTCAAGGACTTAATTTTACTGGGCTCCTCAGTAACAGAAGCAGCAGTCAAGAAATTGAACGCTGTGATGCGCTGGGGAAATCTGTTGTCAAGGACTCTCCAAATGGCTAAAGAATAAGGATATCCATTCAAAGGGTAAAGTGTGCCTCATTCAAGCCACAGTCACTTCAGTGGCTTCCTATGTATCGGAAAGTTGGACAATAAACAAGGAAGACCAAGGATGAATCAAGGCCTTTGAATTTTGATATTAGAGTACTGCATGCATCTCCTATGGGCTGCCAAAAGAACGAACAAGTCTGTCTTCAAGTAAGTGCAACCGAGGTCCTTCTTAGGCAAGAACGGTAAAACTTTGTCTCATAAACTTCAGACATGTTGTCAAGAAAGACCAGTTCTTAGGAAAAAATAAATTACTTGGTAAAGGTGGAAGATAAAAAAACCCCAACAACCTCTAAACAAGATAGTGATAAACACGATGACTATAACAACAGGCTTGAACATGTTGAAAACATGAGGATGGTGCATGATAGGGTGAGTTTCAGATCTGTTCAAAGTCTGAGTTGTAGTCAACTCAGTGGCACAAAACTATTACAATTTCCATGTACATTAGTGCTTTAAGCCTTGTATTCATTTATTAAAACATCTTGATTAATATACAGTAATCACATTTTTGCTTATTTCTGCCTCTGTCTTCAGCTTATTTCAGACCTTTTTCTTCAGTAGTCCTTTATCATATGCTACCTTTTTAAATGATAGAAATGGAAAAGTTATTTTGGTTTAATTGACTCTGCTAAATTAGTATTGATTCATTACCAGTGAACATAAAAGTATACTCTTCTTTAGAGTGCTTCATAATTGCTAGCAGATAATTTTCACACAATATAGGTATACATACATTTACACAAAATAGTCAGATTTAATTGAGTTTTGAAAATCTTAAGTAATTGAGTTTTGGAAATCTTAAGTTAAACTGACTTAATGAGATCTCTTCATTGTACACATCCATTCATTGCATTCCATATTTGTTGCCAAATATACATAGGTCATGAAATTTACAGTGTGAATTACATTAGGAAAATTTGCTGTCACAAATCTCTCTGGAGTGCTAAAGAGCAATGATGTCAGTCAAGAGACTGAGGTTTCTGTTCCAGGTCTTCTCAATTACTTGCTGAGCTGGACAATAACCAAAAATTACAAAAGATAAATTGAGGCTTTTGAGTTGTGGTACTGGAGCAGAGTATTGAACATACCATAGACTGTCAAGAGAAAAAAACAGATCTGTCCAGGAGATGGTGAAACTAAGCTGCTCCTTGAAAGTAGGATTTTTTTAATTATTAAATTTTATTAGTTTTAATGAACATTTACAGGGATTTTGGGTTTTCATTCCTTCATTGCTGCACCATTCTCTCTATCCTCCTCCCCAGTTTGTTCTTCTTCCCCCGCCCTCCGAATGTCTGTTTTAATTGTTCAATTGCCACAGTGCTTGTCAAAGTCAGTTCTGATTAATCTCCTTTGTCAGTGTGTCCTTTGCCATTCCCTATCACTCCTCCCTGAGAGAGACTTCACCCTGATTCATAAGGAAAAGGGGATGGCATATTCTCTTAGCTACTTCCTGCTGAAAAGGGACGCTGTGGGTTTCAGGGTGAAGATCTTCTCTCACTACTCTAAAGGGCCCCTTTGGCAGTGGGAAACACATAGACTATTATCGAGATTGATTTTGGAATTTAGGTGCACTGTTATTAATTGTGCTTAGCCGTACATGTTCATATCCTTGAAGATGTATCATGGGGGTGTTGCAACCTAGAAGGCACAAATTTAACAAGTTATAAGTACATGAGTCAAAAATTATGGAAAAGTAAAAGAAAAGATTCTTTCATTGTTTTACAAACCCTCCCCCAGGTCCCCTCCACCATGTAGCCCTCGCTCTAGACTCCTGTGATGACAGAAATACCTAGTCACATACGTCTTTTAAACAGTTTTCTCCCTCCTCTGTTTCAGTGCAGTATACATTATTTAACCCATCTTACTCAGTCTCTCCCCAACCCCGAGGTTAGTCCCATTCTACAACAGTGGCATCATGCAATATTTGTCCTTTTGTGACTGGGATATTTCACTCAGCATAATGTTCTCCAGAGTCAACCATTTTGAATAATATTGGATGAGTTCCTCGTTTTCCAATGCAGCATAGTATACCACAGCTTCTCTAGCCATTCGTTTGTTGATGGGCACTTAGGTTGCTTCCAACTCCTTGCTATTGTGAACAAAGCTGCAATAAACATGGGTGTGCATATATCTGCTTGGATGTCAGCTATGGTCTCTTCAGGGTATATTCCCAGTAGTGGAATTGCTGGGTCAAATGGTATCTCTATTTGCAACTTTTTGAGAAAGCGCCATACTGCTTTCCACAGGGGTTGTACCATTTTACACTCCCACCAACACTGAATCAGGGTTCCAGTTTCTCCACAACCTCGCCAGCATTTGTTGCTTGCTGTTCTGTTAAATTTTGCTATTTTGACTAGGGTGAGATGATATCTCAAAAAAAAAGAAAAAAAAAAGAAAGTAGGATTTTGAAGTTCCATCTCATGTACTTCGGGCATGTTGCTAGAAGAGACTAGTCCTTGGAGAAGAACATCCTGACTGGAAAGGAAGAGAAACAGTGCAAGAGAAGAAAATACTGGCTGAGATGGACTGACACAGGAACTGAAGTAATGGGAATAGGAGTGTCAGAGACTGTGAGATTGGTTCAGGATAGAGCAGGGTTCAGAGCTATTATGTATAGGGTCCCTCATTATAAGGCAGAAACAATTAAATATCTCATAACAACATGCTTATATATAATGATATTTATAGATCATTAACATCACCCAAATCCACCAGTGCTCCAAAGGAGAAAGATAAAAAAATCCCATACCCTATGATTTACACTGTTGGAAAACCAATAGGTTCAGCAATGCGTTCTAGTACTTGATCTGCATAATTTAGGGTATGAGAAGAAGGGAATAGGATCTTTTCTTGAAGGGAACCTCCTGTTGTTGTTGTTTTTGTCGAGTTGGTACCGTCTCACAGGCTTGTGCAGGCGGAGTAGACCTGCTTCCTAGGATTCTCCAGTACAACTTTTCAGAAGCAGATTGCCAAGTTTGTCTTCTTTTTTTTTTTTTTTAGAGGAAAATTTTTATTTTTTAAAAAAGTTTGACTCTAAGGTTGGCCTCACATCCTGGAGTTTTATGGGATGCACAAAGCTTCATTACCTTTGAGTGGATTTAACCTTTCAACCTTTTCTGTAGTAGTTAAGGACTAAACTTTTTTAGTCATTCAGGGGTATGATAAAGAGCTTATAAACTATGACACTCATTGTCATTGAGGTCGAACCAACTCATAACAGGTCCTCCAATAGATTTCCAAGACTGTAAACTGCAGAGGAAGAAATTGCTTATTTTTTTCTCTTAAAGCTAGTACTGGAATTAAACTGCCAGAGAGGCACAATCTTTGTACCAGCAGTCAGACCCATTACAGACTCTGATACCAGAGCTCCCTCATGATTTTATTATTCACTCATTGTCTCTGAATAGAAGAAACACATAGCTCAACTCCAGGGTTTTTGTGGGGTTTGTTTCTTACTGGTAAGAAGTTACACTGCCACTCCAAGGGAAGACAGTTCTAATCCCCCAGTTGCTTCTCAGGAAAATGATAGGCAATCTCTTCCTGTATGATTTACAGCCTCTGAAAATTCTCTGAAGGGTCAGTTAAAAGTCTGTAATGACTCACCTGTACATAACCGCAATAGCAAGATAAGTCAATTGGAACAGATTGTCCATTTTCCTCTCTCAGAGCTGCGGGTGGGTCAAACCACCAGAAAGAAGCAGTGTTTGGTTTAGTAGTCCAACCCCCTACGGACCGTGCCACCACATCTTCCTGAAGATCTTCAAAAGGTAGTACAAACCCCCAGAATATTTCATATCTAATATTTTAAGGCAAAAGTCTCTCCTTCTCTCTTTCAGTTCCAAGGAGAAAATATTGCCTCTTCCTCCTACATCAAGTCCCAGGCACTACTTGGTGTTCCTTTGGGATTGTAGACATATCTTCAAAATGTCATCTGCACCCTCTCCCTGTCTGTGTCTGAACTCTCATTTATAAGATAGAACAATCAGGGAACCATTTTAGAACACATTTTAACCCAGTTTTGCTTTGTTAACAGAAAAAAGGCACATTCATTATCAAAGAGTTAACATTTCTGCATATCTTTCAGGTGGACACAGTTCAATCCATAATACACAGCTGAGACCAACGAAGATTATTTTAACCAATATCCCAAAGTTTAAGTGTCATAAGTACATATTTTTCTGACATTATTACCTATTAAAAATTCTATTAATAAACTAAAAATTCACTCATTGCCAGTGAGTCCAAACCCACTAACAGTTGAGTCGCCAGCGGGTTTTGGAGGCTATGAATTGTATGGGGAAGAGTTTATCCATCTTTCGTGCTTGGTCTACTGGTAGACTCCGGCTGCCAGAGAGGCACGATCTTTGGTTTAGCTGAACAATTTCCTACAGACGAAACCACCAAAGAGCCGTGTTTTTGATATTTGTTCATATAACATTTGACATCTCTCCTTGCTTTCAGATGCAATTTTACACAATTTTAAACCATCTCAAACATTTTAATATGCACTTAAAACATATTCAGTAAATTATTGTTACAGAAAGATTAAATACAAGTGTTCAACATTTTGCATAGATTATGGTATGTTTTATCTGTATGCATAAATTTTATATTGGAAGCCAATTACCTGACTTCCACAGAAAAAAAAAAACAACCAACAGCTCAAGAATGACTTGATCTCTGTAAGCTTGTAGAAAGAGGGGAATTCTGGTTCTGTTAAATTTCAAAAAGTCATTGATCCCTCTGCTTCACCTTAGATTTACAGGCAGGATCACTTCATAGGTGCAGACTGGAGAATCGCAGTGGAGGCATTACCTAATTCAATTTCACTGCCATGCTCTTAACACTAAAAGATTGTGTTTATTATTAAACATGCATCAATAAGTGTGGAATTCATTTTTAAGTCATTTTTTGAATAACTAGGAAGAGGTAAGAAGCTGTACTGCAATCCTGAAGGTACACGGTTCGAAGCCTCCAGCTGCTCTGCAGAAGAATGAACAGTCTCCTCCCATGTGATTAACTGTTTCTGAAAACCCACCAGAAGATCAGCTAAGAGTCACTTCCGACTCGATTGCACGCAGTAACAATATGGAGAAGGTAGCCTAATCCATGGAGAATTGTGTTGTTAACCCAAAAGTTGTACCTCGCTGGTACATCAAATCTACCATTCATTTAGCAGGAGAAAGATGGGCAACATCATCTCATGAGATTTATAGTCTGGTTAACTCAATGGAGGTCAGCTGTAAATTGATTCTGACTGGAAGGCAATAAATGAGTTATGAAGAAGGAATCCACATTGGTCTCAAAGAGTGAGTGAGAGTCCCCTCCACTAGTACCTGATTTCTCCAAATAGAAGGCTGTTGGGCCCGACTTATGGAAAGTTTCAACCAACGTGTATTTGTAGAGATCAGCCTTCTCAACTAAATATCTTCTCTTATTTCAAAGTATCTTCTTTCACTTCCAGAGATTTTTTTTTTTCTCTTTGCTCTTGGAAGTGATGGGGATTTTTGTTTGCTCCCACCGAACTTATTTCTTTCTGAAACATTCTGCCCAAGTTTGAATCATTTTATGTTGATAGGAGATTTATGTATTCTCATCTTGTTCAGTATTAGAGAGTCAGAATCCACTCATGGGTAGATTCCGTAAACCCTCTGGTGAGTTTACAGAGCATTCATTTGCTTTTGAGGAGATCGTCCATCATTCTCTCGCAGAGCATCTAGTGGATTCAAAATTGGTGTCTGTGGATTGTCAACACAGTTCAGCCCCAATAAGCCAGCAGAGTTCCTTTTTCATCTTCAAACTGGCATTTTTGAGCTGTTACTGTTTTCGAGTTTAGGAAAATACATTTTTCCTAAACATATTACTTTGAGAATTCACACTTACAGTGCCACTTCCACCCTTGTTTTTAATGTTAGCTTCAGTCTAGGTAAGTAATTTCCCTTCTGACTAAAATTACACCAGAGGTAGACATCAGTATGGTCACAGGATATCTTAATTTCATTTTCTAGAAACTTGGACGGGTAGACTAAAAAAAATACAGTCTGTATTTATTAAATACCCATTCAGATAATGCATTTGCACCACATTTTATTTTTATGAAAATATCTATATAGATACATTTTTCCCAGCCACTGAAAAGCACAAAGTAATATCTATCTGGGGGGCAAGGAATCTTAATTATCCTATAAAATGTGTAGCATTCTGGACAATAAGAAATTTCAGCTAAAAAGCATTGCTTTGTGGGCCAGATCGCACAAATCTTTATATAAATATATTACAGTCACATAGATACTAACAAGTATATTTTATTCAGAAATTTCCAAAGGAGATTGCTTTTTGCCTACTCTTGCCAATTAAAGTTTTGTGTCTCAATTAAGAACTTTTGTATTTTCACTTGGAGGCCACCTGTTCTAATTAGGAAATTATTTCAGATACCCAAGTCCTCTGAATACCAGTATTTGTAACCCAATTAGCATGCGCAAATCACACTGTTCCAAGGTCACTGCTCTCATTCCAGCCTTGTCTGTAAAAGCAGCATGATTAGTTCATACATCTTAAAACAATTATTTACAATTAAAAGTAATACCAAGACTTTAACTTATTTTGTTTTGTTCTTTGATCTAACTCCCTCACCCACTCCATTACTGCTTGCCTACTGTTTGTTTCTGCAGTTAGAGCTGCATCAGTAAGATTTAAAACCCTTCTCGGCTCCACTTGCGCCCCCTTCCCATTTATATTACCTCAGCAGTTTGCAAAGCTCTGTGGAGAGAGTGGTTGTCTGCCAGGCCGTGGCTTGAAAGGCCTGCAGGCCCTCTGCCATCCTCAGCACCACCATTACTGCAGCCTCCAGACCAGTCATCAGGAGCAGTTTTAGAATTTGTCTTGTTGCCAGCCAGACCCTTGATCTGGTGGTTTCCTGCCGCTCTTTAGGAAAACCTCCGGTGCCTCTTCTGTTGAGCTAATAGAAGCCACAAGGAATTTACACATTTGCCTACTTCAGATTTTAGCTTTTAATTTTATTTTTAGAAACCACCACACAAAAGAACCAGAAAGCCTAAAGTCAAGAAGAGAACAAACTTTTGCAACTGTTTGTCTCAATTCTGTGGCTACACTATTACTTCCAGTTTTCTTGTATTTATCCAAGTCAGTGTAAGGAATGCTGTTATTGTTAGGTGCCTTTGAATTAATTACAAATGATAGCTACCCTCTTGAACAACAGATCTGAGCCCTGTCCAATCCTGTGCCATCCCCATCATCTCTGTCACACTGAAGCCCATTATGGCCGTCTCTGTGTCAATCTATCTCATTGAGGGGGTTCCTTTCTTTCACTGACCCTCTACATTTCCAAGCATGATACCCCCTTCCAAGGAATAGCTTCTCTTAACAACATGACCAAACTATGTGCGATTAAGTTTCACCTTTCACCTTCCTTGCCTCTAAGAAGTACTCTGGCTGTACTTCTCCCAAGACTTACCTCTTGGTTTCCTAGTAATCCATGAAATATTCAGAACTCTTTTCTAACACCACAGTTCAAAATTCTTAATTATAAATTATAATTTTATAATTATAAATCAAAATTATAAATTCTTCTTCTGTCATCCTTATTCGCTGTCCAGTTCTTAGATGAAAAGTAAGTTTGTGAAAAGCCTTTATCAGATTTACTTTAGTAAATCTTTAGCCTTCAAACTGACATTGTTTCTCTTCAGTAATTTAGAAAAGTCATTGACAATGAACTTGTGTGGTATAATGTTTCCTTATCTCCTGACAACAACCAAGGTTGTTGATTATATATCTAAGGAAGATGAAATAATTGAGTTTTAGTTTTTACTTCATCTGTTATGATGTTGCTTATCAGTCCAGCAGTGAAGGTTTTTGCCTTCATGATGTTGAAATGCAGTCTATATTGAAGGCTGCAGTCTTTGGTCTTCTGCAATAAGTGTTTTAAGTCCTCCTAACTTTCAGCAAGCAAAATTATAAAGGTTGGAATAATGTAAGAAATAGAGTTTGACATTCTATATTAAATTTACCACAGATATTGATCTGCAACGCTTTCATGATGAGGACTGGTCCAGGAAGATAGACATAGATTCAGTCCTTTAGTATACACAAATTACTACACAAAGTTGGGAAAACAATACTACTTCCAGAAAAAAAATTAAGCTTGTTTTGCTTTCAAATCCTTAAAGAACTACCCGTTACCACTTCTGAATAGAATGAGTAATCTAAAACTTATCTTGAAGAACAACTCGCTACATATACACTTGAAAAAATTGCTTTTAGATGGGGAATGCTATCTAGTTTTCTACCTACCCCAATTTAGAATATAAACCTTCTATGCTATATCATTATATCAAATCAGATCACAACAAAGTTGTTCATTTGGGGAAAGAACACTTAGTTTCTGTAAAAATTGCTTTCATTTATGTTTAATTAATGTTATGACCTTACATCAAGAACTTCTTCATCAAATGAACATTCTTAAAACATTTATTACAAAACACTTCGTGTGGGTATTAATGGAAATAAAAACTACCCATTGAAATTTTCTTGCTTAAAATGTGCTCAGAATTTCATGGCAGTAAAAATTGTACTTATATGAACAATATACATATTTTAGCTGTGTCCAAAACAAAACTATTAACATTTTCTATATATTTTTTCTTTTGTAACTGTCAAGGATGCTATTGGTATAGACTGAGCTCTTGTTATTAGGTGTTACCCAATTATGCTGTATGCTATCTTAAACACATGGCTGTGTTTGAACCCATTACTATAGCTACGTTGTCAATAATCGAGCCTCCTGAGGGTCATGCTCTTTCCCCATGACCCCCTTACATTACCAAGCATGATGTCTTTCTGTAACATGATATGTTTCCCTAGAGCTGACCCCTTCTGATAGCACATCCAAAGCACAGGAGACAAAGTGTTTCTATCCTTACTTCTTTTTTTAAAAATTATTATTAAATTTTATTAGTTTTAATGAACATTTACAGAGATTTTGGGTTTTCATTCATTCATTGTTGCACTATCCTTACCTCTAAGGAACATTCTCACTGCACTTCTCCTAAGACTGGTTTGCTTGTTCCTAAGGCAGCCCATTCCATATTCTACACCAGTGTCAAAATTCAAAATATCCATTTTCCTTCAGTGTTCTTTATTTTCTAGGTTTCATATGCGTATAAGTTAACTGAAGAAATCACAGTTTCAGTCAGATACAACTTATTTACGTGTTGTTGTGTGATGTCAAGGCAGAACCAACTCACAGCTGATCCTTTACCAGATTTTTCAGAGCCAGCAAATTATTATTAGACATAATAAAGCAATAGCAAAATCTTTTCTGCTGATGTAAGGGAAGTCACCAGATCAAACCCATTGGGGGGAAAAAAAGAGTTCATCAGTGTATCGATGTGACATACAAAATCAAAATCAAACATTTTAAAAGAGCTTAAGCACTTAGCATAGCCAGTCTTTTATCCTTCAGTTTCTTTCCAAGAAGTTCAATGACTTTCCTTCTTTATGTGTGTGTGAGTGTGTGTGCCCTGCATATTTTACTGAAAGGTTCCACCTATATATTTAGGCAAGAAAAAGAAAGAATAGAAGATACTCCAAATAACAACAAAAAATAACTAAAACTTTATCTTTGTAGTGCATATGATCTTATTTGTATAAAAGCTCAATGAAACCATAAACAAACTATCAGAATTAATAAGTTAATTCAATAGTCATGAAAATAAACACAGAAAAATCAGTTGTATTTCTACACACCAACACTGAACAATCTAAAGAGAAAACAATGAAAATACTTCCGATTATAATACTCTGTGAAAAAAATAAAATAGGAATAAATTTAATCAGGGAACTGAAGAATTTGTGCACTGAAAGCTATAAAATATAATTGAAAGAAAATTTTAAAAGGAGGCCTACAAATATTTTAAAATATTTCATGATTCTGGATTGGAAAAATTAATATTATTAAGATGTAATGGAAGACTTAATATTGTTATGATATAATTACTACCCAAAAAAATCTATTTAATTAATCCCTATAAAAATCCCAAGTGTCTTTTTCTGCAGAAGAAATAAAGGTAAATTTCAAATTCATATAGATTTCCACAAGACTATATATAAGTAGTGAAAACAATCATTAAAATCAAGAACAAAATTGGAGAGCTCAAACGTATTGTAAAAGTTACTACAAAGATAATCAAATTCTATAATTGTTGTTGTGGCTGTTAAGTGCTGTCGAGTTAGAAACAACTCATAGTCACCCTGTGAACGAAAGACTTGAACAATTGTATAACTTTCATCTTTTCTCCAAGTTCATAGAGTTTCCAGAGGCAAGCTATTTCAGAAGTGGATGCCACTCCTGCTTCCAAGCTTGTTTTAAGTGGAGAGCTCCACCAAGCTATCTACCATGGATAAACATTATTGCATTTGACACATCAGTGTCACAGTGTTTAGCATCACAGCAACCACGACTTACCTCTCTACAGCAAATGGACAAACCAGAGGAAACTCTATGAACTTGGAAAAAAGATGAATTGTTCAGGTGTTTTATTCATAAGGTCATTATTAGTCGTGTCATCTGCATAATGTATGTTGCTGATGAGTCTTCCTCTAATCCTAATGCCACACTTCTCATAAAGCTCTGTATCCCAAACAGAAATAATAGAAAAGCAGGTAACATCATCAATGGATAGAAGATTGATGTTATCAATTATTTAATTTTGTTTGGATCCACATTCAATACCTAGGGTAACTAAAATAGTCTAGAAATCAAAAGACATGTTGCATTGGGAAACTATGCTGTCAAGAATGTCTCCAAATTGCTATAAAGCAAAGATTTCAGTTTAAAGATGAAAGTGCATAGGATCCAAGGTATGGTATCTTTCAATTACTTCCTATGAATCTGAACATGGGAATTAGTAAGAATCACCAAAGAACTGATGAATTTGAACTGTGGTGTTTGCTATGAATAATGAATATCCCATACATTTCAAAACAAAAACAAAATAAAAAACCAAACAAGTCTGTTTTGAGGAAGTACAATCAGAATGTTCCTTAGAGACAAGGTTAGTAAGACTCTCACATACTTGTAACATATTGTCAGGAAGCACCAGTCCTTGTAAAAAGACAACATCCTAGAAAAGGTGGAGGGTTAGAGAAAGAGAAGAAAACTCCTGACACAGTGAATTGATACAGTGACTGTAGCAATGGTTTCAAGTACGTAACATGCGATGAGGATGGTACAGGATAGGACAAGGTTTAGATCTGTTGTTTACAGGGTTGCTAGTGATGATTTATGTTTCTGAAAACCTGATGCAAGGTAAGCTGTGGGCCAGTCCCAACTCTATGGCACAAAACAACAACAGCAATTGTCAGAAGAAACCCTGAAAAGTACACTAGAGAGTCAAGAAGCCAAAACAAAGGGAAGAGACGCTGAGATAAAGGAGTCAAACAGAAACTTTTGAAAGACAGCTCCAGGACACAAAGCAATACTCTGCAACCTCTCTGATGTTCTATAGTATTTTTTTAAATAGTTGCTCCTGAGAGCTGTATAGTATTCTGTCCTGTGAATGTGCACTTTCTCAATCCATTCATTTGTTGGTGGACATCTGGTCTGTTTCTATTTTCTTGCACTATGTGAAGTGAAGTCAGTCTGAAAAACACTAACACTGCATATGACCATTATTGTACAAATAGAAGGGTAACTAGGAAAGATGTGTATAAAAACCCAAAAGGGGGAGAGCTTTGGAGTGGAGTATGATGGGAGTGGGGTTTGGGAAAATTATGGGGTGGCAGAGTTTGTTTGGTGGAGGGAGGGGGTCAAGAATTAGGAAAGATCCAGTAGGTACCTGAAATGGCAGAAAATAGATCAATGGTTATTAATTTTATAAAACAATACAGGAGAATTATCATATGAAACACAATGTGAATGAAGGAATGTGTGAAACTCAAATATGAATTAAACACAATGTATACAAATTTTGTAAGCAAACCAATATAAAAGAATATTTTTTTAAAAAAGAGTTACTTAAAAAAAATGACAAAGCAAACCTAACCAAATGTTCAGAGATCTGAACCTGGAGAATTAAAAGGAAAGAGGTTGCTTACGCAGTGTTTCTCAGGGTAAAAGAACTGAAAACCAAATTCAAGTCTCAAGTTGCAATACATAGAAATGCTATGGACAAAATTTTGAATGACCCAGGAAGCATCCAAAGGAAATGGAGGGAATACTTAACAATCACTGTACCAAAAAGATTTGACCAACACTGAACTGTATATCACGTAATGCCATATAATTAAGAACCAATGAAAATGAATGAAGACCTTCATACTGCAGGGAAGGTATCAGCAAAAAAATAAGGCACCAGGAATTGATAGGATACTGATTGACATGCTTCAAATGACAAACACAGCCATGGATATGCCTAACACTTTATTCCGGGAAGCTTGATACAGTAGAAAAAAAGGCTAGATGCGATTTGCTTTTCATAGAATTGTACTGACTCAAGGTGCTCAATGACACTTAACAATAATATCATTCTCT
>NW_006399864.1:7411282-7413793 GCF_000299155.1 Elephantulus edwardii
GAGCTCCACCAAGCTATCTACCATGGATAAACATTATTGCATTTGACACATCAGTGTCACAGTGTTTAGCATCACAGCAACCACGACTTATCTCTCTACAGCAAATGGACAAACCAGTGCTATACCACTTAGAAGAATGTTTGACCCAAAACAATTAAAATCAGACCTGAGCGCCGCAGATTAATGTCACCTACCTTTGGCTTGATAGCATCACTTTCTATCCATCATGCCAACAGAACTCTCTCCTTGCTATCGTTGTTAAGTGCTGTGGAGTTGTAGACAACTCATAGTGACTCTATGAACAAAAGACCTGAACACTAAGTGTAACTTTGATTGTTTCTCCAAGTTCACAGAGTTTCCAGAGAGAAACTGTTTCATAAGTGGATGCCACTCCTGCTTCCAAGCTTGTTTTATTCGGGTAGATTTCATAAAACAGATTGCAAGTGAATACACAAAGGGCAGTACTTACCGATATGACCTCATTTTGGCCATGGCTTTCATTCACATTTACAAACGTAAGTGGAAAATTTCATGCTGTGCTGGATAAAATCAAGCAACATCACAGTCATTGACTGCGAGTCAGTTTTCTTTATGCATTCTAGACCAGCAGCATTCACATCTTATGGTAATAGCATAAAGCTAGACATGTAGACTAATGGCAAAAAAGATGGAGAGTCTTTGGTAAAATACACTGTAAGTCAGAACTGATAACCAGTTTTTGTCCATTTTTGGATAATGTATGCTTTACAAAGGAACTGATAGTTCTTTGACATATGGATAATTAGATTACCTCATGGAAAAAAATAGATAAAATTAGATATCACTTCACACCAAGATAAAATTGCTAATCTTTAAAATAAATTTATTTAACAACATTGGACATGACAATATAATTTTACATTTTGGACCAAAAGCTAAGAAAACAAATTGGACTTAGTCAGAATTAAAAATTAACAACTTTTTTTCAAGTAACTGAAAAGAAAAAACAGAATATGTACATGCAAGATTTTCAATAAAAAATGAGTGATTTTTTTTACATATGCTGCAGTGTGAACACACCATGAAAACATTATTTATGTGTGATAGAATAAGAAAGACACAAAATGGCATGTATATAATTCTATGGATATGAAATAATAGTGCTGAACAAATTCATGGAGATAGAAAGTAGATTGGAATTCACCAGAGGCTGATAAGAGAAGAGAAATGGGGAGATTTTATGTAATACATCCTGAGTTCCCATATGGAGTTTTTGGGGAAAAAAATAGTTTTATTGTACAATGTGAATGCAATTAATGCCAAAAAATTGAAAGAGTTAAAATGGCAAAAATTATGTTACATATATTTTACCCAAAATTCAAAGAAAGATATACAAGACAGTGTACATTTTTTAGACGTTTACAAATGCAATCTATGGAGATCAATATATAAAAATAATGTCACTACAATATAGTATAAGTCTTAATAAAAAATATTTAGTAAAGATTGTTAATACTATCCACCAAATATCATGAAGAAAGTTACATGATTAAACAAAAATACTGCTTAATACTGTAAAATAATTTTTTAAAAATTCCTAACATTTCTCTCTTCTCCTGAGCTGCCCTAGTCCAATCTGGAGATGTTAAGAAGTGATTAATGAGTAATTGTGTATATGCCTCAAATTTCATAAAGATACACTTGCACGTTTTATGTAAGGGATTTCCCCTTCCATAATTAGAGTTTATATTACCAAACACTGTTTGTTCTGTTCTCCTTGAGTATGTTTGGTAGTAGGATAGTTTGTCATACTCAATGTGCTTAAGGTTACTTCTAATTCTATACTATTGTGCCAGAAACATCTTTTAGAACATTTGCTTTGGTTTGTATTAAATAAAGGCATAAAAAGCATATTTTATTTTAGTATATAATGAATCTGTAACAGGGTAAACATACGCATAACAAGCACAGGACACCTACATGCAAAGTTTGCAAAAAAATTGCATAAAGTACCTCCAGAAACTCCATGAACTTGGAAATACAATGAAAGTTGCACAAATGTTCAGGTGTTTCTTTCATAGGGTCACTATGAGTCATCTACACTCGACAGCACTTAACAACACCAATACCAACATAGAAGTCTGTGTCCTGGTGGAAAGAAAGTTATGCTACTAAGTCAAAGGTAGGTGATTTTAATCTGTGGCCCTCAGGCCAGGTTTTAATTGTTTTGGGTCAAACATTCTTCTAAGTGGTATAGCACTGGTTTGTCCATTTGCTGTACAGAGGTAACTCGTGGTTGCTGTGATGCTAAACACTGTGACACTGATGTGTCAAATGCAATAATGGTTGTCCATGGCGGTTAGCGTTTGGTGGAGCTCTCCAGTTAAAGCAAGCCTGGAAGCAGGAGTGGCATCCACTTCTGAAATAGCTTGCCTCTGGAAACTCTATGAACTTGGAAAAAAGATGAATTGTTCAGGTGTTTTATTCATAAGGTCATTATTAGTCGTGTCATCTGCATAATGTATGTTGCTG
>NW_006399864.1:7415588-7420813 GCF_000299155.1 Elephantulus edwardii
GATACAGTAGAAAAAAAGGCTAGATGCGATTTGCTTTTCATAGAATTGTACTGACTCAAGGTGCTCAATGACACTTAACAATAATATCATTCTCTTGTTGCTAGATTGCCATCAAATTTGCTGTTACATACAGGGTCTCAATGTTCAACAGAAGAAAAAAAAAAAAACCAAAAAACTTTGCTAAATTTTGCCCCAACCCCATAATCCCTGCTATGCTTAAATCACTGTATCAGTCCATTAATAATTATTTATCTCTATTTCACTTTTCTTCCAACTGGAATATAATTCAACATAGAAACTTTATGTAGCTTCTAGTTCTTGACTTGCTGGCTTTTAGAATTTTAAATAAATTATAGTTGAGTGGATAAATAAAAGATTAGGAAGCAGAATTTAGAATTCTCTGTACGTGTTTTTGAGATTTCTAAATTAACAGCAAACAAAACAGTCAGCCTTTTATTTGTGCTACATTGTTTGTCTCCCTCAGAACCTCTTTTTTAAGAATTCAAATAGTAAATTCTGTCATGGAAATAAACTTATGCCATGTTGACAACTTTCTGGTATTACGGTGTTGGGGTGGCAGATGCATGGATAAACTTGAAATCCCTTTATGGACACTTTCCTTTTTATATAAATATTTCATTTTTTCAAGGTCTCAGTTCAGTATCTCTATAGTGTAGGTGCATTTTTAGTTTTAAACTTAGAATTAATATTTAATGCCCCTCAGGCAATATTTTTTTTACAATAAACATATATTCATGATCTAACTAGCTTCCTATGTTTTACCCCTTGTTACTAGGTCTTGTGGTTTTATTTTTTAAAAATATAATTTTCAATAATAATTTTCTATTCCCTAACCCTCTTTTATTGAGTAAAAAATTTGAACTGCAGGTTTTTACTTCAAAACGCTCTTCAATATCTTTGACTCGTATCATGTATTTTTTTCTATTCTGAGAATCTCTAATTTTAAATAAGTTTCTACCTCACTTCTGGCCAAATATTTCTTGTCTTACTGTAAGTTTTAGACATTTTATTTTGCTTCAGATAATACTATGAATTACTTTTCATTTTGGTTCACAATCTGTCTATAAAGATTACTTATTGTGTTCTATTCAATTCTGGAGAATTCAAATAATTGTATCAAGTTTTTAATAATATGATGAGTGTAGGATGTTCTGCTTGGGTCAGCTCTGAGAGCTTTGGGACTCTTATATAAATTAGAAAGATCAGCCAAGGGTCTGGAAAAAATTGCAAAGTTTATTTTATCATCATACGTTTAATAATTTTTGAATATTATATTAAGTTTCCTTCTTTAATAATTAATTCTAAATTCTCTCCTTTCTCAATTCCCTTATAAAATTTCCCAAATTACTTTGTGCTATTCATTTTAAGCTCTCTAACTAATATACTTCCTCCATAGGCAATTTTTCAGGGAAATAATTTTTTATAGCTACTAATAGTAGTAATTTTCATCAGTAGCCCATTTCAAGGATTACTTTCAGTGGCATCAAAAGTAAGCATGAAACCACAATTTTTAATTTTTTTTTTCTTTTGTCTCCTAACACAGAACATGCTGGGAAATGTCTCCATGACCACCTTGGAAAGAGTGAATATGAAGAAAACAGAAATTCATTTAGTATTCACTTTTGTTTGATAAGGAGTTGTGGTAGCATGGTGGCGTTACATTTATACCTACAGGTCAATATTTAAAACCACCAGTTGTTTCAGCTTTGAATGAAAAGTTACTGAGCATTAGAACTAATTCAATACTGGTATATTTTCATTTTCGGGTTTATCATTTGAAGGAAGATTGTTGGAATTTATGAAAAAATATAATTGAGGTAGTAGATGCCTATTCTTGGCAATATTTGTTCCTTTTTTAAGTATAATTGTAATGCGGACTTCACCTCCGTAGTTGTTGTAGTATCCCCTTCAGTCTGAACAGACCCATAATGGACCTTCAACTGAGTTTTCACAGGCAGTAAATGACATAGGAGTTGTATGCCCATCTTTCTCCCACAGAGTAGCTGTGGTTTCCAACAGAGTATCTGCATTGACATCACAATTCCTCACCAATAAGTTGTGTAAGCTTGAAAGTGATAAGGGCATGGTAGTCCATAATAAAAGGGACATTAATCTTTAAATGAATGTCCTTGATATTCAACACTTTAAAGAGATAGATTCTTGACAGAAAATTTTCGCAATACAATGCATCTTTTGATTTCTTGACTGCTACTATCATGGGTGTAGATTATAGATACAAGTAAAATGAAAATGGTTGATAGGTAACTTCAATCTTTTCTCTATCTATTATGATATCTATTAGCAGGGTTTTTAAAAAAAGTTTAACTGATTATTGTACTGGGACTATAAAATAGCTGGGAAAATTTTCTATTTCTTTAACTATGGTGCAGGTGGAGGAATATATAACATAAGCTTACAGTCATCCTAACCGGGTTTACCTGGCCAGGGTGAGACCAGTAGTAACAGGTTCTTTAAGACCCTTACCCTTGACGCAAAACGGAATGTGCAAGGAACCATCATCTGATGTGTTCATACGGGATTTGAAGTGGATCGATGCACCATAGAAATTTGGAATGTTATCCTATTTGACTTCTGAAAGTAGTAAAAGCTACTTTCCATGTGTTAAGGCAATTTTTATGGAGCAGTCAATAGTTCTAATAATATAATAATAGTTGTTAGTAGCCTTATCTAAAGTATTATTAGTGGCATTTAGACTCTCTAGAACTCAGGTACACCCTGTTAGCACTGTACAGATTTGGAGTCATTATGCAAATGATTGCCAAATTAACAAATATGTTTCTAAAATAGTGAATTTATTTAAAGGACAGAGAATGAGAACCAATAAGCCACAAAAGCCTTCAAACCAAATGTGTGGTGAATCAAATTTCAGCAATATGGGTGGGATAGGATTTCAAACTCATTTGATCGGATTCAGTAACAACTTATGCAGTGGAACTGGAATAGATTGGAAAATTGTAAAATATGGATGTACTAGAAAACTACTGGGATGAAGGAAAGTATGTGTCAAAACCTTAGAATGGAGTGTTGATTGCTTTCAGAAGTTTAATTCAATAAACTATTATCATTAGGTCTTTAGAGAGTGACACAAACTCAGTATGATAAAATCAGCACCATCTTTAAGTGGTGCATTGTTGTTTCTGACTCTGCTTGTCAAGAAATTGAGTTGCAGTGAAAAACACATTATTCCCTTGTTTTCTAGAAGGGAGACAACATTGCTAGAAGGACATTAAAGTGTATTTTGCCTCCATGCCAGGTATTATTCTGGTACACACACACATTTTATAAGCTCAGGTATTGTGATTTAACTTCATTAGTCAAGATTCATTCAAGAGGAAACAATTCAGTTTGGGGGAAGAGAGAAAACTGAATGATAGTTAAATACAATCTAAATGTTTTTTGCATAAAATAAATTTGCTTGGAGCAGGTCATATTTTGAAGCCATTCTGCAATCATGAAGAAAGAAAAGTAGCCTGGATAAGGCTGTGGCTCTTCCACTAACTGGGACTATGCTAATGGTTCCCAGCCCTGAAGGGAAAAAAGAACCAACTCATCCCTAAAATGCAAGACTAATATGCAAATTCATTATAAGCAAGGCAAGGGAAAAAAAATTCATCCTTTCAAAGGATGCTGTGATCAATCTAAAATAGCGTGGATGAAAAAGGACTCACAAAGAAAATTGTCATTATGGAGTTATTAGAAATTTATGCTCTGGGTCATCTAAAGCAGAAACTTTCCTTTTTCTCGACTTTAAACTTTAAGTTTAGACATTTAATTACTCTGTTCTCATTTTCAGAGATATTTTTCGCCTCTTGGTTTAATTTCTGCTTATAAGTGAAGGAAGAATGACAGTACTATGGGTGATGTTATTTGTTTACATTTTGACTCTGCCCAATGGACAATTCACCCCAAAGTTGAATCACAAGTGCTGAGAGAATTCAAACCGATTATAACCTGACATCCATAGCAAGCACTCTATTTAATACCATTCTGCCTCCCTAATGTGACCACACCTCCTTTGTAGATGTAGTACACCACTGCACTACTTCTTCAAGCATTTTTGAATATGTTATTATTGTTATTGTTAGGTACCATCATGTCAGGTAGCACTCATAGTGACCCTATAGACAACAGATCTAAACATTGTCCTATCCTGTATCAACCTCACAATCTCTAATACCCTTGAGTCCTTTGTTTTCAGTCACTGTGTCAATTCAACTAGTTGAGGGTCTTCCTCTCTTTCATTATCCCTCCAACTTTCCAAGCATGATGTGCTTATCCAAAGAATAGCCTCTTCTAGCTGTATGCTCAAAGCATGCAAGATGAAGCTTCACCACCCTTGCCTCCAAAGATCACTCTGGGTGCACCTGCCCTAAGACATATCTATTCTTTTGTCAGTCCAGGGATACTCAGTACCCTTCTCCAACACTACTGTTCAAAGGCATAACTATTTCTTCTGAAATCTTTATTCATGTTCAGCTCACAGATACATATGAAGTGGCTGAAAAGACCATGGTCAAGTGTATCTTAGTTTCAAACTTACATCATTGCTTCTTAGTAATTTAGAGAGGTCCTCGCCTGCAGATTTTCCCAGTACAATATGTCTCCTGATATCCTGATTGCCGCTATAGCTATTATAGCTATAAATTATATTTAACAACTGGTCTAGACTGTGGTTCATTGGTGACATTTTAGACAACTGTGGCATGTCTCTTTATTTCTCAAATCCTTACGGTTTTATAAAAATATCTGTACTGTGAATAGTCACTTTACTGTATTTGGATTTGAGAGCCAAAGAAAAATAATGAATTAAGATGATTATAGTCAATTTAATCTTCGTACAGATTTAAAATAAAGAATACAAATTCTTAACAGTATGAAATAAGATTTAAAAAGTCAAATTACTAAATGAAAGGAAAATATCTTGAGGAAAATTAAAGAATTAATTTTTTTAAATTATTTGCATGATTGAAAGTATCAGTGACTAAAGCAAAGGGCTTGAGTGTGTCAGAGATTCTGACGATGGCATACGATTGGACAAGGCTCAGATCTGTTGTTCATAGGATCACTGTGAGTTGAACTTTACTTGATGAAACCTAGAATAATAACGATGAAAGTATATTATGGCTCAAGTATTGAAAAAGTGGAAACAGCTATTTTTCATTAAATTAATTGATTTAAAAATT
>NW_006399864.1:7423788-7430191 GCF_000299155.1 Elephantulus edwardii
GTAGGTAATATTTAACTTGGATTATAAACTCATTCCACTTTAAAGTATTATTTAGTTTTGGATTTCGACTTTATAAAAATATTTTAACTATTTAAATAACTATAGCCTTTAAATTGCTAAGTTTTCAGAAGGTCAAACTGTAATAAATTGGTCAAATGATTTAATAGTTTTCTGTAGGAATATAGTATTTATCTTCCAGAAATAATTCAGAGAAAATTATTATCTGATTTATATGCCATCCTTAGACTATAAAATTTTTATTCACAAAGTTCTTTACATTGGTCTGCCTCAATATTGCTAATCTTTGCCAGAACATTACATTTTTGTTTACATATTGATTTTTTTCCCTTTTTTTGAATCAAATTATGTGAAAAATTGAAAGCACTAAGTCAATGCATTATGGTCTACAGGTAAAAATAAACACCTCAACTCTTGCCATTTTATGATTCTAATTAATACTTTCTGCAATAAAATTAAAAAATCATATCAAATAATATTTCTCAAACATTTAAAGGGAATAAATAAAATATATGCAGAGAGAATTAATAGTGTATCAGTAAGTTGCATCAATAAACACGAAGAGTACTGCAGGCAGCAGTGATGAAAACACAGGCGTGCCAATTGCATAGTAAAAAGGAAATGCACTGTGAAGGTCAAGAACAAAACTCTCTTTCATTCTCAGTAATTTTCCTCACACACCATTACCTTCAACTTACTTAGAAGGTGGACTACCCCAGGTGTGGAGCCCATTATATATTCTGGGAAAGCCACTGTAGTGCTGTGATGTAGGCAATTGATTGCTCTTGAGGTAGTAGGACAAATTTTTTTATTATTTTAATATATTCATTTAATAAGCAGTCCAGTGCTGGAAACATGACTGAATCAAGCACCCTCTGCTCAGTAGATATCTACTTTTACTATCACTTTCTTTCTCCTTTTTTTTTCCTTTTTTTGTAATCTGTTGAAGAATTAGGGAATACCATTCTGACCAGCATGACAAGTCCTCTTTTCCAATCAAGTTAATGAATGCAAAATGACTTAGTGTCAAAAACATCTCACTTTTTCTTTCTAGAAGAGACTATTTTAGTATCAGGAAAATATTTCTACTTGTCTATCTTATTTTCAAATTATATTGAATAAATTATGATAACCTGTAAGGCATGGACAAATTCCTTAAATGTGAAAGATTCGTTCTCTAAACTTCAACACTTGGGGACGAATCAGAAGACATTTATATTAATAGCCATAATAGTTCATGAAGACAATATTCTATATCAGAGCTCCTGTCTAATCTACAAATGCTCCTCACAGTCATTTTATTTTTTAGTTTCTTTTAATTATCTCATGGGGAGCTTATTATAAATGTACATTTTCAACACTTATATTTAAATATATTTATTAAATTTCTGAATCTCTCTGATAATGCTTAGAACCCTATAGTAAATAATGATCTGGATTAATGGTAGAATTTTGGACAATGAATGATTTATTCATTACAAACAGTCTTTTATGCAAAACATAAATGATGACTGTACATATGGAGCTCACCTGATGATATATACAAGAATCAGATTGATTATATCTATATCTGTATAAAGAATTGTTGGGGAAGGTCAAGCTAAGCTGTAAAACTAGGCTGGATATTGACTGTGGAATAGATCATCAACTTAAGAATTTGCAAGTTCAAATTGAAATTAATGATAATTAAAACAATTTCCAAATAGCCAAAATATGACCTTGATTCCATGCCACCTGAATTTAAAAATTATCTCAAGAACAAGTTTGAGGCCTTCAATACTAGTGGACAAAGGCCAGATGAGCTGTGGGATGATATCAAGAATATCATCCACAAAGAATGTAAAAAGTCATTACTAAGACAGCAGAAAAAGACAAAGATGGGTGTTAGAAGAGACTCAAAATATTGTGTTTAAACACCTAGAAGCCAGAACAAAGAGAAGAAATCAAAAAGTTAATGAGCTGAAGCATAGACTACAAAGGGCAGTCCGGGAAGACAAACCAAAATATTATTGAAAATTTCCAAAAAGTTGGAGTTAAAAAATCAAAAGGGGTACACTCTCTCGACATTTCTTAAACTGAAGGAACTGAAAAACAAATTCAAACCTCAAGTTGCAATATTGAAAGATGCTATGGGTAGAATATTAAATGATCCAAGAAGCCTCAAAAGAAGACGGAGGGAGTGCACAATCCTGTACCAAAAGAATTGTCTGACACAGAATAATTTTGTAAAACAAATACAATCCAGAAAAAATGGTGATAGAAGAAATTCAAGCTACTCTGAAGGATTTGGGGAAAAAAATAAGGCCCCAGAAAATGATGGTATATCAATTGACATATTTAAACAAACTGATACAATCCAGGACATGCTTAACTGGTTGTGCCACGAAATCTTGAGGGCAACTTTGGCCAATTGACTGGAAATCTTGAGGACAACTACTTGGCCAATTGACTGGAAGAGATCCATATTTATTCCCTTTCTCTAAAAATGATGATCCAATAAAGTGTGGGAATCGTTGAAGAATATCAATAATATCACACACAAACAAAATTTTACTGAAGAATATTAAAAAAATGGCTGAAATAGTGCATCAACAGAGAACTGTCAGAAAGACAAGCTGAGTTTAGAAGAGGGGGTGGTACCTAAGGTGTGCCTGGTTCAAGCCATATTGTGATAGTGTTATATATCGTAGAGTGGAAACTTATCCATAGCCGACTCTTTAGTGTGTTTTCAGAGATAGTTAACAGCACTGTACAAGATTGTCTATTTTTACCCGTGGAGCCACTGGTGGTCTCAAACTACCTGCCTTTGGAATTGCAGTACAGCTTCTTGCCAATAGGCCAGTAGAACTCCCTATCTAAGCCAGTCTTCAGAATTACTTGTTATGCATCTGAGATGTGACGGTGACTAATAATGACAGGAGAAGAGTTAGTGTCTTCAAGTGTGGTGCAGGTGAAAAGTATTGAATATACTCTGGATTGCCAAGAGAACAAATAAGTATGTCCTAGAGAGGATGAAGACAGATTGTTCCTTGGAGGCAAGGGTTTCAAAGCTCTGCCTCACATACTTTGGACACATGGCCAGGAGAGACCAGTTCTTGGAAACAGGCATCATGCTTAGAAGAGTGACGGATCTGTACAGAAGAGGAAGACTCTGGATGAGATGGATTGACACAATTACAATGGCAATGGGGATAAGTGTGTCAGAGACAGTGACTTTGGTTCAGCATAGGGCACAGTTCAGAGTAATTGTTAATAGGTGGCTACAGGTTGTAATAATCTAGATGTCAAATAGCAATTCAAGATTTGGATTCTTTTTACCTTGGGGTAAATGTTTGGTATGAGATACTTTTGACAATGTTTCTCTCTCATTTCTAGATGAAATATTTTGAAGTTTACCAAAATTGTCCCAAAGAGAAGTTGAACATATAATTTTGAATACATAGAATATTCTCATGATAACTAAAATATATGCAAACCAATAAAAACATTTTCAAATATCTTTAAGTCCATTGTTTCAATTCAGGCAGTGGCATGTCTGAAAAGTCTTTTTTCCACCCCCAACAGTGAGCCTGCAAAGTCACGTCAAGTACAAAGGATTTGTTATGTCAGCAATCTGATTAACCCAGGTTGTCTGAATTGTAATCTTTTAAATGACTTTTCCTTTCTGTTGAAATTCTGCCTCCCTTTCTATGGATAAAATTTGGTGTGACTAGGCTTTTTTCTTCGTGGCTATACACAGATTCAGGTCAGCAATAGGATGTATAAAAATCTCTGGTTTTATACAGGATATAAAAAAATTCATTCATCTTTAAGACTGATTCTTATGTCCATCTCAGGTATTTCTTCCCAAGTCATGGATTTCTTATATTTTATCCAATCTTGAAATGAATGACAGTAATAGGCCCAGAGCTATAGATTAAATCAGGAAGTACTAATCATGATGAGATATGTGAACATGGTTTGACAAAAATATCCAAAAATAATCAGCACACATGCACGTTTCCATTAGAGGCTATGCTTCTAGCATCCTCCTCAAGTTCTCATAAAAACTCGGTGATTAAGTTTCACAAACTTAAATAGGAGCTGTTATATACATTTTATAATCAGCTCAATTACATGGAAAAAGCCCCTTGAAATACTTTCATTTTATACAAAAGGAATTTTCTGAATAAACTTGAAGTGTCTTCATTTTTTTAAATAGACATTTCAAAGTATAGTGAACATGAACATATATAGATATTCTGAACATCTGAGTATATGTTAACCTAGATGTTTTATCTTGATTGTTTTTAGTGTAACATAGCCTGTATCTATGCCTACCAGAAGCATTGGCTGTGTTAAACCTGGGAAAAGCATAATTTTCCCAGAAATGCTGCTAGTCTCAGGAATCTTACAAAGTATTTAAGTGAACCATATTTAGTGTAAGTAATTCAATATGTTTAACTCTATTTAAGTTACCCAAAATGTGCCTGTTTTTAGAAACTTCTTGTCTGTGAGATAGTAACCCAGGAAACAATTCAACTTGTTATCTCACAATCATCTCTATCTCAGCAGTTCTCAATTTATCTAAAGAGAAAAACAAAAAGTAATGGACTTAACTGAAGCATGAGTGATTTAGGTTAGATAGGAAGAAGAAATCCCTGACATTGAACTTGAACACCTCGGAAGAATTACAAAGAGAAATTATGCAAGCTTTCTTCCACTGAGGTCTTAAAAAAATAATTTGCATCCACCATCTTTTACTGGTAGACTTATAATTCTTTGCTGAATACCCTTGTATATACTCCCAACAGCTATACAATTGTAAGACCTTTCTAAATTCTTTTTCATGTAAGAGAAATGAATTTGTCATAGTTGTCCTATAGTTGACTATTCTCTGTATGACTACCAGAAATTCCCATTTGCAAATTAATTGAATTTGGAAAAATTTTTAAATATTACTTCTGACGTACTCTAATTCAGTTACTGATTTCATTTTCCTGATGAACCACTCACATGTCAGAATCACTAAATCAGATTTGGTGGTGGTAAAAAAAAATCACATAAAAATATTGTAAATTTTTTACCATGAAGGATATAAATATCCTAAAGTGATACTGTTTAGTAATTAATACTCTAATTAGAATTTTAAATAGCTTTGTAGAAATATATAATGAAGATACTTCTTATAGTAGAATACATTTGTTTAGAGAATTAACACCTTTTTTAAGACTCGAGAATTTAATAATAAAAAGAATGCTGGATGGGATTATCTTTAAAGCCCCTTTAAGTTCCATCATGTTTTGATTATTTGAAAGTACTAGCAGAGTCAGAAACTTTGAATAGGAAATTTCTAATTCTCCCCCTTTACTTCACTAAATGTAAAGCTTCAGAGTTGCCTATTATAAAACATTCCTGCAGAAAAACAATCTTAAAATAAGAAATACGTAATTTTCACTCTGTGCACTCTGTGAAGACTATGTATGTCTGCATTTTTTATGTCATTCATAAATTATAACAGTGGACATGACTGAATAAAATTGCTAACAAGAACTGTGGGGTTTTTTTTCTCCTAGGAGTGTTCACATAATTCGTTTTTTTCTGAAATTGTGTAGTTAATGAGTGGTTAACTAATCCCATGGGAAGAATGAATTAAGTAATGTATTACTTAATTCTAGAGAACACAATGACAGCAAATCATCATCCTATTTATATCCACATTGAAATGTGACTTTTTTTTAAAAAAGAAGTACATTCAAAGACTAAATGTCTATGGGTATACTATCCTTATTTTATTAGACATGGAATAGACTGGAAGAATGTATCAAAAACCACACAGAAACACACACATGTATCTTCGCATAGAGGAAGTCTATTGAGAATGTGTTTTATTAATTCATTATTTAATTTTCTAAAAATTGTTGAGTTTCCAAAGGTTATGATGAAATGAATTTCTTTATGTGATCTACCGTCTTGGTTTTATTGAAAAAGACCTTGACAAATGATTTTATTAAACCTTGCTGTCTTACTTGTATCTCAGTTTTAACTAGTTGTTGTTGTAGAGAGGATTTATTATTTTTGTTTAGGTTGATTGATAAATCTTGCACAAGCTATGAAAAACCTGATTTGACACCTTTTTCTGGTCCTGAACTGTTGTCTACCCTGAGATTGGTTTGTTTTGTGTTTTAGAGAGATTGATCACTTTACTATGGAAGGTCAGTCAGTGATACCCCAACCACGCCTCCCATGGAAATGAAGTGTCTGCGGCTTATCAAAAGAGGTCATGGCCAGTTTGTATATTTGCCAGAGGAGAGACTGAGTCTTGGAATGGACAAGAAGGTAGGTAGAGATATGGATTAGATAATAGATAGAGATATTAGATAGATATAGGTGCTAGATAGACATC
>NW_006399864.1:7430291-7432174 GCF_000299155.1 Elephantulus edwardii
TGTATATATGTAGACAAATTAGAAGGATAGATAAATATGCATTTAAGATTACATGGAGGAGCTATTAGAATTAAATGACGGCTATTTGTTTTATTCACTAGTGGCTATGATTTCTCATGAATTATTCAAATTGTTTTACTAATGACTCATAGTTATGAGGACTGACTAATTTCTATTCAATTAAATACAATAGTCAATCTGGAAAACCCTAATTACCTTGTGTAGTGATGGCACCTTTGACTTTGGCTTCATTAGTTATATGTACAGCAATCTAGAGCACATTGCCAAAATATTGGGATTGATAATAAGTTATGATTCACAACCAAATTGACATTTATTAGTTGTACTACAGGTAATAAACAATACTCTGCATAAATGAATTCTGCATACAATTTGAGAGATTATATGAGATAGTGTGTGCTCAAGCACACTGCAGAATAGAAAAACTAATATATACCTTTTACATTTTTTTGTATATATACACTGTTATTTTTAGGTGAGGTCAAGTCCATGCTCATGTCTATTGTGGCAGTGACTGTATAAATTGTATCAATTCTATTACTTGGTCTATGTTTTGCATAAGCACAGTTAAGTGGGATTCTCATTCTTCTCAATGTTATCCATAGTTTGTTCTTATTCACACAGTTTTGAATAATCAAAGTAAAGGGAAATATCTTTCTAGTATTCTTTGCTTTCAGATAAGAGCTATCAAACATCAGCAATAATATACTTCATTCCACTTTTTGTTTTGTTTTGGTTTTTTTAAAATTAATTTTAATGAAAGTTTACTGAGACTTTGGATTTCTATTCATTCATTGTTGCACTTTTCTCCCTGTCCAACCTCCCCTCGAGTTCACTCTTCTCTTTGAAAAGTAAGAGAAAAAATTCTTGCATTGTTATACAATCCCCCCAAGTCCACTCTACTATGCAGTCTTCGTTCTGGACTCCTGTCGTGACAATAATGCCTAATTATATATCCCTTATAAACATGCCACTTTAAATCCAGCTTGAGTTTCTGGCAATGGTTTGTTGATGTACTGTCATAGAGATTTTTTAATAGCCTTCAGCATGGTTTTATTTGCGTGTGATAATAATGATGTTGAGTTGGATGCTATAGAGTTGAGCACAACTAATTCAATAGTGATCCTGTGAACAACAGATCTGAACCCTGTCTTATCTTGTGCTATCCATATCCCTGACACACTTGAGTCCTTTGCTGGAGACTCTGTTTCAGTCTGTCTCATCTCTTTTTCACCGAGTAATTTGGTAAGGTCTCTGACTGTAGACTTTGCCAATCTATACTTATCTAGTAGTCTTGACTGCTGGTACCAAAAGTGCTAATTGTTGATTCAAGCAAGATGCAGTCATTGACAGTTTCAGTCTTTACTCCAACTATTACATGATTTTTAGCACTTGCTGCAGATGATCAAGGAATACAGCCTTAAGTATGGATTATTTCTCAATATTAATAAAACAAAAAGCCTCATTACTGAGCCATTAGGCAACATTGTTCTAGACTATTTTTTACTTAAAAAAAAACACACAACATTGAGTTGGAACAGACACACAGTTGAGCCTTTGATGAGTTTTCAAAGGCAGTTAATTGCCAGATTATTATAGATGTTGATGATTATAATAATAATAATAATGTCATAATTTCCACAGTCTACAGTATCACTCATCTTGAGAATGGAAATAAATATGAATCTCTTTCTCTCAGCCAGGTCTTCCAAATTTCTTGACATAAACTGATAATCATGTCCAGAAATATGTCAGTTGTTTGAACCACTTCATCAACTCCTAAGGCCTTATCTTTCTGTCAAGGGCTTTGGTGCTTTGTCATTGTTAGGTGCCTATCTCATTATTATATTATAATTTTCTAT
>NW_006399864.1:7444860-7519538 GCF_000299155.1 Elephantulus edwardii
GATATGATAGACATAGAGGGTCAAGATAGAGATAGATGATAGAGAGATATAGATAGATAGATAGATATGATAGACATAGAGGGTCAAGATAGAGAGAGATAATAGAGATAGACATAGAGATAGATGGGGGGGGGAGAGAGAGAGATACAGATACACACTCACATACTCTTGGAAGCTGGAGTGGCATCCATTTCCTAAACAACATGCCTCTGGAAACTCTATGAACTTTGAGAAACAATGATAGTTACATAAAGGCTTCAGGTCTTCTATTCATAGGATCTCGAAGAGTTATACTCCACTCTATGGCAATCAACAACAAGTACACACCTCAGTATACCTGATCACAAGGTCATGATCTTCACAAGTAGTTGCTATCCATCAGAGAGCTGGACAATGACAAAAGATGACAGAAGAAGACATACCACAGACTGGTAAGAAAATAAATAGGTCAACCTTGGAGAGGATGAAACAAAATTTCTCCTTGGAATCTAAAACTTAAAGTTTCATCTCACATACATAGGGCACATGGCCAGGAGGGATCAGTACTTGGAGAAAGACACAATGCTCAAAAGTGTGGAGGGACAGTGTAGGAGGGCAAAACCCTGCAGGAGGTAGATTGATACAGTAACTAAGGCAAAGGGGGTAGAAGTGTCAGAGTCTGTGAGACTGGCTCAGGACAAGGCAGGCTTCAGACGATCACAAGGAGTCACAGGTGACTTGACAGAATATAACAAAAACAACAACAATAATTTATGCAGCATGAGGACAACCAAGTCTGACTTCTACTAATTCCACAGGAGAAAATTTATCCCATCACCAGATTAACAATCTAAAACTGATTCCCATATGGTCAGACATATGCTAACACCTGTTTTAGGACTCCACTAGGTCTGAAATTTGTTGCAGTGACTACACAGACTTTAAGAACTATGCTATGGGGCTAATTAGAGAAGTTAACATGCTATTATTTAAGTTAGGCAGCAGAATAAAATCTCTTAGTCCAGACAGTTTTCAAGGACAACTGCAGGCCATTTAACCTTTAATCCCACAGTTTAGGTCAGTGTCACAAATTTCCTTGAGTCTTGCAAATTATGGCATCTTTCCTCAGTCCTCCAATGAGCTTGGGAGATGGTCCCTGACTCTGACTGCATCAGACATACTCAGCTATGTCTCAGACTCGTCTCTAATTCTTTTGAGGCTGCTGTGCCTTTTTTCCCCTCAGCTCTAGTTCTGGCTGGCACAAGAATCTTTGGCCACAAAGGACGTGCACTGTTTCTTCTTTCTTATTGGTTAAAATTCTCCCTTTTCTGCTGCTGAAATTGCTCCTTTTAAATCTAGTGGGATGGAAGGACTTGCAAATACTTCATTTGTGGAAAGACTAACATGCCCTAAGTGTTTGATCTTGCTCTCCTATGTGTAAAATTAATATTAATGGCTAAGAAAGCCATTGTAAGCAATAAACATTTATATTTATTCATATTACTAATTGATATAAATTCTGATAGCCAAAAATCTGTGTTGTAATCTGAAGGCACGATATATAGCAAGATAGAGATAGAGATAGAAATAGTTATAGATATATTGAGAGAAAAATAGAGTCAGAGAGATATGCGGAAGAGACAACATTGTTTATTACAGTGAAGAGAACGAGAACTATTTACTCATGAAAGTCAATGACTGTATCCTTCAATATGTATTACACTTGAATATAAGAAAAATAACCTTCATAGCTGGACCAATAAGCAACGTAATGACTAATAAAAAAAATCTGAAGTTGCAAGTTATGTGATTTATCTTGGATCCACAATCAGCACCCACTGAAACAAGATTCAAGATATGAAAGGAAATACAACATTCTACAAATCTAGTGTCAATTACTAACTTAAAATCCTAGAGTAAGATTTATTTTTAAGAATTAAAGTGTATTTGCTGAAATCGTGGTATTTTCAATTGTTTGTTAAGCATATGAGAGTTGGATGATGAATAAAAAAGACTGAGGAAAAATTTTATGCTTTTGTGCTGTCGTATTGACATATAAGGTGAATATACCTTGGTCTGTCAAAATAACAAACAATGTTGGGAGAAGTACAACCAAAGAGATACTTAAAAACGAGGTTGGTGAGACTTACTTGGACATTTTACTAGAAAGGCAAGTTCCTGGAGAGGAACTTTTAGCTCGAAAAAACCAAGAGTCAACAAACCAAAGGATGGGATTTAATGAAATGAATTGGCATAATGTTTGGAACAACGAGCTTCACCACAGCAGATATTGTAAGAACTGGTCAGGGTTTTCTTGTGCTGTAAATATGATACTTAGGATTCAGTCAAATAGATGGCACCCAACAATAAAAACAACAGCGCATGATGCAGCAAAATGAAAATAGAAACAAAAAACCCAAACACAAAACAAACCAAAACCCAACAGACCAATCAAGTATTCTACTGTGATATTAGTGTTGGACTTTTAAGACTGGATAAAGTCAATCTACTCCCATAGGTTTACTGCCTCTGAAATATACTTCCTCTGAAAACCCTCTGGAGGGTTAATACTTGAGTAGATTCCAACTTAGCGGGACATAGCATAATGCTGAAGACACTGAGAAAGCCTGGAGTGATCTCAGAGCCAGAAGCAACAGGCCAAAATGCACCTGATGACAGAGTAGCAGACTGAAAGCTCAAAAGACCTTTGTCTTCAGGGGATTGAGAAGAATCTGTTCTTGGGGAGAAGAGGAAAACTGCTTTGCCTGGTGGGGCTGAAAGAGTTTGTTGCAGTGATAAAAGAGAAACTTTTGTCCACATGCTTCCTCATCCTTGTTCTGAGTTGTGTTCTATTCATCTTTCTCCTCAGTTAAGTACTGTTCCTTCATAAATTATTCAACTTTAAGTATGATATGTGAGTTTTGCATAGCCACTCAAATAAATTAATAATAAAAACCAAACAAACAAAAACAAAACACAAACACAAACCCGTTAGATAAGCAGAAAGTAGTGAAGGATTGTCTAGTGTCAGAACTGGTAAGAATTAGACAAATTGTGTTCATATTGACACTTCTACTATTTTGACCCTTTCACAGAGTCCTTTGCATATATTTAGAGAGCTCTCGTGGCATAGTCTCTAAGATGTTGTGCTCTTAACCCAAAGGGCATACCTCTCTACCAGTTTGAATTCACAGCAGCTCTGAGGGAGGAAGATGGAGTCTCTTCCAATGTGATTTACAGCCTCAGAAACCCAATGTGGGGTCAGCAGAGTTGGTTCCAGCTTTGTGTTAAGGAGGTAATTTCTTGTACATTTCATATACAAGTAGTTATTTTTTCTGATCTTCATTCTGAGAATCTTATGGTGCTCCCAGAAATAAAATGCAGGAAAATTAAAACTCCTTATACTGAAACATCAGGTGATTTTTTTTTTTTTACTTGTAAGCTAGTCACTGCTCAGCCTTTAGGAATTCCTCTTAAATATTCCCACAAGTTTATGGTTCTTCAGGCTTCTGGCCCTGAACTGTACAGCTGTAATTCTCTGTATTTGCTTGTATCTCCAGATTTCATGGTGGTGATTTGCCCTGTGACCTCAATTTTCTGATGGATCTATGAAAAGTGAATGATTTTAAGTTTGTTCAGCATTTTCCTTACTTTGAGGTTGATGACTTTCATGCCCTTTACATGTCAGAACTGAAAGTCTCAATTTAATGTTTACCTTTGCTTAAAATATGTGCCATTATTATCTTAAAAGTAGATTATATACAAGACTGAGCCAGCTACAGTGACTATTAGGATTTGGGTAACCTGTGGACATGGAATGGGCCAGTCTCAGGTCAAGTGAGCCTGTGTCAGGAGGACACTGAGACTCAGGCACTTCCTTCTATGTGTCTTCAATGTTATGTTGTTTTATGTTTGTTGTGTTGGTTAGGCTAGGTTAGGTTAAGTTAGGTTAAGTTAGGTTAGGTTAGGTTAGGTTAGTTTACGTACCGCCAAGTTGGTATCTACCAGGTACTCCAAGATTACTCACCCACTCTGTTAATTATTTAAGAATAATATCAAGTAGCCCAAAAGGTGAATGATCTTGAAGTCATTAAAGGTAATATCATCTGTTAAACACTAAACAAACAAAATACAGAAAGGAAAGTCATAAGCAATATGTGGGGAAGAATTAGTGAGTGGAACAGGAAATGGAAACTTTTATTGCCCAGAAAATGAGATGGAGATTTAGAAAAGCTGAAAGTTTGGTGATTAACTTGTGTGTGAAACTATATTAACACAATTATTTTACCACATGTTTCCCCGAGATCTTGACCTGTAACTAAGGTAGGCATAGACTGTGAGCAGGGCACAGGATAAGGGAGCGTTTCAGACTGTTCATGGGATCACTATGAGTTACAAATGACTCACTGGTACCTAAGAACAAAATAACATAGGCAACATTTATTTTAAAGTATGCGTCTGAAGGTTGACACAGATTGAAATAATTTGAAATAGAATGAATGCATTTTCTTTAAATGCTTCCACAACAAGCATGAATTTAAAATTAAAATTCTTCTTTAAAAATGATTTTAAATAGAGCTTAATTTAGCTCCACATGGAAATTACTCATTAGGAAACATGTCTTTGGTGAACATAAAATAAAGTCAAATATTTTGCGTACGTTAATAGAACTGTAAAACTATAATCTGTCATGCTGGGAAAGAAGCAGCCAGATTATTACAATTTTAATGTATGTCATTAAAATAATTAAAAAGAATAATATTCTCAACTAAAATACTGCAGATAAATGTCTGTGAATATTTTAATGTGTTAAAAAATTAAGCAAAGTATTGTATTATGTTTGGAAAAGTAGAGAATCGATGAAAGCGGAAAATCCTCAATAAGGTGGCCTGATACAAAATTGGAATAATTAGTTTACGCATAGCAGTGATTGTATTTACAATGCAGGGATGCAGAATTGGGAAGAACTTCATTCTGTTATACATGACTCAATATGAATTAGAGCCGACTTAATGATACTTATCATCAACAATTGCTTATTTAAGTAACATTTTAGAAAACATTTTCACTATATCTTAGTGTAAAAGATCCTTTAAGATTTGTATTTTTACTATCAACATTTTCTATTTAAAATTATGAACAAACTCTAGTTAGCAATGTTGTTATATGCCGTCGTGTCACTTGCGAGTCATAACGACCCTAAGTACCCTGCTATATCCTATGCCAATTACACTGTCTCTGATACACCTACTCCCACTGCCCCAGTCACTGAATTGCTACATCTCATCAACGGTCTTTCTCTCTTGCGCTGTCCCTCTACACTCCCAAATATGATGTCCCTCTCCAAGGACTGGTTCCTTCTTGCAACATGCCCAAAATATGTCAGACGAAGCTTCATAATCCTTGCCTCCAAGAAGCAGCCAGGTTTCACACTTTCCAGGACAAACTTGTTTGTGCTACTAGCAGTCCATGGTAATATGTTATCATTTTATAGAAAGTGGGAGCACACAAAGGCTTACTATTTTTTAGTGTGATTTGAGTGAAACTTTTTAAAGCATATTGGTTTTTAATTCAGTAATTCAACTAGATTTTGTTTTGTAACAGTAATTTAATTCCCATGACGGAATTGGTCTTTACCCACTAACTCTAGTAATTCTCAAGTCCTTTGATCCTATGCTAACCCTTCTTGCCTTTATAGTTGATTACTCTGAGGAATAAGTGTATCTTTGATGTCAGTGGTCACTTGATAGTTTCATCTATTATTTGAGTTCGGGTGGCATAGTCCATATGGAATTGTACATTAAATGAAAGCAACACTTCTCTACTGATTCACATCCACCATTGGGTCAACAGGAGAATTATGGACAAGCTTCTTCTGTGTGGTTTATAGTCTCTGAAAATTCACTGGAGGATCAGGTATTAGTCATTTCCTAATTGACAGCAATGATATTTATGAGTTGTTTGACAAAAAGGTAAACCATGGGAATATATTTTGTTCCAACTTTGCAGGTGACTAAAAGTAATAATCTTGGGGTTCAACCAGTCTATAATAACATTAATTCTGGCCTTTTTTATGCTTTTGTGTTTTGTTTTATATTCCCCTGTTTCCCATCCAGAATCAGCTATATGAACAAGTGTTTAAACATTTTATTCATTTATAAAAATAGTTATAGATGTGAAAATCAATTAAAAATGACAATATCTCTGCTCATCATAGGGCTTAAATTTATATCACTTTATAATAAGTCAAATATGAGGAGATAAAGGGGCTCACATGGAGTGAACTCATGCCCTCAAGTTAATTCTTGCCTGTGGTAACTAAGTTACTTGTGGAGTTTGTCTCTCAAAATGGCTTTTCTGTGTAGATGACTGACTACGTGAGTGGGGGGGGGGCAGACTGTGTAAGTGAGGTGTGTTGGCCTATCTACAAAGAGGTTGGCTATTTACCATTCCACAAGGAGATGGACCAGTCTTAACAATCTACAAGAAGATTGGTTAGCCACAAATTCTTCTCCCTACCATAACAAATTATTTCTCCACCAGCAGTAATTCTTTCTGGACCAAAAGAGATTCTTCGCCTAGCTAGAGAAGAGAGAACAGCCTCAAGACGGATTGATACAGTGACTGCAACAATGGGCTCTAGGAAGTGGGAGATCATGAGGAAGGGCCCAAGAGAGGGCCAAGTTCTGATCTGTTGTTCATAGGGTCACTCTGAGGCATTGTCGACTGCGCGGCACACAACAACAACAGCAACAACACCGTATCTGGGAGCTCTGGCGGCAGAGTCCATAGGAAATTGCGCTGTTAATTCAAAGGATATGCCTTTCTGCTGGTTCAAATATATCAGCAGCTCCATGAAAAAGATGAGCGTTATCTTTCTGCTATTTACAACCTCATAATCTGGTACCTCATAATCTAGGGTCAGCTATAAATTGGTTCCAAAGCCATGACAATGAAAGTACACTATCATACTGATTAGAGAGCCCGGGACGGCATAGTACATTCGGTGTCAGGGTGCTAACTGTGAGGTAGTCTCTTTTCACGAGCTTTTGAAACCTCAGAAACTCAGTGGAGTCTCCCTCGGAGTCAAAACCAACAGACAACAACAGTTAATTTACTTGTTTTCATTTTTGTCAGATTGACTAAATAAAAAACTTTGAGAGTAAGACTTGCACACCAAAGGTGTTTTGTTGTGGTTTTTTTTTTAATTGCCTTGTCTGTCTTTTATACTATTTATTTGCAAAGTTCTAATTCATTGTTTTTTCACACAAGATCTTTCCCATTCCCTTCATCCTCCACATCAAATTATGGGACCCTACAGTTAACATCTCCCTCCCCAACCATCCACACCCCCTCCTCCCACCCTCCCACTGCTTGGATCCTCATACTCATTCTACAGTAATGGTTTTATACCATTACTTTATACCAGTATCTATACTTTTATACCAGTATCTATCTTTATGGGACTGAGTTAGTTCACTCAGCATGATGGTCTTCAGCCCCTTTCAACTTAGATCGTAATTTACAAAATCGTTGCTCCTGCATGCTGTATTAGTATTCCATTGTGCGAATGCACCACAACTTCTCAATCAATTTGTTCATGGTTGAACATCTGGGATGTTTCCATGTTCCTGTGATAGTGAATACCACTGCCATGAACATTGGTGTACAAGTCTCCATTTGAGACTCAGTTCTCATTTTCTCAAGTTATATTTCAAGCAATGGCATAGCTGGGAGAAACAGACCCAATGAATACCCCAGATAGAGAGAACCAGAAGAAATATGTTGATGTGGAGCACCAAAGTTTTAAATGAAACTCAATTGCTTCGTGTTATAATAATTTTTGAGAAAAAGAATTTGGTGATAAATCTGCTGATAAATGGACTGCAGTTCTGAAAATAGGTAAGCAGCACTGAAAAGTTTGTTTCAAGTCATCAAAAGAAAGATTTTGCTCACTAGCCTGCCACTGTGGTTGTTTCTCTTGATTGCCTTTGAGTCAAGCATGACTCATAGCCAACCCGTGAACAAAAGGCCTGAAGTCCCTCTACAACTATTGGCGTGTATCAAAGTTCATCGAGTTTCCAGAGGCAAGTTGTTTAGAAAGTGGATGCCACTATGTAACTAAAAAAACATTAAGTAGAAATTGTATAAATAGTTGTGATGTTGTTGTTAAGCGCAGACGAGGTGTAGGTGACTCATAGCGACCCCATCAATGAAAGTCCTCAACATTTGTGTGACTTTCATCCTTTCTCCACATTCATAGGGTTTCTGAGGCAAGCTGTTACAGAAGTGGATGTCACTCCTGCTTCCAAACTTGTTTTAATTGGGGAGCTCCACCCCACACTGTCTGCATTGGGTAACCGACCATTAATGCATTTGACACATCGGCGTCACAGTGGTCAGCTTCACAGAAACCACAAGTTACCTTTGTTCAGCAAGTGGACACACCAGGGCTATACGTCCTAGAAGAATGTTTGAACAAAAACAATGAAAAACAGTACTGAGGGCCGTGGATTAGAAGTCACCCACCTTTGGCTTGGTAGCATCACTTTCTCTCCACTAGGCCAACTGCTCAGGATACATAAATAATGCATACACATATACATGCATGGATCTGTACACACATGTGTGCATGGATGCACACATATACAACAGCCTTGGAGGAGATGCTGACTCAGATGATACTTATTGTCTGGTCTTACTTTATCCTCATAGTTGCTGCATGTTTGAGGAGTGTATTTTTGCTGTTATGCCAGTACATCTCAGAAATGTTCTCCCTTACTCTCTTTGGCCCCATATCTAGCCACACATATAATGTCTTCTTGCAGTGGTTAATTCCTCCTGAGGATGTATTAAAAACAAGTAAGTTGAAAAAGGTTCGTTTTGGCCATAAAGTTTTCAGTTGCTGAATTTATGTTAGTAGATCAAAAATAGGCAGGCAGGATTTAGTGTAGATTCTAAACTAATAAAAAGTAGAAAGGTATAACTCTGGCATCTTAACAAAGCATAAGCCTTGACATTATGACAAACTGAAAGACTGGTATAAGGATCTACTGTGAAGTCCTTGTTGTTGGTGGTGTTACTTGCTGTGTACCATCGAGTTGGAACTGACCCATAGCTGACCCTCCAGCGGGTTTTCAGAGGCAGTTGACCCAATGGGAGAAGATTGCTCATCTTTCACCCGTGGGGTGGCTGGTGGCTTGGAACCGTGTGCCTTCATGATTGCAACACAGCTTCCTACACCTAGGCCACCAGAGCTCCCTATGAAGCTCTAGTGCACAGTTAGTAAAGCCCTACTCTGTTCCCACAAGGTTGGTGCTGCAAGTTCACTGAATCCCTAGGACAAAATCCTGACAATACGGCCCTGTAAAGATTACAGACACTAAGAGTAGATCTAATCTGTAATTACTATGAGTGGAAATCAAATGAAGGGCAAATAGCAAAACAGTTAGCTCTATTTTCCTCCATATTTCAGAGAAGATCTTTTATGTATAGAATTGCAAGCTAAGCAGTTATTGACAGGGAGAATTTGACACACATTGATCATGGCAAGATTTCCTTTAAAAAATTATTTTCCTTTATTCAAACTCTATAGATTGTCAATATTTAATAGCAAATATATACATGATATGTAATCGGAATATTGAGACTTAAACTTCAGGTGTATTCTTTGAGCTCTGAATTATTCATTCATTTGCATAAATTTATATGGCCTAACACCATATAAACCAAGAAACATACTTATAGGAAGAATAGTTACAGATTATTGATTGCCAATAATAAAACTAACCCTACCACCCCATAAAGTCTGAAATCATAATTATCTGATGAAATAATCTTACTTGGTGAAACTGAGGAGGACCTGAAGTATTTTCTGGAGGTCAAAGACTGTAGTCTGCAGTATGGATTGAAGAAAAACATCAAGAAATCAAAGTTTCTCACTGTTGGGCCAATTGGTAGCACCATGATAGATGGAGAAGAGATTGAGATGGCTAACAAGTTCAGTTTGCTTTGTTTCATGATCAACAATCTTGGTGTCAGCAGTCAAAAATCAAAAGACAAATTGCACTGGAAAAATCTGATGTCAGGGGTATCTCTAGAGTGCTGAAGAGCAACAATGTCAGTCTAGAGTCTAAAGCGTACCTGGATCCAGGCCATGGTCTTTGCAATTTTTTGCTCTGCATCAGTGAGCTGGACAATGACAAAGGATGACAAAAAAAGAATTGATGCCTTTCAATTGTAGTGCTGGAGAAGAGTATTGAACATGCCGTAGACTGTAAAGAGGCCAAACAGGTCTGTCCTGGAGAGGGTGAAACTAAGTTGCTCCTTTGAGCTAAGGATTTTGAGGCTCTTTCTCATATACTATGGGCATGCAGCTAGGAGGGACTAATCCTTGGATAAGGCCATCTTATTTGGAAAGGTGAAGACTTAGTGCTGAAAAAGAAGACACTGGAGGAGATGGATTTCACAGCTACTGAGATAATGGGCATAGGTGTATCGAAGACAGTGAGATCGCCATTATGCATAGGGTCTCCATGAGACCCAAGGAGGACATAACAACAACAACAATCAACAATAACATATCAAAGCTAAAATGTGATGGAAAAAACATTAATAGTCTTTAAGTTTCTATGAGAAAAAAAAGAATCTGAGATGACAATGAAAAGAATTATCTTCAAAAAATGTTATAGTGCCCTTGAAAAGTTTTTTTAAATCATTTTATCACTGAAATTACCAAATTTTGACAAAAAGTAATCTAATGGAAGCAATTATTAACAGTCTCCAGAAAGAAAGAAAAAAATTACTTGATTTCACAGTAAAGGGGCAAAGTACAAGCTGGTAAATATAAACCAAGTAGGAATCCTTTACCTTAGATAAAATTACAATATAGGTCAAAGTGTGAGAAGTCATATCTCTAAACTCTCAAGAGTCTTATTATTTTTGTATCAGTAACAGCTGTCTTCAACAGTTTTTAAAATATTTGGAAAACATGCAGTAATATGTTGATAGAGATCCAATATATATTATCATATGCAATACACTCAGTAAAACATTAGTATTCAGAGCCCAATATTGGTAAACTACTGCTGGGAAAAAAATCTAGTAAATTGAGATTTAGGGATTTGCAAGTCTGTGTCCATTCATGATAAAGTTTTCCTTCTGAAAAATGTTCTAATTATGTTATAAAATATTTATTTAAACTTTTAACTTCTATAAAAGTTGATTGTAAGCATGATTCCTCCTTTATTTTAGTAGTTAAAAAATACAGTAAAGAGTGTAAGAATTTTAGTAGCTTAAAAATGGAAGAGTACAATATTTTTATAATTTTTGTATCCTACATTGCTTAACAGAAAGTAGTATTTCAATGAAGCTACTAGACAATTTTCAGGGATTAAAGCAACAGAAATTGATCCTGATTATCTCACTGAAAAGAGAATTTAAGGGAAAGATTGAAAGTGAAAATTGGGAGACTAGAAATCCAAGCTAAAACTCAACAGGAAGACACAGAAATAAAGCAGAATTATCATAATGTTCTTAAACAAGAGCACCAACTTGTAATGCTGTAATCCTACAAAGCTCTGCAATCCTTTTCAAACCCAAAATTGGATTTCTTGATAGGAAACATTCCTAGGTCATACAATGTGTCTATTCCTTTCCTTGGCCAATGAAAAAGCGGTAAGTTTTAAGCCCAAAATATTAGAAAGAAAACATAGAGACTTTTTATTAAAAGTAAGAGAAAAATTTGCTATGCCAATACTTACAAGTATTGTTTTAATAATAGTATAATCCAAAAATTTATGAAGAGGAATGTGTATCCCTTTTATTTCTATGCACTTATTTTGAAATTTTCTTTTAAAATAGAAGGTAATGACATCGGAAGTTTGAACTTGTGTGGTCAACGTGCAAAAAAGGATCTTTATTATTGTAGTTCTCTTACATCGTAACAGTGGGACACTGAGAACATCCGTGTGTTAGATGAGCATTATTAGAATTGAAAACTGGATGAAATAAGAGCTCTGTTTTAACTGAGCTCCTGATCAAGTAGGATTATAAGTATCTACTGAGCTAAGAATCCAATTATCCTAGATTCTAAACCCATGCTCTTTCTCAGCTAAAATATTGAGAGCACATTTGATTTCCAATTTCCATTATAATGTGTCAGGTAGAACACTTGTATTTTTGTGGAAGTCATAAATGCTGTAGACAAGCCTTGTGAGGATAATATAAAATGGAAACTTGGATCGTTTAACTCTTGGAATATTTTGTTTGGTTTCATATGGTTCAGCATAGATACTCATTCTATTTAACTTGGATAGACTTTTCAAAATAATATATTTTCTCATGATTAAAAGCCCATCCTTTTGCTTTACATATTATCTAACAGTGCTTTATATTAGAAATAATCTATGGATTATTTGAGATAACTTTTTATAGATTTTGTGATCTGTATAGAAAATTTTCTTGGTTGCTTTTCCAAGGACCATTTTCCTTTTCTGTCCTACTAAGATCCTAAATGTTGTTGTTATGTGCCACTGAGTTGCTTGCAACTCATAGCGACCCTATGTTCAAGAGCCCTAAACGCTGTTCTAGCCTATGCCAACTTCTCTGTCTTAAATACACTCATTCCCACCACCCCAATCACAGAATCGGTCTATCTCATCGAGGGTCTTCCTCTCTTGCACTGTCCCTCCACCCTCCCAAACATGATGTCCCTCTCCAAGGACCAGTCCCTCCTTGCAACATGCCCAAAGTATGTCAGATGATGCTTCAGAATCCTTGCCTCCAAGGAGCAGCCTAGTTTACCCTCCCTAGGACAAACCTGTTCGTTTTCCTAGCAGTCCATGGTACATTCAGTACTCTTCTCCAGCACCACAGCTCAAAGGCATCAATTCTCCTTCTATCCTCCCTAGTCATTATCCAGCTCTCTGAAGCATAGTGAACAATTGCAAAGAATATGGCCTGGATCAGGTGCACCTTAGTCTCCAGACTGACGTCATTGTTCTTCAGTACTCTGGAGAGGTCTCTGACAGCTGACTTTCACAATGAAATTATTCTCTTGATTTCCTGGCTGCTGTTACCAAGAGTTTTGATTGTGGAGCCGAGCAAACGAAAAGTGTCAACAAGCTCAATCTCTCCACCATCCATAATGATGCTGCCAATTGGCTCTGTGGTGAGAATCTTTGTTTTGTTGATGTTGAAACTGTTAAATATCCAGTCCAAGGTACTGAATTACTGTCAGTTTAATTTTCTGAATGGCATTTACATATTTTCTGTCTGGCAATTTTGATATGTTACTATTGTGTGCCATGGAGTCACCTGTGACTCGTAGCGACCCTATGTTCAGAAATATGATAGACTTCTAGACAAAGTGACATAGGAAATATGAACTTTATTTTCTTCTGTGGTTGTCTTGTGAGATGACAGTGCTATAGATGCTACAATATATTAAGTCCAGAAATAACGCCAAGAGACATTCAGAGAAGTGTCTACATTACCATAAAACAATTAAATGCCACAATTAGTTCTACGTGTTATTTCCTGCAGCTGAAAGCAATTTTATCTGGTATGATAGAGACACATCAATTCTTCTTTGCTTTACATTTAACAAATAATACATATAATTTACCTTAAATTACATAAGAAAAAAGAAATTTTATTTACAACCACTCAAAAATTGAAAAGAATTCATTCTTTTTTTTACTAAGTGTGAGTCTTAAAATTATTTGTTACATAAAAACAGCAAATACTAAAATGCAATTGTGTGATATAATACTAGTTATGCTTTTGTTGAAGTAAAAACAGATGATTATAGATCTCATTTTACAAGCACTTATTCTCAGAGTCTACACTTCAGGATGTCTTTTATTATAAATAAAGTAAAAAGGTGTTTTATATGTTATTTTAACCACTAAAGTAATGTATTTGTAATTTTTATTTTAGTGTTTGCTTTGACTTACTGGCAGCCATACCATAGCTGCTATAATTAAAATGATACACCAGGTAAAAGCAAAAATAATCATGTACATTTATCATTAGTGGTGTATTCCCAAGAGTATTGCATACTTATGATAAAAATCAGCAAATATTTTTTTAAAAGCACAAGTATCAATTCCTGAGAAATGCATTAGCCTCTTCTTGCTTCCCATAAAGTTTAACTACATCCTTTATGTATAATTTGTGACTTAATTTCATAAAATTTTATTTTCTGAAGGATCACAGTAAACAGTCTTGGCTAGAGTGGAGGAAAATGGGTTCCTAAACTGAAAATCATTGAACTTGAAATTAAACTCACTCTCATGGCTCAAATTTTAGCCCAATGGGAAAAGGCTTATAATGAAGCAATAACCTAAGGATGTAGGGCGTCCATAAAGGTATCAACTACAGAAGATCAGATGTACACATACAAAGCTCAGATTTTAAGAGTGGCTAGGGTAAAAGGATGAGTAGAATTAAGAATTAGGAGGAGAAAACAAGAACTTTTGAACATTTGGGGGATTATAATTAATGACACAAAAAAGAATATGTATGGATGGTTGAAAGGAACATCTAATTATTCTGTAAGCTTTCATTCAAATGATAACAAAAAGTTAAAAAATAGGAATTATCATTTATTTCAAGTGATAATGATACATCACAGAGAAGTTAGTATAATATTCGTATGAACTGAACTAAGAACCAGAATGTCAAAATATGAACTTACGAACATTGCCATAAGTTCTTTTATTCCATTACAATATTATAGTTTTCTAGGTATAGATTTAAAGAGCACTGACATAATCTCCCCACAGTGACATTGTTGTGTAGATTCTGTATCATATAGAGACCCCTTACTTTATTAACCTTGTTAGTAATCATGCCTGCTGTTTTTATTGAGGATATTTCTATTGGCAGTGCCTTTTTAAATTCTGATGAAATGAGCTGATATTGTCTTATTATCCAAGGCAATGATTTTATTTTTCCCCTGGAGAGGAAACAATAAGTATCCAATTCACTTAATTAAGCTACGCTATTGAAGGTTTCATGTTGAGTGCCACATGTGAAGTGATGCTATCACTTGTCACCTAGGAAATTTCCAAAGGCTCAGCATTAGTCAAATTGATGCAACCAAACTAAAGGAACCATAACACTTTCATTAGACTGCAAACTTCATTTACAAAATCTAAACTTCTGAGGAATAAATGATAACTCTGGTTAGGAAATAACTGTGCAGAACATAAGCGTTTGTCTTATTAAGCTTAGAATTTAGTCAAGTTCAATTTGCTTAATAGAATTAATTCCAGGATAAATCTTAAATGTCTTTGATAGAGAGAATATTATCTTTTTAAAAAATAAATCATGTTAGATAATGTGGAAATAAAGACATCTGAAATAAAAAGTTCCTGAAAATACATTTTCCTCCTCAACACTTCTGTATTTTTAAATCAATTTTCTCACAGCGTGTTTAGTACACTGTTCCTAATGCACTTAATAGTCTGGAGGACCGAAGCAGGATTAGAAGACATTTTTTTTTTAATTTCAAAACTGCCTATTGAAATGATTGTTCCACTTAATACAATTTGTAAAATACCTTGGAATTCTTACTTCCGAAAAGATATCCCCGTAGAGTGAAAAAAGTTGCCTGCGTAATCTTAGTACAAAATTTAATAATCTTGTGTAAAAAACACAGTAGGTGTAATTTATATAAGATATAATATTATCATTGTGTAGACTATAAGCTTCATCTGACATACTTTGCGCATGTTGCAATGAGGGATGAGTCCTTGAAGAGGGATGTCATGCTTGGGAGAGTGGAGGGACAGCGCAGGAGAGGAAGACCCTCTATGAGATGGATTGATTCAGTGACTGGAGTAAAGAGGGTAGGTGTGTAGGTGATAGTGAGATTGGCATAGGATAGAACAGAGTTTAGAGCTTTTGTACATAGGGTCACTATGAGTCGCAGGTGACTCAATGGCACATAACAACAACAACAACCTATAAACATAAAATATTCTTGAATATTTAGTTATTTATGCATTATAGGGAGCTCTGGTTATACAGTCCTTAGGGAACTGTTTTGCAAACCTAAAATCAACTAGTTGGAATTCACCAGTGGCTCCGTGGGAGAAAGACTGGGCAATTTCCTACTATGGGGTTTACAGACCCCAAAAATCTGGTGGAGGGTGGATTTGAGGAGGTTCCTTCTTGATGTCAATGAGTAGGTGAGTATGTTAAAGCTCCAAATTATCTAAAGCATATTTTCAGAAAAATTAATATTGCATTTCATTGCATTATTGAGAAAAGTGTCTAATTATTCATTAATATTATTCTGGCTTAAAAATAGCAAATAGTCACTATTATCTAGTCTGATCTGACTCCTAATGACATTTTGTTGTGTTCTCAAGACTGTATCTTAGTGAGAGAAGACTGCCCAACTCTCACTAAGGACTCCACAGCCTTAGAAAATGGTAGATGTGTCAATTAGATTATTTTGGGTCAGATTGTCTGAGTAATACTAATTGCTAAATTAAAATTGTTTTTAAGTAACATATAGTATATAAAAGTATTTGATGATAAAGGTAACAAGTCAAGGACTCTTCAAATACACCTGCTATCTATGATTGTAATATTTGTTCATGTTGATAAATAAATTTAGTATAAATAAGAAGTAATAGGGAACTCTGGGGCTGAGAGGTAAATGTTCCAATACAATCCAAAGGCACAGGGTTCAAATCTACAGCCTTTTTGCTGGAAAATGATGAAAATCTCCCATTCAATTGACTGCCTCTGAAAATATGCTGGCGAGCCAGCTATGAATCACTTCCAACAACAGGGAAATTAACGACAGTGGAGTAGTCGTTAGCAAGATGTACAGCTGACTCAAGGGTGGAGCGGATGTTCCACCAGGATGGTCCACCAGGAGCTTCATAGACGAAAGATGGGCAATTTATCTGCTCTGCAATTTGTAGTCCCGAAAACCTACTAGAGGGTCAGCTATAAGGAACTTCTTCAGACTAGAGGTAAATGAGAGAAAGGAAGTGAGAGTGTGAGGAAATAATATAGTCATAAAATAGTCTAATATAAAATAGACTGATAGATATGATATATGAAAATATAGAAAGTAGAAATACAACCACATAAAATATATAACAGTATCAAATATAATGTATGATAAATACAAACACATAACAAAATCATATACATTCTTATGATCAGATTGTAAGATTAGCTAGATAGTATGTATTAGCATACACATTGTCTTTACACTGAAAATGCTACGTATTTTTCAGAATTGTCTTTGAAACTACAGTGTATTTTCTGACATTGCTAGGCCTTAAAAGAGTTCAGTGAAATATAAAGACTAAAAAGGACCAGTCTGTTCATCACCATCATCATCATCCTCATAGCCTGAATCTCCTTTCAACTCTCTATCCCCAAATTATTTTAACAACAAAAGATAAATCTTTTGTCAGACAACCAGCGTAATCCTTCTTCAATGAGGAGTAAATGGAGAACATGAATTTTAATTTTACAGGATCTTTGGTCTTCCAGTAGACGTAATTGCAAAATCACTTACTGGATTTCTTTGCGTTTTGGCTATTAATTTTATGTTTTGTTTTAGACGTCTTTCTCATTACAGAAAGCTTAAAACTATATAAACCACAATATGTGATTGATGATTTGGTTTTAAAATCAGTCACAAAAGACAAAGCTCAGTAAAATCCCTGTTATGAGAAGGAAAAAGAACCACCCAACACCACCAGAAAAATTTACATATGGAGAGAATTTAGTGTGGTTAGGAAGGGATGTATAAAATTAATAGATGGACAATGAAGACTTTATTGAAATGGATAGAGGAAAGGCCAATATGGGATAGATGAGTAACTGTATGTTATTGTGGTTGTTATGTGACATCAAGTCACTTGCGACTCATAGTGACCCTATGTACAAGAGCCCTAAACGCCGTTCTATCCTGTGCCAACCTCGTCATCTCAAACACACTCATTCCCACCACTCCACTCACAGAATCGATCCATCTCCTCGAGGGTCTTTCTTTCCTGCACCGTCCCTCCACTCTCCCAAACATGATGTCCCTCTCCAAGGACCAGTCCCTCCTTGCAACAGCCCCAAAGAATGTCAGACGAAGCTTCAGAATCCTTGACTTTAAGGAGCATTCTGGCTTCACCCTCTCCAGGACAAACCTGTTTGTTCTCCTAGCAGTATATTATAGGTATTATAATAAGTAATCATTGTTGAGTTGTTGTTGACTACCATCAAATTGGAGCTGACTCTCCAGCTGGATTTCAGAGGCAGTTAATTAACGGAAGGAGATTGCCCATCTTGCAGAGCTGCTGGGTTGATTCAAACTGCAAGCCTTCAGGATTTCAGTGCAGCTTCTTACCACTCAGCCACCAGAACTCCATGTATTTAATAATATGGTACCAAATACGCATGTTCAATACATTTTTAAAAAGTTAAAGTGCCCACACAAGTAAAATAAATTTTGGAGCATTAAAAGGAAGGAGTATTAAGGAAAGGGGGAACAAAGATAAGAAAAAAAGAAAAGGGAAGGGAAGGAAGGAAAAGAAGGAAAGAAAGAAGAAAGAAAGATTAGAAGAGAAAGAAAATGTACCGTGGAGTTAAATAAAGCATGAATTGCATTAATCAATTATAGTTAAAGATGTAAGATTAAATGTATATAAATGAATGAAAACCAATAAAAGCTCACAAACAAAAATTAAAAATGTCTTTTAGACTCACATGACAAATAACAGTCATTTCTATGTTAAACTTATGAAAATGAAAATACTGATTAGTTTTCTTTTCATGGCTCTCAATTTCTCTAACAATTATTTATTGAGTTGTTACTCTGTGTCAGGTACTGTTTTAGGGATATTGAACTGAGCAATGCATATTCACTTCTTGTAAAACCTTCAATCTAATATGTAAGAAAGGTAAGCAGTCCATTATGTCAGTTAAAGGGTATATATTAAAAACCTTCTTCATTATGCTAAACCAAAACTCAATTGCAATAGAGTTGATTTCAGCCCAATGTATCTCCATGTTAGTTGGAGTAGAACTGTGCTTTATAACTTTTTAGTGGCTGGTTTGCTTTTTGTTTTTTTGAAAGTAGATGGCCAGATCTTCCATTGTGCCTCTGGTGGGTGTGAACCTTCAATCTTCTGGTTAACAGCCAAGTGATTTTCTGCTGTCCAATATATTACTTATATACATGTTAACTAACCTGAACAAAAACAATGCTGAACATTAAATTATACAACAAATATTAAATAATAAAAAAAGAATTAAATATGGATACTAGACTAGGAAAAGATCATATTTTTTTCAGGGGCATAGATAATTAAGTGATAATATCATTGTTTACAGTATTTTAGAACTTTACCTGAATTGACTGTGACAAGGAATGCAATGAATGAAAATTTTTTCTCGTTGGTTTTAGATTTTGGAAGACCTAAGTTGGTTAATGATTTATAACATGATTTTTTTACAAGTTCTGATCTTAATATGTCTGTGGAATTACATCTACTAACCAAACTATTTTTAAATGAATTTTCAGAATAGGATAGTAAAAAGATACTATTTAGCAATTTAAAATTTGTTTACTAGAATTGCTAAACTTAATTAGAAAAATTAACTTTGAAATGCATTATTAATCTTGACATTTAAAAATTAAGTCATTCTATTCTGCATTTATTAAATATTGTTTTGGTCTTACCATTTCTTGACAGCTTTATGTCAACAGTATGAGAAAGAAAAAGATTTTGGCAGAATTTGCAGCTTATTAGGATAAGTAAGAATTTTTAAAATCACCGGTTTTGACTCTTCAGTCATTTGATCTCTTTTAAAATACAATGTTATCTCCATTCTCAATGGATTATACATTTACTTCAACATTTTGTATTCCAATCAAATGATGGGAAAACAGCTTCTACTTTGAGAATTTACTCTAATGCATTACAGGAATGTAAAATAGGTATGATTTTTATTCCTGGAACTCAATCAATCATTATGGTCTTACTAGGATGGTCAGACAAGAGTTGGTCTCCGGATAGTACATCATAGAAGAGGTGTGGATGTTGACTTAAATCTCCCCCCCCCCTTTTTTTTTATGGTACTATTCAGAATCTGCGTGTCATCCTTACGAAGAGGCCACACGAATCTCCTCAGTAGCGTTCTTATTTTAGTGGACGCGCTGTCAAAGCGAGCACTTTTAACTTGAATCGTAACAATTACTAAATCCTATCGGCACAATTTTGAGGGTTAGTTGATGACTTTTTAAGTGAATTTCACTTAAAGGGGATCTGAAATGATCAGAGAGAGTGTGTAAGTTGTATATGTAAACTTTGACTTTTAGGTGTTTTTTTAGCCTCCCCCCCCCCCGCGATGGATTGAGTTATTGAGATAATATATGCTATCCTCTGCATCTCACAGTATACTTAGCATTTATTAGATTCTGGAAAAAAAGGATAAGTTAATGAGTTAAAAAATAAATAGCACTTTCAAGTGTCATAGTGGTTAGAAGTACTTGTCTATCGGACATTGATCCATACTTTTGGATACTACAATGCATCCTTCATTTTGTATGTTGTAGAGAGAAAAAAGATTTAATTATTGGGCTTGTACTTAGATTCTAAATTCTAACAGACAGTGCACACCCAGCAACAATAATATCCCACACTGATGTCTAAATTTACGTCATAATCACTTCTAGTCTTTGTTATATGTTGTCTAGTTCATTATGATTCATAATAACCTTATAAATAGCAGACAAAGTTTGCGTCATCCTCAAAATCTCCGTCATACTCAAGCCCATTTTTTTTTCCAGGGATTTTGTCTATCCATTGATTATGTATGATACAGAATTAATAGTCATAAATCCTGGATCTTCTTTTCTCTTACTACATTCTTAGATATTTAAGACTCTATCTTTTTTCTTTCCCAGTGTTAAAATTGTGCCCTTATATTTGACAAAAAAAAAAAAAATTACAGCCTAAATAACGAAATTAATTGACTGCTCAATCTGTGACTACATTGAAGTGTTTTTTCTCTCTGGAAACGTGCCTGGAGCTGTCTTTCCTATTACAAAATATATGTTTTCTGGACTCCGATGGAAGGTTAATGATTCAGAGGAAAGAAGGTACTGGAGCTCAGAATCCACATTCATTATGCAGTTACATTGTGTTGGGATCTGAGTATCTACATTTATTATATATTAAATGCTCCCTTCACTCTTTTGAGCATGCTGCTCTGTCATGTATATTTCATAACTCCTCTGGCTACAGTGATCCTTCAGGAATGAGCTTGTACCCAGCCTATCCAAGGAGAAGTCATCTTGATCTTATTACTGGTGAAGTTTAACCGATGTTTCAGAAAGTCAAGGTAACCAGTTTTGGGTGACCACATCCTTTCCCAGAAATAGCTTATTAAATCAGCTTATTATGATAATCTTTACATTTTCTGGGAAACTTTCAATAAGACTTTTTTCCACCCTTGGCATAAAGAATTACTTCTTATAAGGCAACTTCATACAAAGCGACACCTATGTCAAGATCTCCTTCTGTCTAGTGCTTTTATTACACATCCTGGCTAAACTACCAAAAGAAAACTCTGTCTAATTCTAGCAATTAACATGGGCAACTTACAGGAACTTAAGAAAACCTTGAGTTGTCTCTTGAATGCAACTAAACAAACGTGAAGTTCCATGCAGGCAAACAGGTACAAACATCTGCTATATCCAGCAAAAAGGCTATGCATTGCAATAATTTATTTTTGGTAAAAAAATAATAACCCCTATGACCTTCTTTACAAGATTATCCAAATTTCATGCTGAGGTTCTATTTTATGCTTGTAATAATAAGGTGCTTTTACTAAAGTTCATTGATAAATATGCTTGTTCAATTCAAATTCAAAGCCATACCTCATCATTATTGCTTCAGGGCATAGCAAAAGTTAGACCTGTCTTCAAATGAACAACCTAGCTAAAAGCAAAGAGCTTTACCATTTTAACTACCAAGGAACTCTGAAAATTGTTAAAATAAATAACCAGAGAAATTCTGAAAATTAGTGTGAGAGAATTTCTTTATTGAAGGTAGAGAAGATTCAAACTAAGCAGCATCAAACCAAAAAGTACTTGTTAGTGAAAACTGGTTATATAGGTATGACTCAGCCAGAATAGTCTCCTGAAGACATTGCACTGGCAAAAAATAAGGTCCTAGGAATTGATGTGATACAAATTGACATGTTTCAAATGACAGATACCATCCTGGACGTGCTCACAAGTATAAGGCAGGAAATTGCCTGGCCAACTGAGTGGAAGAGAACTATATTTGTTCCCATTCCAAGAAATGTGATCCGATAGAATGTGCTAATCATTGAACAATATCACTAATATTACATACAAGCAAAATATAGCTGAAGATCATTCAAAAGCAGATCCAATAGTAAATAGAGAACTACCAGAAGTTTGAACTAGACTTAGAAGAGGCTATGACACCAGCGATATCATTGTAGATGCCAGAGGAATCCTGGCTGAAAGCAAAAAATACCAGAAGACTGTCTATTTTTGCCCTATTGACTCTATAAAGGCATTTGACTGTGGATAATAACAAATTATGGCTCTCACTGAAAAGAATGGGAATCCTAAAACACTTAATTCTGCTTGTCTGAGCCTATACCAAGACCAAGAGGCTAGTGTGCGAACACAGAAAGGGAACATTAATTGGTTTAAAATTAAGAATTGTGTGTGTCAAGGTTGTATCCATCCTTTATACTTATTAAATCTTAATGCTCAACAAATTATTCAAGATTCTATGAACAAGATTCTGTGAAGAAGAAGGTGGCATCAGCATTGGAGGAAGACTCATCAATAAACTTAATTATGCAGATGACACAACCTCACTTGTTGAAATAAGGAGGACTTGAAGCTGTTGCAACCGAAGGTTGAACACTGAAGCTTTCATATAGAGGACTTCATCTAGACATCAAGAAAACAAAAAATTCTTGCCTGATAAAGTGACATCATGATAGATGGAGAAAAGATTGAAACTGTCAACAACTTCATCTTACTTGCATTCACAATCAACACACTTAGTGCCAGCAGTCAGATCAGGAGACGTATTGCACTGGGAAAGGGAGGCCTTTGAGTTGTGGTGTTGCAGAAGAATACTGAATATCCTATGGAATTAAAAAATAACATATATGTCTTGAGAAAGTGAGTGCAGCCAGAGTGCTCCTTGGAGGAAAATATAATAAAACTTCATTCCATATGCTTTGGACCTGTTGCTAGAAGAGTCTATTCCTTGAAGAAGGACATTGTGCTTAGAAAGGTGGAAGGATGGCTTAGGAAGGGAAGACTTTCAAACTATATAGATTGACACAGTGACTGCAGCAATGAGTTTGAGTGTGTCAGAGATTGCGAGGATTGCTAAGAATATGACAGAATTCCAATCTATTGTTCATACACGGTCCTTGTGAGTTGTACTTGACTCAACAGCAGCAATCAGCAACAATAACATGTGGATAGTGGTGATAGGGTACCTGTTATACAGTAAAAGTCAGTGATAAACTTTAAACTCACATTAAGTAAATTAGAAATGTCATTAAAGCTCTTTCTTAATATAAGCATCATGATTTCATTAATGAAGTGATAAGCCTCCTTCAAAATACAGTGGTAATTATAGAATCATTCTCCATTGGTTTTCATTTGTTCTAATAATACCCACATAGTTACATAACACCTTGTGATTTTTATGCCTGTGTTACTTTTAATTGCCTTCAGCTTGTTCCAATTATTGCAAATTCACATGTGAAGAGTAGAACTACAAGGTTTTCAGGACTGTGACATTTCAGAAGCAGATTTCTTGAACTGTATTTCAAGGTAAGTTTGAGCTCCCAACTTTTTAATTAGTAATCAATGGCTTAGCAATTTTTGCTAACGAGTCATGTTATGGATTACAAGTTAGTAGTATTGTGTCCTATTTGTTGTTTATTAAAAACATTTCTCTGTGTAAATATATTTCTATATATGTCAATGCCACTGTAAATAGTAGGTGGAAGAAAGAAAGAGTGTTTGGAAAAAAAGAATATAGATTGAAATTCCAGGATGCATTAGAATAAACAGTATACAATATTTTAACATATATGCTTTACTAGGAAATAGAGTTAGAATATAAAGTCAGGAAAAATATAAAGAAATTTCTAGAGGGAGTATATTAAAAATAAAATGGTTTTATTTTTAATTAATGAACATTTGTACAGTCTAATTCCATTATTACTTTGTAAAATGAGTTTTTCAAAACACATATAAATACAAGTATATGTAAAAGGCCTGTCAAGTTAATTTTCTATAATAATTTCTGAAATATAAATTCCCTAATATCTGACAAATTCACATTAACATTTGTTAATATTAAAAGCATAATGAGATAATTAATCTTTTAAAATAAGAAATATACCTAGTTTCATGAGTAAGTTTAATACCTAAAGCCATCAAACAAACAAAATTGGAAAACCTCATTATTCTATTTAGTCACTGTATCTATGGTAACAGCCAATTATTAACACAAAATAGAGAGTAGGTCTAGAAATATTTGACTCAAATCCAGGAAATCAGAAGACAAATTGCATTGGGAAAATCTGCTGTCAGGGTCCTCTCCATAGTACTGAAGAGCAATGTCAGTCTGGAGACTAAGGTGGACCAAATCCAGCCCATGGTCTTCACAATTACTTGCTATGCATCAAAAAGCTTGGCAATGACCAGGGAGGTAGAAGGAGAATTGTTACCTTTGAGTTGTGGTGCTGGAGAAGAGTACTGAACATACCACTCACTGCTAGGAGAACAAACAGGTTCATCCTGGAAAAGGTGAAACCAAGCTGTTCCTTGGAGGCAAGGATTCTGAAGCTCCATCTAACATAATTTGGGCATGTTGCATGGAGGGACCAGTCCTTGGAGAGGGGCATCATACTTTTGAGGGTGGAGGGACGGTGCAGGAGAGGAAACCCCAGATTAGATGGATTGATTCAATGACAGGGGAAATGGGGATGGGTTTGTCAGAGATGATGAGTTTAGCTCAGGATAGAGCAGAGTTCTGAGCTTTTGTACATAGGGTCTCTATGGGTCACTATGAGTCACAAACGACTTGATGGCACTTAAGAACAACAACAATCAGCCTAAATATATGTCTTGTTCTATACATGCTCATTGACTATGACAATGTAAATACATAAAAAAACCAGCTCTTCATTTTAGGAAAAGAAGAAAAAGTGCATTTCATTTAAAAATTCAGAAACTCTTTTGTATATTTATACATGGATGATACTATTTCGTACACACTCAGTCATAGTTGATAGTGCTAAACTAAGGATTTCTTTTTAAAAACAAAAGTGTGCTTGATCCAAGTTAAGGTAATTTTCAATTGCTTGATATTCATATGAGAATTGGATCATGAAAATGGAAGGTTGATGAAGAATTGATGTCTGACTTTAAATTGTGGTGCTGCTGAAGAATATAAGTTATACCATGGCTTTCCACAAGAATAAACAGTGAGACTTCGTGTCACATACTTTGGGAATATTATGGGCAAGGACCAGTTCTTAGGGAAACAGAGTCAGTGAAAGAAAGTACTGAACAAAAGCTTAATCACATCAGAGATTGGGAAAACGCCTCAGAGTCAGGCAGGATTTTATCATCTTGTAGGTAAAGCTACTGTGAATCAGAGCTCACTCAACAGTATTTGGCAACCATAAAGACAGGTTTTTATTAAGTTTTCTTATTTTATATTGTACATATAGGTTCTTAGTTACTATATGTTATAGAACACTAGCAATAATAATAAACATAAGAGTAAAAAGTAATAGATATGCAATTTTTGCACATATGCAAAACATTTTTATGCAATACATATATATATATATATATATATATATTCACTGTGCTTACAAAACAAATGTGTAGAATGTATAACAGAAAATAAAGTGTTATGTAAATGAGCATATACATGAAATTGTCACAAAGCTAAGCAGTGGAAGAGGAATTCATATTGGGAAGATCTGCCAACAATCTGAGATATGCAGATTATACAACCCTGCTTGCTGACACTGAGGAGGACCCGAGGCGCTTGCTATAGAGGGTCAAGGACTGTAGCCTACAATATGGATTGAGGCTCAATGTCAAGAAGACAAAGATTCTCACCACTGGACCAATTGGCAGCATCAGGATGGACGGTGAAGAGATTGAGATTGTTCACAGCTTTAATTTGCTTGGCTCCACAGGCAACACGCTTGGCACCAGCAGCCAGGAAATTAAAAAGAGCATTGCCATGGGGAAAGTCTGCTGTTAGGGACCTCTCCAAAGTACTGAAGAGCAATGGTTTCTCTCTGGAGACTAAGGGGCGTCTGACACAGGTAATGGTCTTTGAAATCACTTGTTTTGCATCAGAGAGTTGGACAACGACTAAGGAGGATAGAAGGAGAATTGATGCCTTTGAGCTGTGGTGCTGGAGAAGAGTATTGAGGGTACCATGGACTGCTAGGAAAACAAACAGATTCATCCTGGAAAGGGTCAAACCAGGCGGTTCCTTGGAGGCAAGGATTCTGAGGCTCTGTCTAACATACTTTGGACATGTAGGGAGGGACCAGTCCTCGGAGAGGGACATCATGCTTGGGAAGATGGAGGGACAGGGCAGGATGGCAAGGCCCTCTATGAGGTGGATTGATTCAGTGACTGGAGTAATTGGGATGGGTATATCAGAGACAGTGCGATTGGTACAGGACAGAGCAGAATTTTGGTCTGTTGTACATAGGGTCGTTATGAGTTGCAAGCAACTCGACGGCACATAACAACAACAGCAAGAATACATTAAAAAGATATTTATGTACCATGAATAGCAGACATGTTAGCGTTCACCAACATTTAAACAGAAGTAGTAATGATTTTGAAATATTGTGCTCACTTTGCATATTTAGAATATACACCCCTTAGTTTTGATAATGAACTCTTCTTTATACAATCCAAGATTAGTTGGCTAATATTTTGCTGAGGATTTTAGCATTTCCCTTCATGAAAGATATTGCTCTAAATCCGAGTATACCCACCTCCAATTTTCCTCCATTTTATCCCTAATGTACGAGAAGAAATAATTAACATTTTGACCAATGATATTGCAGAAAATGTAATTGATTAACAGGATTGTAATAGTTTCCCTTTCTTGTGCAAATATAATAATTGTGCAACGATTTTTAGGTACTGATGAGACAATAAAATTATTGAAATAACACCATTAAAAAAGAAGCTTGAAAGACAAAAAAATAAATTATATTTTTTAAAAAAGAACTTGAAAGACTTTTTGCACTGGGCAAAGCTGCTGTCAGGGACCTCTTAAAAGTGTTAAATAGCGAATATGTGAATTTAAAAACTAAGTTGTGATTGAGCCAAGCAATTTAATCAAATTCATGTAAGAAAGAATTAAAAAAAAGAGTTTTTTATGCTATCATGGTAAACAGAGCCTTTGTATTTTCTTGGTAGCACAGAATACTGTGTTGCTAGCCGAAAGACTTCACATTTCTGGCTACCTGGATACACCATTACTCCCTGAGAGAAAGAAGGGTAATTCCCTCTTGTGTGATTGAAAGCCTTCAAAACACATTGAATAGTATAACTATGATTTAGAATTTACTCAATGCCAGTTGGGATGAATGAATAGAAAATTGAAAGTCATACCTTCCCTACAGAAAAACATTTAGCCTAGGGTCTTCTTGACTTTTAGCTCCCAAATAATAGTTCCATGATTGTTATGAAATTTTTAGAATTTTCAATTGTAAGGATTTTTTCCACTATAATTGAGAATATTAAGAAGAAACATGCATCTCTTGAATCTTCTCTCAAATATTTTATGAGAATATAACAATGCTAATTTTATATATTCTTAAAATTTGTGACCTTTAAACATTTAATAGTTAACTGAAATTTTATTTATTTCACGCATTATATTTGCCCTCACCTTTTTTAAAGTGTGAAAAGTATTGAGAAATAGAATTATTATCACATGAAAGTAAAATATTACTGGTTTTTATTTAAACATGGCTGGAATGTTATATCCACAGGAAATCACTAGAAACTCCTGCCTGACTCAGAAGAGACATTAGGGATGTCATTGCTAATGCCAGCTGGATCTTGGTTGAAGGTAGAGAGGCAAGAAAGTAGTTTTATTATACTTTATGAATTTTGTATGGAACATTGACTAGGAATACTAGGGCAGTTAACTGTGCTAATGCAAAACTTATACAAAGACAAAGAAGCAGTTGTCTGAATCTAACAAGGGAATGCTGCGTGATTTAAAGTCAGGAAAGGTGAGCATTAGGGTTGTATCCTTTCTCTGTATCGATTGAATCTGTGTACTAAACAATTCATTTGAGAAGTTGGATTACATAAGGAAAACTGTGGCATCAGGATTTGAAGAAGAGTCATCAACAACTTGCATTTGCAGATGTCACAACCTTGTTTGCAGAGAGTAAAGAAAGTTTGAAACACTGCAAAAGATAGAAGACTATAGCTTTCAATATGACTTACATCTCAAAATAGAAAAAAAATTCTCACTAATGGACCAATAGACAAGAACATGAAATATAGAGAATGATTGAATTTGTCAAGAATTTAATTTCATTTGGGTCTACAATTAACATCCACGAAACAGATAATCAAGAACTAAAAGATGTTTTGCATTGGTAAAATCTTGTGACAAGTACCTCTCTAAAATTCTAAGGAGTAACGTTATCAGTTTAGAGACTAAAGTGTACTTCATACAATCCATGGTCTTTTCAATTACTTGCTATGCATCTGACAGGTGGACAGTGACTAAGGAAGAAAGAAGAAGCAAATGATGCCTTTGAATTGTGATTTTGCAGAAGAGCACTGAATATTCCATGGACTCTGAAGAGAACAAACAAAGCTGCTGCTTAGAGGCAAGAATGGAAACATTCATCTCCCATTTTTTAGGCATGTTGTAAGGAAATGTTGGCCCTTCAAAAGAGACATCATGCTTGGAGAGGTGAAGGGTCAGCAAATGAAAGGAGAACAAGAAGATTGACAGTGACTGTCACTGTGGGCTCCAGAATAGGAAGTGATGGTACCAATCTACTGTTCATAAGGTTATTATGCGCTATGTTCAACTTGACGTCGCCTAACAACAACCACATGTGATGAGCAGTTATTGCTTTTTCCTTTATGTGTGCCCATTTTTTTAAAATAAGAAAATACCTTGTTTTACAATCTTGACTAAGTATTTATGGCACACTCTGGTGGTTCAAATCCACTAGGCCTTCAGTGGGAGAAAGATGAACAATCTCTTTCCCTTTGGTTATTTAAACACTTTGTTGTGTTGTTGCATGCCGTCAAGGTCAAGTTAAGAACCGACTCATAGCTGAAGGTTTTTAGAGACAGTAAATCACATGGAAAGAGATTGTTCATCATATTCAGTAGAGCAGTTGATGGATTTGAACATTTGTTTAGGACTGCAGTGTAGTTTCTTCCCCTAAAGCTTGTTGTTGTTGTTGATAGGTGCTCTAAGTTGGTTCTAACTCTGCATCAATGAATTTGAGTTATTAAAAGAGTTTCCCAGATTTTTTTTTAATTCAGGTTCTGATTTTCAGTAAATTATCTTGTTGTTATTGCTGTTTTTACATGTTGCTGAAAATGACAGCAAATGTGTTTCTAAGCATGGTTGTCAGTTTAAAAAGTGTGTGGCAATGTGTTAAGTGCTGTCTAGTTGAGCACAACTCATAGCAACCCTATTAATAAAAGACCTGAAACCTCTTCTATAACCATTGTTGTTTCTCTAAGTTCATAGAGTTTTCAAAGGCATGCTGTTTAGGGAGTGGGAGAGAGAGAAGTGATCGTCAGATCTTTATTTCTCTCACATGTTTCAGGAAGCCCTGGATATTGTTTCTAGTGGTGGGAGGAAGTGTCTTTCCCTCTCTTCCCCTTTCATTGATTAACTACCTGGAAATATTATGTGTTTCAATCAAAAGATGAATTGCATTGGGAAAGTCTGCTATCAGGAATCTCTTCATAATACTGAAGAATCTGGAGACTAAAATGTGCCTGATTCAGGCCATGGTCTTCGCAGTTACTTGCTATGCATCAGAAAGCTAGATAATGACTAGAGTTGATAAAAGGACGATTGATACCTTTGAGTTGTGGTTCTGGAGAAGAGTATTGAATATACCATGGAATGCTAGAAGAACAAACAGGTTCATCCTAGAGAGAGTGAAACCAAGCTACTCATTGAAGGCAATGATTCTAAAGTTCTGTCTGATATTCTTTAGGGATGTTGCAAGCAGGGACCAGTCCTTGAAGAGGAACATTGTACTTGAGAGAGTGGAGGAAGAGGGGAAGACCTAGATGATATGGCTTGACTCAGTTACCGGGGAAATGGGGATGGTGTGTCAGGCAATGAGGTTGGCTCAGGATAAAGTATGGTTCAGAGTTATTATACATAGGGTCACTATGAGTCGCAACTGATTCAGTGGAAAATGCCTCAATTCCTCCTCAGTTTTGACAAACAGCATTTTGTTTTCTGCATAATGTGGGTTATTTATGAGCCTCCCATCTTGATGCTCCATTTCTCCTTATAGAGACCAGTCTGGAGAATCTGTTCTACATGCAGATTAAAAAGGTATGGAGAGTCCAGAATAAGAGCTGCATAGTAAAATGGACTGAGAGAGGTGTTGTATAACAGTGAAAGACTTTTTCTTTCTTTTCATAGAGAAAAGTGAACTGGGAGAGGTGTGGACTGGGAGGAAAATCTGCAACAATAATTAAATGGAAATCCAAAGTCTCTATAAACCTTCAGTAAAATTTAATTTTTTAAAAAGGTATGGAGGTAGAATGCATCCCTGATGTACACCGTTCCTGATTTTAAACTATACAGTGTATCCTTGCTTTGTTTGACAACTGCCTCCCGGTCCAAGTATATGTTTTGCATAAGCACAAACAAATGTTCTGGGATTCCCATTCTTCATAGAGCTAGTCACAGTTTATTGTGATCAACACATTCAAATGCCTTTACATAGTCAATGAAACACAGATAAACGTTCTTCTCGTTCTCTAATTTCAACCAAGATCCATCTAACATCGGCTATATCTCTAGTGTCACAGCCTCTTCTAAACCCAGTCTGCACTTCTGGCAGTTACCTGTTGTTGTGCTGTTCCAGTTGTTTCGGGATCATTTTCAGCAGGATCTTGCTTGTGTGTGATATTAAGGATACTGCTCAATAATTTTCATGCTCTATTGGCTCATCTTTCTTTGGAATAGTAATAAATATGAATTTCTTCCAGCCAGTTGGCCAGGTAGTTGTCCTCCAGATTTTTTGGCACAACTTTGTGACTGCATCCAGGGCAGCATCTGTTTGTTGAAATATGTCAATCAGTATGCCATCAATTCCTGGGGCCTTGTTTTTTACCAATTCTCTCAGAGCAGCTTGAACTTCTGCCTTCATCACTACAAACACTTGGTCATATGTTGTTTAGTGAAATTTTTCTGTGATGAATACTTTATTAGTTCTGAAATAAAAATCATGTAAATAAGACCTTACATATTTAATACAATATGTTACCCCTGTGCAGATGAGGGGGAAAAAATTAACATTTTTAAACCAATATGGCTGTTAATTCAACATAACATGATACAACTGGGATGCTTTTTTTCCAAATTTGGCAACACAGCTAAAGTTTCCAAACATTCAAATGATATATGTGTGTGTATGTATATGTATATGTATATGTATATGTATATGTATATGTGTATATGTATATGCATATGTGTGTGTATATGTGTGTGTATATGTGTGTGTGTATGTAGCAACACAACAGCTTTTCCAGCTTCTGAAACCTATGCTAGCAACTTAGCTGGACTATGTGAACTGACAGCTCAAGTAGAGCCAGTATTATAATCCAAAAAATAATCTTCTGACTTAAGTCTGTTTTAAAATAATTTATCCGCCGGGGCAGTGGAGGGGGCGGAGTTGGGGGGGATTGTATACCAATAAAGAAATTTTCTTTTACTTTTCAAAGAGAGGAGCGAACTGGCGGGGAGGGGTGGGCAGGGAGAAAAGTGCAACAATGAATGAATGGAAATACAAACTCTCTGTAAATGTTCATTAAAATTAATAAAATAGAATGTTTTTCAAAAACAAGAATATATCCACAAGTGTGACTGCTAATAAGCTCAGAAGAGGTAGATTTGTCCTAAGAAAATTCAAAAAGGAATGCTGAAAGTTGATATGAATGACAGATGCCAAGGGTGGTGTGGGTTCTCTAACCCCCACGTGAGAGATAGGACCTCCCCTGAAACGGCAGCGGATTCTAGACAGCTGAATACTACCAGCATTTCCTCTCTGACAATGTTCAGCACAGATGGACTGGAGCTGCTTTTTTCAGTCAACACAAGCTTGGACTAAATTTCTAGTAACTATATCTAATGATTCCGGTCCGCAGTTCAAATCCACCAGTTGCTCCAATGGAAGAAAGATGGGAATATCTTTCTATATGATTTACTGCTTCTGACAGTGCACTGGAGGGTCAGCTATGAGTTGGTTCTGACTCAACAGCACAAAACCAAAGCCACTCGGGGACTTTAGATTGAAGGCCCTTCCTCTATTTTTCAGACACCATGAAACCACTGCACCCTCAGAATTCTTATGTAACCTTGGTTATCAGCAAGGACTAAATTACAGGATAGTGTTTTCCCACCATCTCTGGTTGGATGAAATCGAGTCAACATTTATTAATTTTAGAATCAATAAAATCATGTGAAGCTCCTTGAATCTAAACTGTGTTCATCATATTTTCACCATTACATAATAATATGCTTGACAACCTGGCATAAAAGCAAGATTAGAAAGACCATATTTGAGCTGTCATCATAAGCAGAGATGATCTATATCGTAACAGCTGAATCACAGGCCTGATTGATCATTTTCCTGTGCATTCATCGGGGAGTACCGTAAAGCCTGCCTGGGCATCCATTAGTGTCTATTTCACTTCTAAAAATCATTATTTTTTCCTAGGTGATGAATCTCAGATCAGATTCTTATTTTAATTAAGATACAGTGTGAACAAGGGGAAATGTACTTACATGCAAAGATACCTGCTGCAAAATAAGAAAAACAAGTTTTATGACACTTAAAATAGTTCTTTCTTAGAAAAGAAATATTTGACATATAAATCTGTATGTTTAAATTTTATATGGATGAAAGAAATGCATTTGTATATAAAGCAAGGTAATGTATGTGAAAACACGTAGGGAGAATATGAAGTATTTTGAAAAGTGTTTAAACTATTTAGTAGCTCTGGTAACACAGCTGAATCAAACTGTTTTTGTTGTTGTTGTTGTTATGTGCCGTCGAGTCGCTTGCGACTCATAGCAACCCTATGTACAGCAGCCCTAAACTCCGCTCTGTCCTGTGCCAATCGCACTGTCTCTGACACTCCCATCCCAATTATCCCAGTCACTGAATCAATCCACCTCATAGAGGGCCTTCCTCTCCTGCCCTGTCCCTCCACCCTCCCAAGCATGATGTCCTTCTCCAAGGACAGGTCCTTCTCCAAGGACCTGTCTCTCCTCACAACATGTCCAAAGTATGTTAGACAGAGTCTCAGAATCCTTGCCTCCAAGAAGTCACGTGGTTTAACCCTTTCCAGGACAAATCTGTTTGTTTTCCTGATAATATATTGACATGTATTGGCATTAAAATTATTTATTGTATTTTGATTGTCACATCAGTTGATGCAGAGCTGTGTCCTTGTTAGGATTCAATAGAAAGATGGGGAGGAATTGGAAGAACCTGGAATACCTTAGTCTGGGTGAAACAAAGGAGTTCTTATCACTGCAGTGGACCTCTGGAATTTAAAGGGAAATTGACAAATACTATTTGCTTCCTCTTTCTGCCGAGGGTATTGGATAAGATAATTGACAGCTTAGTAGAACTCCTGGGAGCCCATAACCTGGGACAAGCTATCAGAAAACTATACAAAGAGCATTCTATTCATAAAAACAATGATTGATGGCGAAAGGAGAAACAGTGGCAAAAGAGGAGAAGAAAACTAGTAGGGTTTCTTTGAGGGGTGGTAGTTTTATTCTAGATCAGAGACTAAATGAAGTTATCCCAGTGCACAGTCTAAGACAGAGAAACAAACTTGTCCCATAAAAAAGCCCAGGCAGGTGTGCCTACTACAAAGTCCTTAAGAGTGACACAGTATCTTGGCTGTGTATGCATCAGAGTGGTAACAACAAGAATACCAGTGAAAACCAGTGGAAATAATATCACTAGATGGAACTTGAAAAAGACACTCTATAGTGACTGCAGAAGTTATTAAACCTGGCATATATAATTAGAATCTTAGCACTTATACTGAATCCCAATAGTCAGAGAGGTAGCACTAAATCAACTTTATTATTATTTGAAGGTTATCCACAGTTACTGTACTCAGAGTAATGTTTAAAGAAGATCCTAAAAAATCTCAGATGCCCCCCTTAAAGCCCTAAACACTATTTAGAATTGTCAAGCCTACAGTACCATTGGAGCTACAGCTACTAATGTGTAATTTTCTACCCTCTTTGTGTATGTATCCTTTGAGAAATATTAACCAGAGTCTACCTTCCTTAAACCTCAGTCCTCATTGACTCTAATTTTATCCAGCTAGTGTGATGAATTGTAGTCTCAACAGGGTCATAATAATACAAGCGAAGGCATCCTCTGCCCCCACCACATATACAAAGTCTGGTAGTCAATTTCGTTTGCAAAGTAATTTCTAGAAGAGAATAATTCCAAAATCCATCATGAGATATTTAATAGCCGCATAGTTTTTACCCAAAATCAATACTTTGAGTTAAATTCTGGAATTCCTATTCTTCACAATGTTGTCTATTATTTGTTATGGTCCAAACATGTGGTGCCTGTGGATAATCAATTAAACCCAAGTAAGCGTATTTCTGGTATTCTCTATTTTCAGCCAAGTTCTGTATGACATTTATCTGCTATGATACGTCTCATCTTATGGCCTCTTCTGAATCCACCTTGAATTTCTGGAAGTTCCAGCTGTTTTTCAATTTTACTTGTGTTTGATAGTACTTATAATTTTTTTACCATGTCTGTATTCTAATTTATAGTATTTCTTGGGAGAAGCACAAATATCAATCTCTTTCTGTTAGTTGGCAGGTAGCTTTCGTATCTATTTCTTGGCATAGATAAGTGTCCATGTCCACTGCTGCATCTGTTTGCTGATAGATCTCAACTGATATGTTGTTATCTCATGGAACCTTGTTTTTCACCAATATCTTCAGTGCTGGTTGAACTTTCTGTTCAGTGGTACTTCGTGATGTATCATATGCTACTTTCTGAAGTTGTTAAGCAGTTTTTATAAATATCCACATGAATAGGTTAAATGGTTCTTAGTTCTTCCTTAGACTTTTGAATGCATTAACTTTTTAGGCATGTCCATTGCTGGACAAAGAAGACTCCTGTTGAGGATCTTAGTGTCATAATCATTATATCCTATTCTCTTATTCCTAGTTGGTTCTTACCACACTCGTTCTGTTCTTGTTTTACTGGTTTCTATTGAAAAATCTTGGAATGATACAATTTAACATTCAGCAATTTTGTTTTGTGTTATTACTTCTCTGAATTACTGGATCCACACTTTTAATCTACTTCTAAAGAGCAAATATTTACCTTCTATTGGTTTGAAAGTAAATTAATATTTTATGGTCAGATTCAGAATTGATTTTATAATGATAGCTTTTGTTCTCTGGGCTAAATGTTATAGAAGGTATGGCTTTGTCCCAACATTTTTAAGAGATTCCCGATAATCCCCATTTACTGCCAACACTGACCTTTCTTCTCATAGAACCTGTATAGGAAGGAGGCATTAGGCAACTCACAGCTGGAGATAGATTTTGACTATTTTAAAGCCTGATGCTCTGATATACAATGTGTTATGGAAATCAAATACACATCCAAAATGTGTATGTTCTCATCTGTACAGATCTGTTTATTCTGTCCTCTTTGGAATTTAATCTTTACTCAGGTTGGATATTGACTAATACCTAAAACAATTCTGTGTTTCAAAGATGTGTGATTTTGATACACAATCTTAAAAACTGTTTTTTTGCGCTTGCAGTTGCCTATTTCAGTTCACTAGTCAGCAGGTGTCTCGATTCCCTGCTGCCAGTCAGTCTCCACACATGTTCTGCCCAACTGAGTCATTTTGCAGGAAGCACTCCTTTTAAGTATCTGTCATAGATTTCCCAGGTCATTTCCAAAAAAAAAACAAAGTTAACCAGGGACTCTCAGAGACTGTCTGTCACCTAGTGATCAATACGGTGCATTTGAGGACCCCTCTATTACTTGACAGATAAGAGAAGGACCGACACACTGAAATCCACACAAATGTGTCCTACAGACATATGATGCTACTTTCTTGACATGTTACCCAACAAAGTAAATTATCCTAGAAATGTTGACGGAGCTGTATTTTTACAACATGCTAAATAAAGCATTTTATGAGTCATCAAGACCATTCAGAACAAATGCACAAAACTTCTAGTTAGAGAGAAGATAAGGAATGGAGAAAAACAAGACCTTTTAAGGACAAATCTCAAGTTATATCTACTTTAAATTACATTAAAATGTAATGTCTACTAGATATTGTATCTTTTGTAGGCTTTATTGTCATGAGAATTTACTGTTTTACCATAAATAGAGCTATCTTCAGGCAAGGTTTTCTTGTAGCAGACATATGTGTACAGTATAAAAGAAAAATGGAAATTAAGAAGAAAACAAAGAGGTAAAGTGGATGCTATAAAAAAATAATATGTCTCAAATTCAGCCTTAGGAGAGAGAAAACAATGTCTAGAAAGCTGAATCAACATCTTCAAGTCTTCTAATAATTTTTGTTACCTGAAGACCTAATAAATATTGCAACATATTATTCAGTTTCAGGATTTCTGACAAAAATCTTGATGATGAATCAGTTGATTTTCCCTAGATTTATTTGAAAATGTTTTCATTTAAAGGCATAAGATGTTGTAGAGAATATCTGGTTTTCTCCAACTAAAGGTGAGACTGTTGTTATGTGTCATCGAGTCACTTGCAACTCACAGTGACCCTACGTACATTAGCTCTGAAACCTGCCCTATCCTGAGCTAATTTCCTCGTCTCTGACAGAACCAGTCACATTTCTCCAGTCATTAAGCCAATCCATCTTATCTAGGGTCTTCCTCTCCTGTGCTGTCCCTCCACCCTTTCCAACTCAAAAAGTATTGATCCGTCTTCTATTATCCTTAGTTATTTTCCAGCTCTCTGAATGCAAGGACTAGGGATGATAGAAGGAGAATTGATGCCTTTGAGCTGTGGTGCTAGAGAAGAGTATTGAAAACCATGGACTGCTAGGAGAACAAACAGGCTCCCCTGGAGAGGGTGAGACCAGGCTGCTCCTTGGAGGCAAGGATTCTGAAGCTTACTCTGACATACTTTAGACTTGTTGCAAGCAGGGGACCAGTCCTTGGAGAGAGGGCCATCATGCTTGAGAGGATGGGGGATAGTGCAAGAGAGGAAGACCTTCGATGAGATGGATTGATTCAGGAGCTGGGGTAGAGGGAGTAGATGTTTCAGAAGGTTGGCACAGGATAGAACAGGGTTTAGGGTTGTCGTACATGGGGTCGCTATAAGTCACAGATGATTTGATGGCACATAACAGCAACAACAACAACTGATGCAAGTAATTGTGAAGACATGGCCTGGCTCAGGTGCACCTTAGTCTCCAAAGTGACACTGTTTCTCTTCAGTACTCTAGAGATGTCCCTGACATCACACTTTCCCAGTATAATTTGTCTTTTGATTTCCTGACTGCTGGTGCCAGGAGTATTGATTGTGGAATCAAGAAATGTGAAGTACAATGTATAAATCAAATAAGTTATTTATTAAGTTTTAATTGATAACATATTTCTCTCAGCCTCCCCCTTTTAGTGTTCTTTATACTTTCTCTATTCTATAAAATAACATGGCATATGTTATGCTGTCATGTGAATATCTAACTATTACAATTAGTTAATGCTTTTTTTAAAAATAGAAAATAAATACATATAGGTATTGAATAAGCTGGATTTTTAGCTTTCGCTATTTTATGAAAATTCCATTTTTTAAAACTACCTTTTAAACTTTTTATTATAGTTTGGGTGAAAGATTGTAGAACAAGTTGGGTTTCCATTCCGCAACTTACGCACATTTTCTCTCAAGTCGCTGGTTGCCATCCCCTCAAAGTTACAACTTCTCACTTTCTTCCTGGATTCCATGTTTCCATTCTTTTCCTGTCTTTCCTGCCTTTGAGGTTTGTTTTGGAGAAAATTATGCCTTTTTTCATCTCATATGATTTCTTTTCCTGGAGTGTATGTTTCTCCATGATGCTATTTTTAACGTTATATTTCTATCACGTGATTAAAAGCTGATCCTGAGGATAGCTTAAGTACTAGACTTGAAGAGTGTCCAAAATCTGCAATCTTAAGGGTTCCACTAGTCTCTATCAGTAAATAAACCATTTTTAAAATTATTTTTAATTTTGTTTTACTCCCCCCGCCCCCGCCCCCACTATCTCTGTTCAAGACCTTCTGTTGTGATCTTGACCTACTCAGGTTAGAGTCAGGTTTTATAGTCTCAAGAAAATAACATGTGGCTTGAATGCTCCACTTGATTGTTGGACTAATTGTTTGTTTGATTACTTATTTGTCTTCAGTCCTCTGTGTTCTGCACAGAAAGAAATCAATAGCTACATTTTAAATGTCAGCTTCGAAACTTTGATACCCAATTTCTTCTTCTCAAACCAGAATGAAAAACATTGACTGTGTGTACTATTCCACTTAACCAACATGTCCTCTAAGATTATGGTCAGAAGTTTCAAAGCTCAGCGAACAAGGTTTGGTTATGGCTAAGTCGATTTAGGAACTTGATTCCTTCTGTGCTCAGCTATATCCTTGGGTATATTGACTTTTTTATGTTCTTGTTTATAATTTACCAGAAATTTTATGGTATTGTGTGAATTTGAGCTGGTATTGTTAAATATTAGCTTTCATTTCATTCATGTTTCATCTTTGTGAACTCTGTATAGACGGTCCAAGTTATTCCCTTATAAAATGATGTTAATACATTTTATCCCCTGTACATCTTTTCTCTGGAGGGTGTGTATGTGTGTTCCCAAATGATGCCAGCCTCATTCTTCAAATTCAATTCTTTGAATCTCATTCTGTCTAAAAGCAAGTCAACTAAGAATGCTACTGTTTCCGCCAATGGCATTTGGAGGAAGCCATTGAGTCAAGTAGAGGATATAAACAGATTTCCTGCGGCTTAACTGATGCTTTCTATAAATTAAATTTTCTAATGCAGAGATTATCAGAGTTGATCTTCTAAGCTAACTAACCTGAGTAATTTTTGGAAAGAAATTTGTACTAATGTGCAGGAGTATCTGCATCAAGGACATTTTTTTTGTCCAAATTGCCAGATGGTCAAACATCTGAAACATCTTTGTACCTGGAAAATATCTATACATTTATAAACACTCTATTTATTATGCAGGTTATTTTAGAAGTTTTGATTTATTTATGGTGGTGTGTACCTAGTATCTGAGTACTGCGCATACATATTTTATATTGTTGACCCGACTTAACTGTTTCTGTCATTCAGTATAGTATCAGAAATATTATGATCAGGTCAAAAAGTATGATTTTTGTTTCATTTTTGTATCAAGGTTTTCAATAATATTCTTCATTTCCTTTAATTTTATGGTTGAAATCTTTAAAACATAGAAAGTTAAAATTATATGTACCTATTAGAAATATAACCGGTAAGGGAATGATCAGGAGAAACCCTCTTAAATTTTAAAACTTCTTTACATTTCTTGCAATTACTGTAAAACTACATTAAAAGAGAGGAAACAAAGTATCTTTATGTGTTTTAGAAAAGCAATGTAAGTCTGAATCATGATCATCTCAAAGAATCTCTAGAGAAGTCACAGCAAACTTAGTACTTACTGTAGAGGTTTTCTTTTTGTAAAGTGTTTTCAAAATAATTTTTAATTAATATTTTTTATCATTCATACACATTGTATTTCATGTATGTACATTATGATCCATTTAGTCTTTCATTTAAATTATAATTTGTTCATTTATATTATAGATTTCCCTCCCCTTACAATCATGTCACCAACAACCACTTTTCTAAAATATATAAAACAGGTAATTCATGTGTCATGCCCTAATATCCTCTTTTTAGCCAATTGCTGGTTTGCCCTATCAAACCATTATTCTGAGGGAACGAGCATATCCTTTTTTGTTGAAGGATCTTCTTTTCGACTTATAAACTTTGAGCCCCTGCATCACAAGCAAAGTCCAGTCCAGAGCAAGCAATGAGGTTGCAGCAATCGACCCTAGTTTTCAGCATGGATGATCTTCTCTTCATCCGCTTGGTTTCGGATCAGCTCATCCCCAGCCATTAGTGACTAGATTAAACGGTCATCAGGTGCAAGCTCAGGCATCCACACTTCTCCCTGTGTTCCAGACCTGTTGGTCTCTTTGTTCAGACATAGCCCCGGCATGGGGCCAAGTCAAGTCAACAAGGCAGGTCAATGTCCTCTTGACTCTCTGCTTCCATTCCATTCCATTCCATTCCATTCCATTCCATTCCATTCCATTCCATGCCAGTTACCACTCCCTGCATACGATATACAAGTGTTCATGCTACATGGGCAGCACCAATGGAAAATGTCCAAGCTCAGTCCTTTTTTCCATTGTTCTATTCCTCTCACTTCTACCCCTTTGCACCCAGGTGATTGCTATGAGTGAATATACTTCAACCTCAAGTCCTGGGAATGGATTCTGATGGGCAACAAATTTGTTAGGAAGTATTTTTAGAAGAAGATGTCCAAAAGAACTTGCATAAATGACCTCTTTTTTTCCCCTTGAAAACTCTGAGTTCTTTCTAATCTTTGGACTCTGAATATGCTAAGTTTGTTTCTTAGAATTTCTCCTCTTACCCTTCAAGTCTTCACTTAATTTTCTCTTTCATGTCAGTTCAGGCTCATTGCAAACACTATCACTGTGTTACAGAAAGCTATGAGGCTGGTACTTCAAATGGAAGCGGGGTCATCCATTGTAGCATGATTTCAGTGGAACTTCCAGATGAAGGAAAACTCTGATCTCCTTACCTAGTAGGTTGCAAGACACTCCATACACCAGATTACTGCATCAGTGGGCTCAAATGTAACAATTACTATAAAGATAGTGTCTAACTGGACAGCACTCAGCTCGGCTACACATAGAGTCAGTTCAAGTCAGAACTCATGTGATAAAAACAGTAACAGGTAAAAGGTTCCTCACGGACAGCAATAATCACTCTGTTTCGATCTACTCCAATTTCCTACTTCTCAAGTATTTTGATGAGAACTGAACATAATCCTACATGTATTAGGGTATTTACTCTATTTGAGGAATTCTGAAGATATTAATTTAGAGGCTCATAAAAATGCAGTGTTTCTCTCATCATTTGCAAGAGAGAGAAACTTGACTCTAATGTAAATATATGCTCCTTTGAAAATGAAAGGAAAGGATCCTAGGTTCTTATCCCTTGGAACACAAATAAATATCTTTAGGGAGAAGATAAACTCTGTGCCTCTGAGTTTGCCAGGTAGGGTTTAATCCCCTATGAAATATAAACACTTAGCTCCTGAAGGCTAACTCTCTCCCGAGTTCTCACTATCTATTCAGTTATCATTTAATTCCCAAAGTTTGTCTTCTAGCCTAGGTCCCAAATTACAGTAAAATTTACTCAGAAATCTCGAGAAGTACAGAAATATAAAACTCTTTCTTGCTTCAGTCCCTCAGGAGATTTTTTTTGGGTTTTTTTTTTGTTGTATTTTAAAGTTATTTTTGTTTGTTCTTAAGTCAACAGATACTAGAACATCTGCTGAAAATGATGACTGAAAAGAGAGAAATTGATGATTCATGACAGAATGGGTCCAGTTGCCAGAAAAAAAAAAAAAGATTCCTTGAGGAACTTAGTACAATTGGACTCCAGAGTACAGGTGGAGAAGCTGGATACTCATTAAAGAAGGTGATGTTCTTCCCTCAATCAGTGGAGGAGAGACAGTTGAAAACAGACATATGGATTCCAGGAACCTGGACGGAAGAAAGGAAGGGTATTTCTTATTTTCTTCGTAAGTTTAATGTTTGTTTATGAACAACTACTGGAGATGGAGTTGAGTGGTTGGAGTTTTGGGATGAAAGAAATAATATTAAATATCTGTTGCTAGAGACTAGAAGAACAAATTTACTAGATAGAAAATTTTAAGTGGTTAGCACAAAGTAGTGTTGGGCTTTCGTAGAGCAAATGACAAAATGTTTACACAATGAATTTAAGAATACTTTTATGCGAATTGACTTTAAATGGATACTGTATTTAGTGAATGCAGATAAGACAGAGAAGGTCAGAGATAAATAGTAGACATATATTCAGGTCAATAGGTTAAGCATCACGGAGCTGTTAGAAAGGAAGTGGAGTTCTATGAAAGAGTCAAAGGACATCAGAAAGTGCATGACAAACTGAGTTCCCCAGGGAACAGTTACAATCTTCTTATAAAGTAATTAAAAGGAAAATGAATTGTGTTAACATCATCCTTATAAAGGTTACAAAGGAATGACATTACATGTAATAACGTGTTAGTGAAGAGATCTAGAATTCTGATATTGACTGGGTTAAGCAATTACGCATAAAAGAGTAAAATGAACGTTGATAAAAATCTTATTGTGATACCACTATGGATTGCTTTATAAGCATCTTCAGAGGTATTGGGTCCCTAAGTAACTAAGTATCTTCAGAGACATTTGGTTCTTAGACACTAAGAACTTAGCGTCCCTCAGACACTAAGAAGTTTCATGTGAGTTGGTGTATCCCTTTAAAATAACAATGACAATGATAATAACACATATTATTGAAGAGAAAACATAACTATTAGTATGCTTTACTATGTACAAGGACCCAAAACTCTATGAAGCTATTCTACTCAGTACACGTGGGAGCAACATATGTCAGAATTGATTTGACTGAAACTAACAGCAACAATAGTCTCATGTCATTATTCAGTCTTCTTCCCTTATGTTAGTTCATTCAATTTAATCTGTTATTGTTGTTAGATGCCCTCAAAGTCACTGAAACTCATAGCAACCATAGGAACAATATATTGAAATGTTGTCCTAGCCTATGGCATCCGTACAATCTATGTCATGCTTAAATCCATTGTTGTGGTTGCTGTGTTCATCTGTGTTAGTGAGGGACTTCCTCTCTTTCTCTGATCCACAATTTTCCTTACATGATAATGGTGATTACTATTATTATTATTTACAAGATCAAGTACCACTTGACAACGTGTCCCAAATATGTGAGATGGAATTTCACCATTTTTTGACTCTATGGAGCAACCTGGTTGTACCTCCTCAAGGACAGTTTTGTGTGTTTTTGGTTATTCCATTAAATATTCAATATTCTTTATCAACACCACAATTCAAAAGCATTTATTCTTTATCTTCCTTGTTCACAGTCCAACTTTCAGATATATTTGAAGACTGAAAATACTATTGTAGGAACCAAGGGAAACATTACTTTCAAACCACATCCTTATTCTCTAGGGCTTTAAAGAGGTTCTTGTTAAAGAATATTATCCAAATATAACACCTTTTGATTTCTTGACTACTGATACCATGAGTGCTGATTATGGATCCAAATAAAATAAAAATATTCAAAATTTAATATTGTCTCTGTCTACTTTGACATTGCCAACTGGTTCAGAGATGAAGATCTTTCTTTTATTACTATTGAGACATAACCCTTATTGAAAGTCTTAGTCTTTGACTTTCTGTGATCAGTGCAGTGCTTCAACTTCTTCTCACTTATTGCAAGAAAAATTATATCTTCTTATCCAGACTGTTAGAATAACAATATAGAAGAGATTGGTGAAACCTCATCTTGTACACTTTAGACATTTCACCAAGAGAGATCAGTATCTGGATAAGCACAAAAAGCTTAGTAGGTAGTGGCTGTTCATTGCTGTTAAGGAGAGCCAAATCATAGCTGACTGACAGAGACTATAAATTGCACGGAAGGAGATGGTTTCTATTTCTCCAACAGAGGAGCTGGTATATTTAAGTGGTATATTTACCCTTAAGTTACCAGTGTAAATCTTTACCCACTAGGCCACCAGAAATCCATAATAGGTGGTCATTAAAAAAGATGAAGAACTTCAAGAAAATAATTGACATAGTGATTACAACAATGGTCTAACATATAGCAATAATTGTGAGCATGATGCACTCTACACTGCTTTGCTCTGTTCTGCATACAGTCATTATCAATTGCAACTACATTATCAATTGCACATGACTACAAAAGTGTATTTGCTATGTCACTGAGAATACTGATCCACGACACATGAACTTGACCATTGTATCCAACATAGTTATTATCTCACATGTTCCTTACTGCCAGACCTAAAACATTACTGCATAAACCAACAGTAAAATCTCTTTTTATTGATTGTCAAAATTGTTAAATGTAAAATAACAAGATAGTCAAGAAGTGAGGAGTAGGTATAATATGTTGTGTTGTTGTTAAGTGCCATTGAGTTGTAGATAACTCTTAGTGACTCTATGGACCAGACCTAAACACTTGGATAACTTTCATTGTTTCTCCACGTTCATTAGTGATAAAACCTTTTCCAAAGGTAAAAATGCTTTATTGTGAAATGCACAAATTCCCCTTCCAATTTCTTCTTCTGTTATCTGGTGTATAGTTCATAATAGGAAACAGAAAACACAGATAAATGGGTTAACTGAGGACGATTCAATTAAAACACATATGAACACACTACTATTTACATAGATATGGCAGAGTTAATGGAAGCAAAAAAGTATTGAAGCATGTGTGTCTGAGCAACAACTTGAAGTTACTACTATGATCGTTCCAGTAGTTGAAGAAAAGTGAGGAGACAAACATCAGCCTCAACAAGAGGAGCAGTCAGGGGAATACTAAAGAAGTGGGACTTTTGGTGGAGGGAGATAGTTAATCTACAGCTCCGTCTTCCAATGATGCCTCCTGCTGGTAAAGTGAACTAAGAAACCAGAGAGTAAAGAAGACAATTGTTGTAACCGATAGAGTTCAGTCAGAGCCAAAAAGCACAGAAAGGGTATAAAGAAATTTGGAAAAGTAAACATGTAGTCTGTCAGTTCTACAGGTTGAAGTCCAATCCAAATATAAATGTCTACTGTCTCTGTTGTGGTTGTGTGCTGTAGAGTTGTAACTGAATCATAGCTGACCCTCCAGTGAGTTTTCAGAGGCAGTAAATTACAGAAGAGGTTATTGTCCATTCTCATCCCAGCAGGTGGTGTGCTTAATCTTTTGGATGACAGTGAAGCTTCTTATCACTAGGCCACTAGAAATATATATATACACACACACATATATACACAAATTGTACTTTCACTTTCAAAAGTATTTATATTGAAAAAGAAAAAGAATAGAAAGTCTTGAAAACATCCTCTGACAAAACAAAAAATGTGTGACCTCCAACATTTCCGTTTAAACCAAGAGTTTTGTACCCAACAACTAAAGATAAAGAATATGATTACTCAGCATTTTATGGTTCCGGGATGACTGAGCGAAGATGCAAGCCTTCTTGCATTTTCTTGGGGAAAAGCTCTTTCCAGTACAGTACAGCTGCCATCCACTAGAAAATATTTGTCCAGGAAGTGACCTCTGCTCCTACCTATCTTTTTTCCTCACAATGAATTAATGTCATATTCATTCCTTTTCCTCTCTTAAACAAAACAAAATCTCCTATTAATAACTCAGAATTTTGCAGGTTACCTCAATCATTGTACTTTTCCTTCCCCATTCCCTCCCACCCCAAGAGCTTCCAATTCCCTCCATCCTCCTTGATCCCTCTCCGCCCCATCTATCACTCTTGGAAAGTAAAATCTCAATGTTCTGCTATTAATGGCTTTTGTTCTATGAAAAACACATAATTAGGGTCTGCTGAGACTCTATGTTATCTTCCTTTTTTTTTCTTTCTCTCTCTCTCTCTTTTTTTTTTTTTAAATCGTCCATCTTCCTCCTTCTCCTTGTCTTTTCCTGGCCACATACCTCTGAAGGTTTTCTCCTTGAATTAAAAAACTTGTTTAAAATATATATACACTTGAATTATGCAACTCTTACTTCTCTATCCCCTTGATCTCTGAATTTTGTCTGTGTAGCCCCACTAACAAGACTGTCTATGAAATACCCAAAGACTAAAAAAACCCTACCTAATACATCCAGTATTATAGGTAAGCTGTCCCAAGAATTTGGTTTTATACAGAGGGTCTTTTCTGAAATCCTTGTTTCTTACAAGGAAGCTTTGTTTAGTGATCTGATATCATTGTGCCCATCTCATTTATATTTGTCTTACATTTCCTTCTAAGTTTACATTTTCTTTACTGTTTTCAGCACTCATCACATTCAATCACCTCTATAACCCAAAGCTGTAATTTAAAGTCACTCTGCTATTGCTAATAAATAATTCTTTGGCATTAACAGCCTAACTGGGAATTCTATACCAGTGTTCTCTCAAGTCTATTTATTTTGACTACACACTACAGAAAACACACTGGAAACACTTTCCCCGCCCCCCTAGAGTGAGGCTGTAAGAGGTAAACACCTCTTAGATTACCATGTTTTGTGCTATAAGTTAATTTGGGTTCACACTAACCTTAGAGGACAGAGAAGAACTGCCCCATAAGATTTGCTAGGCTATAATCTTTAGTGAAGCCCTGCCGGTCTAGTGATTATAGTGCCCAGCTGCTAACTGAAGGATAGGCATGTGAGAAATCTATGATCATCTCCCTTGGAGGAGACACACAGCCTTAGAAATCCTGTGGAGTAGTGTGTGCTCATCTATGTTCTTAATATCTCATACTTGTCCACTGACTTCTCAGCAGGAAAAGTTACCCCAGTGAAGAACCTAAAATTAACATGTTTAATGGACAGTGACCAAAGGAAAAACAATTATAAGACTAGAATATTAACATGTAACTGGATTCCTTTTATCAAACTAGAAACTATGAATATAAGCTATGCAAAAATGAGGTTAAAATGATTATACAAGAATGTGTATTGAATTACCTGGTTCCATTCAAAGGAAGAATAATCCCCTATACACATCAATCTAAACTCAAAATTAACTTTCTGATTAGGTTTCAGTCACTTGGTAAGATTTGTCTCATGCATTATTTATCTTCTTTAGCCCATTTTCATTTTTTAGGTGAGTTAGTCTGATTTAATGGTTTACATTTCATAATCCAGACTTAAACAACATAATGTTGTTGTTGTTGTTGTTATGTGCCATTGAGTGGTTTGTGACTCAAAGCGACTCTATGTACAATAGTCCTAAACTCTGCTCTATCCCATGCCAATTGCACTTTCTCTGACACACCCATCCCGATTACCCCAGTCACTGAATCAATCCACCTCATAGAGGGTCTTCCCCTCCTGCGCTGTTCCTCCACCTTCCCAAGCATGATGTCCCTCTCTAAGGACCGGTCCCTGCTTAGAACATGTCCAAAGTATGTTAGACAAAGCCTCAGAATCTTTGCCTCTAAGAAGCCACCCGGTTTAACCCTTTCCAGAATGAATCTGTTTGCTTTCCAAACAGTCCATGGTACCCTCAATACTCTTCTCCAGCACCATAGCTCAAAGGCATCAATTCTCCTTTTATCCTCCTTATTCATTGTCCAACTCTCTGATGCATAACAAGTGATTGCAAAGACCATGGCTTATATCAGATGCACCTTAGTCTCCAGACAGACACCATTGCTCTTCAGTATTTTGGAGAGGTTCCTAACAGCAGACTTTCCCATGGCAATACATCTTTTCATTTTCTGGCTACTGGTGCTAAGAGTGTTGACCGTGGAGCCAAGCAAACTCAAGCTGTGATTCATCTTAATCTCTTCATCATCCATCCTGATGCTGCCAATTGGCCCAGTGGTGAGAATCTTTGTCTTCTTTGCATTGAGCCTCAATCCATATAAGAGGCTGCAGTCCTTGACCCTCGACAGCAAGCGCTTCACGTCCTCCTCCATTTCAGCAAGCAGGGTATATAAATTTAAAAAAAATCTCATTTCCTTATATTTTTTAAAGTAAAGTACTTCAATTATGAGAAACAAAACAAACATTTATAAATCTTGAAAATGTTTTTGTTTGAAAGATTGTGGTGATTCTTTGATGTATAATAAGAGCTCAATGAATTACTGATTTTTAGTGATTCATTACCATACTTTATGTTTTTGTACCAAAAGGTTATCAACTTTGTTTTGCTAACTTGTTTATCTGCCCTGTTATTCTTGGAGCCAACAAATTCCTTTAAGGCAGTGCATCTATTTTGTATTGCAGCTGTAAATTTATGATAGTCAGTGCCTTAAAACAACATAATTTTATTTTTCCTTCTACACGTAAGAAGTCAAAATTGGCTCTTGATGAATTTATCTCAAGATGTTGTCAGGTCTATGTTATTTCTGAAAGTCTAGGGGGAAACTTGTCTTTAACCATCTTCTAAAGATGTTCAGCATTTTTTGCTTATGTTTCTTCATTTTCTAAAGGCGCCTAATCTGTAGGGAGCTTCATTGCTAACTCAATGGTCAAGTCTCTCAAATTGGTGGAATCCACCAGCTGCTCCTCAGGAGAAATAAAGACAATCTCATCCTATGTGATTTATAATCTCAGAGACCTGAGGTCAGAGGGTCAGCTACGGATTGGTGCTTACTTAATGAGAATGAGGAAAAGGAAAATTTAAAAGTAAGCAACGTAAAATTTTTCTCACTGTGACCCCTTCCACTTATAGGGGTCATGGTGAATATATGTAATACCCGTACATAATCCAGAACAATTTTCCTATTTCAGTATTCTTGACTTAATAAGAAACGCAAAGTTTCCTTGCTATGGGAAGTAAAACATTCACAATTATCTGGAATGCAGAAGTGGGTATTTTAGGGCAAAAAAAAATCTCTCTTCTGAGAGAGAATTTAAAAATAGATTGATTTATTTTTGTCTTTACTTTCTACAACATTCATTTCACGGTGCAGCAGCATGTCTATTCAATAAATTAATCAGGGACTAGAAGAATAAATAGAAAGTTATAGTGGCTCAGTGGTAAAGAATTGAACTATCAACCAAAAGGCACACGGTTCAAATTCAGCTACTCCATAGTAGAAAGATGAACAATCTCTTAACTACGCAATTAAATTGTCTCTAAAAACCCATTGGAGGGTCAGCTATGAGTTGGTTCCAACTTGGCTGTACACACAACAACAGGAAAAGGAAATAAAATTACTGAAAGTATCACATATTCTCATCTGTTATTAAAACTACTTCAATTTTTAAAACAAGAACACATTTTTATTGTTGTACTAGAATAACAGCTAAGTCAAATGGGATACGGACTTGCCTATTTATTACAAATGTCCCAGTGGTTTAATCACTTAGTACTCATTTAGTATCAAAATATAAGTTATTCTAACCCACTAGGCAGGGAGTTAGATTTTCTTTTTTCCCCCCACACAGTGTGTGAAAGAAATCTATAGCAGTCTGCTTCTGTAAAAATTTGAAGCCTTGGACACTTTGATGGAGTTCTATGTTGTCCCATAGAGTCACTCTGAGTATTGACTAGATTGGTTTTTATTTACTTAAAGGTTAATGGTCTAAACTCACCAATTGCTTTGCAGAAGTTGGTTTCACCTTCTGCAAGACAGACCGATTTGTTTTCTTGGTGGTCTATGGTATGTTCAAGACTCTTCTCCAGCACCACAACTCAAGGACGTTGTTTCTTCTTCTGTCATCCTTACTCCTTGTCCAGCTCTCTGATGCATAGTAAGTAATTGCAAAGATAATGGTCTGAAACAGGTGTACCTTAGTCTATAGACTGACACTGTTGAAGTTTAGCACTCTGGAGAGGTCACTGACAGCCGACTTTCCCAATGCAACTTGTCTCTTGATTTCCTGGCTGCTGGAACCAAGACTATTGATTGTGGAGCCAAGCAAACTAAAGCTGTTAATAATCTCAATCTCTTGGCCATCCATACTGATGCTGCCAATTGGCGCAGTGGTGAGAATCTTTGTTTGCTTGATATTAAGCTTCAGTACATATTGAAGGCTGCAGTTCTTGATCTTCTGCAGCAAACGCTTCAGCTCCTCCTCAGTTTCAGCAAGCAGGGTTTTATGGTCTGCATAACAGAGGTTGTTGATGAGTTTACTAGCTCCAGTCCTGAAGCCACATTCCTCCTCTCAAATCCTCATGACTTAGTGACAGATTTTTTTTCTTCAAAGTGGGAGACATAATTTCATTCTCAATTAGTACATCTTCTGAATAGTCACAACCCTTCTTGTCACTGGTGCAGTTACCATGGTATGTTTGTTCCTGTGATGCCGTACATGTTTCAATGGTACTTTCTGCTTAAGACAGTATAAAGGCAAAGGCCTGGAGATCTAAGTTCAAAAATCAACCAATAGAAGCCCTATGGAGAGTAACAATCTAATCCACCCTTGGTCCTTGGTATAGAGCAGAAAACAGCAACATTTTGTTTAGATGTGCTTGGTGTCACTCTGAGCTGAAAGTGGATTTAATGCCAGCCAATAGCAACCACCTGTTATAAAAAGTAACTAGGGATATAATTTCAACTAGTGATGTGTTCTCATGAAAATGTACCATCATCTGGTGAACTTGACTTTTATTTGCTTATATCTTGGTTATAAGAATTGTATGAACGTGTGGGATGAATGTCACATGTCGTGTATATGACTTTGAGAAGGCTGAATGCTGATGTTTATATCACATATGTGATGCCACAAATGTTCTAAGGCTATGAGGATTGCTTGAACGTCATTTAATTTCATTTTTCAGAATGTTATTTTGTATCTCAACTAAATTCAAGAGAGTTAAATCATATTTGATAAAGTTATCAGCTAGATGCTAGTTACATAAATTGTACTGTTCATTATATCTCAAAATATTCCTTTAAGTTTCCCTGGAAGATCTTGTCTTTTGACTATTTTTTTTTATTTACAAACTGCTCAGAGCTGTTATTCAATATTCACATTTTAAGGTTTCAAAAAGCTCAGTGGAATTTCGCTCTCTATTTAAACTTTAATCAAGGAAAAGAAATCCATAGATAATGATTTATTGCTTCAAAATAGAACCATGAAATGACATGAAAATGCTCATATTTTGATTGAAATACGAACATTTACAAGGTTATTATATTGCATTCTCTTCATGTCAGCAGCTTCAATAGAGTTTTCAATGCTGTGTTTCTGTAGTTATTTGCATTACAGATGCTCCTACTGAAGGTTGTTGTCTCAATCTTTGCACACTGCTGCAGGCAGAAAATACTGTAGATGAATATATAACATTCTTGACATCCATGAATCCTTTATAAATATGTTTCCATTTTTTTCAAAATCCATTATCAGTTACATTTATTTGTTGAAAAATCACACCCTGAATTTGCCAGTGATTTTATCTTACTTTTGGGTCCATTTTAAACACCCAACAGTCAGGAGTTCAGGAGATGGATTGCACTGGGCAAGTTTGTTGTCAGGGACCTCTCCAATTTACTGAGTAGTAATAATGTCAGTTTTGGGGGGAAAAGGTTAGCCTAATTCAGGCCATTGTCTTTCGATCACTTCTTATGCATCTGAAAGCTTGACAGTGAATAAGGATGACAGAAGAAGAATTGAGGCTATTGAGCTGGAGTGTTGGAGAAAAGTACTAATACACCATGGACTGTCTAAAGAACAGATATTTCTTAGAGAAAGTGCACTCACAGTTCTCCTTGTAGTAAAAAATGGTGAAACTTCATCTCACCTATTTGGGTATGTTGTGAGGAGTGGCTATGGCTATTACTTGGAGAAGGACATCATGATTGGAAAGGTGGAGAATGAGTAAAAGAGAGGAAGACACCTGACCAAATGAGTTGACATAGTGCAGCAATGGGCTCTAGTGTGTCAGGATAGCACAGGGTTCAGATTTGTTCTTTATGGGATTGCTATGAATACCATTCTACTCAACAACATGTAACAACAATAACAACATACTGGGGGGGGGATGGGCGGGGAGAGAAGTACAACAATAAATAAATGGAAATCCAAAATCTCTGTAAATGCTCATTAAAATTATTTAAAAAAGAAAAAAATTTAAAAAAAGAATGTAAAAAAAAAATAACAACATACTATGGTATAGATTTTCTACTTTCCAGAAGACTTGAGCCAAATAAGAAACATCTTCAATGCAAGTTTTACCAACATTTAAATCTGATTGTAGAATGTTTTCATCTGAAATATAGACTTCTTGGGTAAAATAAAATGTATGATCACAAAGAAGAAATTCTTATAGATTTAGGTGCTCTGGGAGATTTTCTTTTAGGTGCTCTAGGAGATTTTGTTTTATTTCTTGGTAAATGCCTACTGAGAAGAGTAATAGTAGTGCCAAGAATGTGGTCAAGCAGACCGAAGGGCTTCATCTCATGTAAATTACCAAAACAAAATAAAAATAAAGCTGCAGGAGTGGCATCCACTTCCTAAACAACAGGCTTCTGGAAACTATACATTTTGATAAATGTCCATAGTTATAGAAAGCCTTCAGGCTTTTTGTTCATAGAGATGCTATGAGTTGTGCTCGACCTGATGGCAATCAACAACAACAACAACGACAAATCATGGAAAGTATCCTAATGGATACATTCTGGGAACTGTATTACTTCAGCATAGAAACCAAGAACCTGGAAATCTAAGAGCATTCAACTATGAACTATTTAACTCCATTTTGATGTAACCTAGTAGGGCAGTCAAACAAGTACAGATTTCTCTCATACAGTCCATTTTCTAACTAATGTTTCATGTAATTCTCAATAATCCATCCTGACTCTCTAAATGTTCCATTTAGTGTGACACATTATATACCCACATAAAATCTACAGGAACTAAGGCTGAAATTTGTAAGAAGACCTTTTAATGTTGAGGAAAAAGAAAAACAAAACATTGTTCTCCAAATAAAAAACATTATTAGAATTTAGGCCAACTTTTTTATTTTATTGGAATGAAAAGTCATGATGTTTGAAGTGGAATCTTTGAAAACTAGTCTCTTTGATGTTTATATTGCATGGTCTAGTCTGTGACAGTTTCATTAAATTGCTGTAATTTTCTCTGGCAGAAAAGTGATTGTATCCAATTTCAGAGTCAAATCTCTTGAGAATCCTAAGCTAACAATCACAATATGAGAAGCTTATCAACTATTTAAATTTTATGTTAAGGATTTGTTGTGCTTAATGGAATTTTTTTTCCCCTTAGGGTTTTAAAATTCTGAAGGAAAGTAAATTAGGAGATATTTGGTATAAATTACAGTTCAGAAGGAATGTTGCAAACCTTATTATTAAAACTATGAATATAGTAATTATTTGCTTACCATTAATATTTTCAACCAGTTCTGTTTATTATCATTTCGTTACATGTAGAGCTTTTTATTTATGATATAACCTTGTTGAAACAATATTTATAGTAATTAGAGTAAAACAAAAAAGTCATCGTTTTGTTTTGTGCATAATATATATTTTTTTTAAAATTCTGTGGACATTTGTAAAAAGAGCAACACACAACTGAATAATTGCTTCTGTGGAAATAATTGTGACAAGAATCGTCATAATATTAAATAATTATGACTAGTAGGAATCTTTATAACAAACAGAACTAACACTAACGACATAATTTAAGGATAGTTTAATAAAACAGCATCATTCAAACACACACACACACACACACACACACGTACATATATCAAATATTATTAGGCACAGAGAAATCACGTGGGATTTTGGATCCCCCTGAGATGAGTAACTCACTCACTCATTGGAGTTGAATTGGAGCCAACTTATAGCTGAGTCTTCACTGGGTTTTCAGAGCTCATACATCATGTGGGAGGATGCCCATCTTTCTCCTTTAATACAGCTGATGAATTTGAACCTAGTGTTTTGAGGCTGGCAGAGCAACTTCTTATCCTATTGAACCCTAAAGCTCCCTGAGATGAGTAACAGAAAGGCTACTGTATCATTAGACTGTAAGTGCAAGCGGAAGAGTGACCTGAACCAAGATACAGAGTGACTATGTACAAAGAGCTATTTCTTCATCTTTATTTAAGGGCACAGCCAGCTCAGTACAGCTTCCTCAGAGAGGAAAGGCAGAGGGGTGGTGAGGGGACCTAATAGCCAGATTTTAGTTTTCCCTTCCCCTTTTCAACCTTGCTTTTTCTCTCTATTGGTGCAAGCCACCAGGGCACTAGAGGAGGAAACATAGTGTAGTCAATGTTGGCTTCAATCTCCCAGGGCAGAAAGCAGAGCGGGAAAGGATGGAGAATGGTGAAGAGTGCCTTTTAAGGAGAAAATATAATGCATTACTCACAATGCTGGCATCAAGCCTTAATTTTCTTTTGACACTTACAGCTATATGTCAAGGTTCTACATTGTGTGACTTACTCATCATCTAATATTACATATTATACATTCTCTAGTTTTATCTGACTACAGTCCCTGACCTTCTGCAGCAAACACGTCAGGTCCTCGTTTCAGCCGTATAAAGCAAAAATAATAATGTATCATCACACTTACTGCTGTTGAGTCAGAACCACTCAGATGATCAGATTTTTCAGAGGCTATAAATTGGAGTGGAAATTGCTCATCTCTCTCCGGCAGAGCAACTGATGAATTCAAAACACCAGAGAGGCTTCTCCTTCAGGTTGTTACACGTTGCTGCAAATGACGGTAAATGTGCTTCTAAGCACGGTCATCAATTTAAAAACATGTTAACAGCAAAACCTTTATAAATTGCCATTCCAAACTGCATTGTGCTAAAAGTTCAACTTCCTGTAGGTCACACAATCAGAGCTTCATGTAATTAATAATATAAAAAGGAATATTAAGAAGTCAGGTAAGGTAAAATGTATGTGATAAATGATGATATATAGAATTTAAGAGCTAGTTTAGCTGATGGAAATTCGCATATACTGAGTTTGTATGGACTAGTTGTCTGACAATATCTCTTTAAATGAATGTAGACAAATAGACACAATGAAGACAATTCAAGAAAACATTGTATGAAACAATGTATAGCCAGTTACATCAAAATCACAGTCAAAGTAAGAAGTGGACAGCATTGGGGAGAGCTGTAGGAAATGACAGTTTAATAAGAAACAACAGGAAAGGATATAACATTCCTATCTGTTGGGAAGATAAGGAAATAAAAAGTAATAGACAATAAACATATTTTCTCCAAAGGTCGATCCTATAGGCCATATTGTAGAAACATAAAGAACTTCAAATCTGTTTCTTCTGTTAAGAATATAGTAAGAAATTCAAGCCCTGTCAAGTTTCTTCATTCTGCTCAGAGATTTGGCAGGAAATTAGCTTCTCCGAAACTCTATCACACTCACTTCCTAATCTTATGTATGCATTTTTCATTGTACGTTGAGAATATTTGTTTATAGGTTTATTTCTTGGTAGAATTAGGAGGTAGAAGAACTACATTAATCTTTTCCCAGTCAAATGTTGATACAGGTAAGACTTTGGTTTCCTTTTCCTTTAAGACCTTCATTCATATATGATTCTCTAGTGACAACTGTTTTCATATTTTGTTTTATAGAAGTACAACTTCTAATTTGATTCATTTTATTTTTTCTTTATATCTCATATCCAGAAAAGTTTTGTATATTATTATTCCAGCATGTATATGTTTGTGCAAAGCACAACTCTCTGACAATTTATCAGACTGTAATAGTTTGCACGTTACTGTGATGCTGAAAGCTGCATTACAGGTTTCTAAGCCTGGGTTACCTCTTATAAGTAGGTTTGACTGGACAGAGTAACAAGTAGGACCTGGATATCTACTTTCAAAAAAGGATGTGAAGAGCATATAGTGATGGAAAATGAGTCTTAAGGTTGGAGGGGACTCAACACACAACTGGGAAAGAACAGCCTCCTTCAAGTCGAGACAACATTCATAATGAGGATAAAGTAAGGTTTAGATATCTATTCATAATCAGAATAATCATGACATGTATATAGTAAGAGTGTGGGAAAATTGAAAGTTGTCAAAAATGAAAGAGAATTCACAAGTATCAGTACCTGGGCAGTACTGCTCTGAAATAGACATATTGACTATTTTGAATCTAAAAATAATATGGATGAATATGCTAAAAAGAGCAAATTCAAGAGGAATATGTTCACTGTCAGAAAGAATACTTCAAGATCTTCCCTGAAGTACGGTGGATCAGTGGCACAATGAATAACATCTTATCTATGACAATAATTCAAATTTGTGTCCCAATCACTAAAGTCAATTATAAAGAAATTTGAGAGTTTTGGTAACTTTTATGACCTCAGATTGACCAAATATGCAACTGAGTTGCCTCTATTATTACTGATTATTTGATTGTGAGCAATGAAAACAAAGATCAGTGTTTGTGTCCTTCATGATGTAATTTAGGCCAGAGATTACAGGATAGATTTCTGTAAGAGCAATGTTTCATTAGTTGTTAACTTCAACAGTATCAATTACAACTACACACATAAATTGAATTGTGTACACCAAAAAATATTCTGTTGTACCTCTGGTTATAGTCTCATCTGTAAATAAGGTTTTCTTTGCCTTGTTAATATACCTATAACACTGTCAGGAATACTAGTATATTTCAATATATTATAATATGCAAAAGAACAGTTTAACTAAAAATCAAAAGAGGAAAAAATGGAGAAGACTGTTACCTTGCTAAATGGTAATCACCAAGGAAGAGCCAGTGGGAAAAAGTTTAAATGAGAAAGAAGTTTCCACCAGAGCTGATAGAGAGCAGACCCCTAAAGTCACGTCATGAACTCAAACTTCTACTCCATGAGATAGTAAATGTGTCTGTTAGTATATTTTATCAACATCAAAGAATCTCACCACTGGGCCATTTGGCAGTACCATGAAGGATGGAGAAGAGATTGAGGTTAACAGTTAAAGCTTGCTCAGCTCCTCGGTCAACACTTTTGGAACCAGCAGTTAGGAAATCAAAAGATGAATTGTCTTAGGTAAATCTGCTGTCAGGGATCTTTCCAGAGTACTGAGAAGCAACGATGTCAATGTAAGGAGCAAGGTGTGCCTGACCCAGTCCCTGGTCTTTGCAATCACTTGCTATGCTTCAGAGAGCCAGGTAATGACTAAGGAGAATAGAAGAAGAATTGAAGCCTTTGAGTTGTGGTGCTGGAGAACCATGAAAACAAATAGATCTACCTTAGAGAGTGTGAAATCAAGTTTCTCCTTGAAGGTTAGGCTTTTGAAGGTCCATCTTTCATACTTTGGGCATGTGGCAAGAGGGATTGATCCTTGGAGAGGGACATCATGCTCAGAAGGGTGGAAGGAGAGTGCAGAAGAGGAAGACCCCCAGATGAGATGGATTGATACAGTTACTGGAGCAATGAGGGTTGGTGTGTCAGAGTCAGTGAGACTGGCTCAGGACAGAGCAGGCTTCAGAGCTATTGTACTTAAGGTCGCTATGAGTTGTAGATGATTCTTAATACCAATACCAATACCAATACCAATACCAATACCAATACCAATATCGGGTATGTATATGCTTAGCACTTCTTCCAAGAAATACTATAAATAAAGATTTGTTATTAGTATCAGAAGAAGACTAATTGACAAATCTTGTATGCAGATGACACAATCTTCTTTACCAAAAGTGGAGAGACCTTGAAGCACCTACTGATGAAGACTAATGACTACAGTCTTCAGAAGAGATTATATCTCAACATAAAGAAAACAAAAGATCTCACAATTGGGCCAAAAAGCAGTATTATTATAAACAGAGAAGTTGAAATTGTCACAAATATCATTTGACTTGCTTCAGCAATCAATGCCTATGGAAACAGCAGCCCACCAGTCAAATGAACTATTGGCAGTGGGAACATTTGTTGTAAAATATTCCTGCAAAGTGTGAACAAAGCAAAGATGCCACTCTGAGGACTAATGTTCCCCTGACAAAAGTCATGGTCTTTTCAACAGCTTTATGTAAGTGCGTGAAAGCTAGACAACAAAAAAGGAAAACAGAAGAATTGACATGTTGCACTAAAGCTTTGGTGAAGAATATTGATTATATCTTGGATTGCAAGAAAAAGGAAAGCAATTTTTCCATGCGAAAAGAATAGCCAGAATGTTCCAGAGAAGTTAGGAGTGGAACTTCATCTGGCCTAAAAGGCAAGTTATCAAAAAAAGGAGATCATGTATAATACAATCACAGAGACAACTGTCCATCAGTCCAGAGAAGAAGATTAAAGACATTATTGCAAACTAAGAAAGCAGAAAACATGTTCTGGGGCTGGGGTACTTGGGTTTGCAGTCAGATTTGCTTAGAAACGGAAAAGAAGCTGCACTGATTTGAGAAGTGTGCTTCAGTCCGAGGATGAGGACCGAAGCAGGGCAAAAATGAAAATAAATTAAAGTGAGTCAACTTGATTGAATTGTAGTAGAGAGATATTCTTAGGAAAGAGGTTGAGATCTTAAGAAGTAGATTAGAAATATCTAAGAAGAAAATGAGATCTTGAAGGTCAGGCTAAACTGATAATCACGGACACTAACTGCTCTTAAAAAGGCCATTAAATAGCAATTGAACAATAGTAACGGGGGCTCCAAGAACTTTTAATAGAATAAAAAAAACCCAAAAAACTCTAAACCAAAACAAGACCAGAAGATCTCAGAGAAGACATAAATGACTTCCCAAAATGAATTCATGGTTTAGAAAATCAATTAAAGGAAACTTTGAAAGCCATATTTTGCAATATCCATAATAAGATTTTATGAAGTGCTATGAAAATGATCACAACCATACTAACTGACTAAAAACTCTAGACATAGAGAAGAAGGTCTCTCAGAGTATTGCCACTAAAAGGAGAGATGCTGACCTTTTCTATATTCTAGGGAAGTGACCCAGCATACAGAACATATAACAGTGATGCAAACTGCATATGTTTAATGACATAAAAGGTCTATTTTTACATTAGAATTGGGACTGGCACAATCTCTTGGCTTGACTTAATGTACAATTTGAGAAAGGGAAGGTGGACTATGTCTCGAGTTCAGATGCATTCAGGATGGAATGATTAAATTTGCTGTGGCTCTGAGGTAATCACACTCATTTACCTGAAAGATACCTCAGGAGACAGCTACTTAAAGAACTCCAGATGCGCCTAGTTACCGGAATTTCTGGTGAAATTTAAAGGGATTTAAGGTGAAATTTAAAGGGACTTAGCATTTCCACTCTGATTTTTACTGTCCCCATGCTCTTTGTTCAAATGTCTACAAAATTCGCCCTCTCAAGACACCTACCCTAAATTTTGCTTAAATGACCTTTTCTTAAAGGTCATTTACATTCTAGTCTGCATACATTGATTGTCCAACTGCACAATTCAAATATTTCTATAATATACTTGTGTATTCTACTGTTGAAGAGATTGAGATAGTTAAAAGTTTTAGTTTACTCGGCTTCACAGTCAACACTGTTGGTAACAGGAGCCAGGAAATCAAGAGACGAATTGCATTGGGAAAGTTAGCTGTGAGGTACCTCTCAAGAGCACTGAAGAGCAACGACGGCAGGCTGGAGACTAAGGTGCACCTAATCCGGGCTGTAGTCTTTGCAATTACGTGCTATGCATTGGAGAGTTGGACAGTGAATAGGGATGATAGAAAGAGAATTGATGCCTTTGAGCTGTGGTGCTGGAGAAGAGTGTTGAATATACCATGGGCTGCTAGGAGAACAAACAGGTTTGTCCTGAAGAAGGTGAAGCCAGAATGCTCCTTCAAGGAGTCAAGGATTCTGAAGCTTCGTCTGACATACTTTGGGCATGTTGCAAGGAGGGACTGGTCCTTGGAGAGGGACATCATGTTTGGCAGAGTGGAGGGGCAGCAAAGGAGAGAAAGACCCTCAATGAGATGGATCGATTCTGTGACTGGAGCCATGGGAATGAGTGTGTTTGAGATTGCTAGGTTGGCACAGGATAGAAAGGCGTTTAGAGCTCTTGTACATAGGGTCGCTATGAGTTGCAACCACTCGATGGCACATAACAACAATATTCTATTGTTTACTTTATGTCATAATTTCTATATTTTTGATACATTTTATTCACTAATATAGCCCAAGAATTTAGAAGTGCCTTTAGTACAGGAACCTCCAATAATTAGTCATTTAGTAAGTTAATAGGATACATATTACACTTAAATCACGAGCAGCTCAAATTTATCAGTGACTTCTCCTTAGAAAATGGGCAGTCTCTTATCATTATGTTTTACAACCTCAGAAACCCATGAAGGGTTGTTATGAATCAGAATTAACACAGTGACAGGGAATTTTTATTTTATTTTATTAAATTTCCTAGAGCTCGACAGGAAACACAGTCCTGGAGCGGAGCATTTTTAGAGAACTCTGATGGCCCAATAAATAGGGAGTTTTACTGCTAACCCAAAAAGCAGTGCCTTTCTGGTGGTTCAAATCCATGAATTCCTCCAAGGAAGAAAGTTGGACAATCTCCTTCTGTTCGTTTTACAGCCACTGAAAACTTGATGGAAGGTCAGTTATGAGTCAATTTTTATTCAGTTGTAATGAGTAAATGAATGGCCAGACATCGAGAATGCATATGATAAAGAATTAACAGCTTCAGATTCTTTGGTGAAAGGTTTTAGGGTTTAAATCAGGACTTTAGAATTTTCATTATTAATTCATAAGGGTAAGAGGATTTGATTTTATAACTTAATGCTTTTGAATTTTTAATATCATTGAAAATAAGTTTAATCTTTGAACTTGAAATTCTCCACAAAAAATATGACAGAGGATTTGTATTAAATATTAATGCATTTTTTTAGATTTTGGCATTATTTTTATTTCCAGTATATAATTTTTATTGCTTAAGACTAAAGTATGTTGATGTTATTTCATATTGTAATTATGGAAATTCTGATTGATATAATAGAAGAATAATGTAGCTAGAATTAAGTTTATATAAATTGTCTATTGATGGTAGGGTGATTGTGAAATTATTTTAATTAATTTATTCTTTGACTCATTTTAGAATTTTTAGGGCACAAATTCTAAGCTCAATGCTAATGAGCTCAGCACAATACTTCTCCCTCAAAATTTTTGAACATTGAGAGAGTGAATCCATGAATATCAGAAAAGAAGTATTCAGATTAAATGTATATCATATGAACAAAGTGCAAGTCATGGATCTTTTTAACCATGGACTTCTTTGCTAAATTCAATGTATTGGGGAAAAACCAAACCTACTCAACTAACCAAAATCTAAGTATGGATTTGGGGAGACATTTATCCCCATGCTTCATATGGCTGTCATTTGAAAGAAATCACAGCACATCTTAAGGTTCTTTAGGTATATAATTTTCTAGTTGAATAAATTTGAGAATAACTCAATACATTTTCTCGGTTCCTACCTTCTTCTGTATTCTGAATCTATCCTGCTTATGGAGAATATGATTCTCTCTGCTCCTTCTCCAGGGAAGACGTTCAGCTTGCCTGTGGTTATTGTTGTTAAGTACCATTGAGTCGGAACCAACTTATTGCTGACTCTGTAAATCAGCTATAAGTTTCAGAGACAGTAAATCGTATAGGAGTTGATTGGGCAACTTTTACCACAGAGTAACTGGTGGATTTGAACTGTATACTTCTGGGTTGGCAGTACAGCTCCTTACAAATAAACCACCACCTTTGTGGTGATAAGAGGAATTTTTTTCTCATTTGTGTCCTCATCAGACCCCGTTGAGTTAAACAGCTTTCCTCTCTCTTTCTGCCTGCTCTTTGTTTCCCTCTCTTTTTTTCTCTTCTCATTCTGTCTTTCTCTTCCATTGCCACTGAGTTGGAACCATCTCATAGCTGATCCTTCATTGACTTTCCAAGGCTATAAATAACAGGGGAGGAGCTTATTGACATTTTCTAGCATATCAACTTTGCATTATTGTTGTTATGTCTCACCGAGTAAAAGCCAATTCATAGCCGACCCTACAGTAGGCTTTTAGAGGCTATCCATTGCACGGGAGGAGAATGATTATCTTTGTCCTGTAAATCGCCTGCTTGACATGAGCTGCCTGCCTTTTGCTGGGCAGTGCAAGATACTCAAGAAAAGTGCTCATTAATGTCAGTGTCAGTAGGCCAGCCCCTATCTTTGAAAATAGATATTGTACTGACTTGTGTGAGTAATTTACTGCTCTCGCCTTAAAGAATTCAGTAAATGGGTTTTGCTCATTAACTAGTTGTCTGACACCCTCTGATTTTACGACCTAGGAGGCTGAGAAGTGATTGTACTCTTGGGTTATCTATCATGTTCTCCTCAAGCATCTTGACTTATCATGTCCTCCTATTTACAGTTACGTGATTTTTAAAAGATAGTCTGTGAAATAGATCAATATCCCTATATAATAAAACTTGGAGGATGGTGAGATAGTTGCTCCAATCTCTGCAAATCTAAAGAAAATATTTTAAATAATTGGGTAACTGCATAATGGAATTAAAATAAAGAAAGGTTTGAAAATATCTCCTTTCTAGAGCCATTTCAATGTACCTATTTTTCTAAAATTCCTTACAATACTTACAGAAATACCTTATTTGTACTTGTTAAAGAAATTACAATCTCTGAATTATAATCTTGCTATTAGATAGCAAATTACTTGAGTCACTTAAAAATATGTGGAATTACCTTGACTATAATATTTCCTGGAGTTAACTGACATTTTCTGTTAGCACACTTATGGCTATCAAGTTGATTCTGACCCTTGAACATCCTCCATCAAGTTTATGAGATTGTAAATCTTAGTTTAAGGAGACTGTTCCTATCTCTCCCTTTAAGCAGGTGGTGGGGGTTCTGTTTGAGTATCAGGGAAGTACTACCTAATCGCACTGCAAGAAGAAAGAAAATCCCAGCAAATGACATCCATTTACTAGTAAGCAAAATTGGGAAAGTTGTTTTAAGCTTTTGGTTGTATTATGAACAATGCTCATTATTGGACATGGATTTTGTCTACTCATGTATACAGTAGCAAGGGCATGGGATGTGGGATTTTCTTAGCCCTAGACCATTGTGTTTAGTCTGATTCATTGTCTCAACTCTACCTGCCCCATAACACATTCGCCTGACTATATCTTCAACACCTACATGAGCAACCTCTTCCTCACGTAAATAGGACGTGTTAGTCTAAACACAAAGGGATAAGGCAATGGTGCCATGAAAATTGAGCTGATTCAGTGGCAGACTACACCAGAGAGGAAGAAGCAGCAGCGAATACAGTGCCAGTCTTTTCAGACCAGGGTTTCCTGTGTCAGAGATTGTATTTTGCTCTTAACTGAGAAGCTCTTTAAATTGAGAGATTGCATCTTGCTGTTACCAGAGAAGCTCTTTGGACTAAGGGATTATATCTCTCTGTGAACCTGAATTACATGTTGTTAGGAAAGGCTTTTTCTTGGTAAGGGACATCATGTTTGGAAAGGTGGAGGGTCAGTGAAGCAGAGAAAGACCCTTAAGAGAAAGGATTGGTACAATGTCTGTGGCAATGGATTCAAACGTGACCCCATTGAATGATAAGGACGGCATAGGATAGGACAGAGTTCAGATCCATTGTTCATAGGGTTGCTGTGAGTTGTACCAGACTTGACAGCACTTAACAATAATAAACCCCATAACCATGACCGTGGTTTTGTGAAGTCTATGCAGTCACTTCAGTAAATCCAGTAAATAAGTAAGTAAGTGTGGGAGCTTGGGAGTGCATGGCTTTATTCATGGAAATTAATTTTGTGTTGTAGATGCTGTTAATGAGAACAACTACTTGCAGAGTTAGCAGAGGTCAGAGACAGCCATTCCCATATTTTACTTTCTCTTACAACACCACGATATATCAAATTTTAATTTCAAATACCACAATACAAAAACATCAATTCATCTTTGATCTTCCTTAGTCAATATCCAACTTCCATGTGCATACAAAATGATTGGGAATCCCATGGCTTGAGTCAGGTATACTGCAGTCTTTTTCATTTTTTTTAAAGTAGCATCCTTGATTTTTAACACTTAAATATGTCTTTGCCATTAGAATGACCCATTACAGTATGTTGTTTAAATATGTGGGTGCTTAATGTGGATCTAATAAAGATAAAGTTGTTAATAACTTCTATTTTTTCCTTTGTTTATTCTGTTTATTGGTCCAGTCAGGATTATTGTTTTCCTTAATTTGACGTGTAATCCATACTGATAATGCCAGTCTTTGAGTTTCATGATGAAGTACTTAATTTTTCCCCCCTGAAAGCAAATTTGTGCCATCTGCATATAAACAGTTGTTGAAGAGCCTTCCTCCAAATCTGAGACCATATTCTCCTTCTTGGATCATTTGCTCAGCATTCAGATTGAATAAGTGAAGTGACAGATACACCTTAGACACAAACTCACTCTGATTTTAAGTTATACAATATCCACTTTGTTGGTCAAACCAAATAATAGACTATAAACATTATGAAAACAGATTACATTTCTCCCATGAAATAGTTTATGAGTTCAAACTGCTAACCACTTGGCAATCAGCATTTCTAGTATCATAGAACTTTAAATGTAATTTGATATCTCTGAGGATTATTCTGGTTTATTGTTAAAAACTATTTTCCTAGCCATTGGCTTTGACTTTCACCATATGACTGGGTGGGAACATGAAATATGGTGTGTATAAATGCTTGTAATGAGATTTACTAGTTTCTTCATCATACCAGGTTTAAATTGATCAGGTTTAGAAGCAGAAAATTGAAAATCTTATGAATAGCAAGGGGGTAAAAAGGCAGAGAATGCTGTTGTGTCTTTGGGACCAGAGATCCTTAAGTCACTCACAGCAGGACATATCCAAGAGCACAAGTAGCAATAGCAGAGAATCAGAGACTCAAGTGAGACAGAGTTGACTGGAGACTGCTGCCTCAACAAGAGACACCCAAAGGCTTTTTCACCAAAGTTTTCTTGAAGAATAGGGTGGTAGTGATGGGGGAGAAATCATAAGTGACAGGACTAACACAGATTTGATTTTTAACACTGACCTAGTGATGCAAGGCTTAAGTCTAGGGGTCAATGAGCACAACTGGGAAGCTGCTTTGTACTGCTAAGAAAATGAACAGGTTCAACCTAGAGAGGGTTAAACCAGGCTGCTCCTTGGAGGAAAGGATTCTGAGGCTTCGTCTGACATACTTTAGACATATTGCAAGGGGGGGAACCCGTCCTTGGAGAGGGACATCATGCTTGGGAGGGTGGTGGAACAGCTCAGGAGAGGAAGGCCCTCTATGAGGTAGACTGATTCAATGACTGGGATAATCGGGGTGAGATTGGCACAGAATAGAGCAGGATTTAGGGCTGTTGTACATAGGGTCACTATGAGTTGCAGGCAGCTTGATGGCACATAACAACCACAAGTTTTATATTGTGAATGTTGATGACAGTGATCTTTGTGGATTTAATAATGCCCAGATGCTGTTCATACCACCACCATATATTTTTTTTTAATATAACTACTGTACTTAAGTAAATTTTCACATGGTTTTCAGGATTATTCCTAAACTTTTAATGAACTTCCTAACCAAAATTATTCTCCTCTACTTTTGCTTGCCTTTTTGTTCTTCAAATACTATTGTTTCATGAATACTTAAAAGTATACCAATTTCTAAATCTTAGTTTAATGGTCCAATAATATTTCCGCATTCTTAATAAATTCCTTTATTGATCAGTAGACTTTCTCATGTGGTAGAGGATGTAGCTAAGCAAGAAGACTGCCCACGTAAGCAAAGCACCAAAAGATCCATAGCGGTTTGTTGGTAAAGTAGCCAGAAAGTCTGACCACACAGCCAAAGAAAGTCTGGATGATTGGCTCAGATAGAACACGTTGCCAGATAGAAGACAGACTATTGTGCCAGCAACTTTTTTTTGTGCTATAATACTTTTTTTATTGCACTAGGATATCATCTAAAGTAGGTACAACATAAAGTAGCCAGAAAGTCTGACCACACAGCCAAAGAAAGTCTGGACAATTGGCTCAGATAGAACATGTGGCCAGATTGAAGACTGACTATTGTGTTAGCAACATTTTTTTGTGCCAGGATACTTTTTTATTGTGCTAGGATACCATCTAAAATAGGTACAACATCCGACAAGGGGCTTATAGAAGGGCAGACACCTTGCTTAAATTGTGATAGTCAATTATTATGCACTATTCCTTTTCTTCTGCCCTGAGGTCAAGCCAGAATGGGAAGTTAAAAGACGAGGTTGTGGGAACCAGGGTATTTGGTTGGTATATAACCTGGATCATAGGCTTTAGGTCCTCTGTCCCTTGTCTCAATCTCCAGAGTTTTAGTGACTAATAAGGACTTGACCAAGGATACTGGATGCCATTTGGCTCTCCAAATAGCTCAGAAAAAAAGACTTAGATCTATACCTTTGATTGTTCATGCTAATGCAATCAGGAAATATCTGATATCGGTACCATGACCGTGGAAACCAGGCCAAAATGATGAGGCCTAACATGAATGATCGGTTTTAAAGCTGGTGGTCAGCTGGCTCTCCTATATCAATTTGAGATGCCATCTATTCTGTTAGAAGAACCAGATAAACATGGACTTGGGCCTTGAGTGTGAAGGTCACAAAATACTGCTTGTTATTGTTGTTAAATGCCATTGAGTCAGAGGTGACTCATAGCCACCCTATGAACTTTCTTTGTTTCTCCACGTTCATAGGGTTTCCAGAGGCAAGATATTTCGTAAGTGGATGCCACTCCTGCTTCCAAACTTGTTTTAATAGGGGAGCTCCGCCGAACACTGTCCATTTGGCACTCCAGGGTCACAGTGTTCAGCATCACATAAACAAACCTGCTTGCTGTAGGATTCCTAAATCACTGTTAAAGCAGTAAAGGGGCACCTGGTGGATGAACATCTGTTTTTAATTGGGACATTAACCTCTCTATGGCCAGAACTTAGGAACTGTCCGGGTTGCTGAGATCTACATAGCTCTACTGCCTAATATATCAGCCTCCAAATGGCTTGAAAAAGTGGAAAGAGGTTACAGGACTTGGGACCCTCAAGGAAGCCTCATCTGCAATGTGCGCCAAGTATTATGGGAACATTCCCTGGTGATAAAATCTTTTATGGGCTTGATGTTTGTGTGTTGACAAATATGTTTGGGTAATCAAACTGCTTGTGAGAAAGTGTTACCTGTTTCATAAAGGTGAGAATCAGGTAGAGTGCTCAGAAGATTATGGGTAGAGAAATAGTTTTGAAAACTGACAGGCATTTTGTGAGGACACAAAGCTCTGGGTCTATTTGCTTTAGGCTGTGCCTGACACACTGGAGCTGTCACAGTCACACATGTACTTCAGCACACTCAGCTGTTGCAGAAGATTTCTTTGGTTGTGACTAGTTTTCTAGTAGCAACAGTCTGTATAGGTAGCAAGTAGCAAACCTTCTAACTGGGAGAGTTTGGAACATGTGGACCTTTCAGACAGCTTGAATAAAACCCACATGATCTTTAAGTGACAGGCATTGGCTGAAGAGCCTTCAGCCTAGCAACAACTAGTTCATTCTAGGCTAGACAGATCCAGACAATAATACAGACAATTTACATCTCTGAGGACCTCTGCATCAAGAAGTCTAAGTTCCAATAAGGAACCACATATCTTTTCAGATCTCCTGGCAGTTAAAATAGCAGGGGCTCACCACTTCATTGTCTCCCATTTTACTCATGTTTAACTTGTTGTTGTTATGTGCCATCGTGTCGCTTGCGACTCATAGCGACTCTATGTGCAAGAACCCTAAACTCTGCTCTGTCCTGTGCCAACCTTGCTGTCTCAAACGCACTCATTCCCACCACTCCACTCACAGAATCGATCCATCCAATCGAGGGTCTTCCTCTCCTGCACCATTCCTCCACTCTCCCAAACATGATGTCCCTCTCCAAGGACCAGTCCCTCCTTGCAACATGCCCAAAGTATGTCAGATGAAGCCTCAGAATCCTTTACTCCAAGGTGCATTCTGGCTTCACCCTCTCCAGGACAAACCTGTTTGTTCTCCTAGCAGTCCATGGTATATTCAGCACTCTTCTCCAGCACCACAACACAAAGACATTGATTCTCTTTCTGTCATCTCTATTCATTGCCCAACTCTCCGATGCATAACATGTAATTGGAAAGACTATAGCCTGGATCAGGTGCACCTTAGTCTCCAGCCTGACTGGATTTAGAAGAGGTCATGGTCCTAGGAATATTATAGCTAATGTTAGATGGATCTTGGCAGAAAGCAAAGAATACCAGAAAAATGTCTATCTGTGCTTCATTGACTATGCAAAGGCTTTTTACTGTGTGGATCACAACAAGCTATGGCTGATTCTGAGAAGAATGGGAATCCCAGACCATTTGATTGTGCTAATGTGAAACCTACACGTGGACCAAGAGGCAGTCATCAGAACAGACCAGGGAGACACTGGATGATTCAAATCAAGAAAGGAGTCAGTCAGGGATGTATTTTGTCTCCACTCCTTTTGGATCTGTATGCAGAACAGATCATCCAAGATGCTGGGCTGTACAAGGAGGAATGTGGCATCAGAATTGATGCAAGAGTCATCAACAACCTATGTTATGCAGATGACACAACCTTCCTTGCTGAAACTGAAGAGGACCTGAAGCGCTTGCTACAGAAGGTCAAGGATTGCAGCCTCCTATATTGATTGAAGCTCAACATCAAGAAAACAAAGATTCTCACCACTGGGCCAATTAGCAGCATCAGTATGGATGGTGAAGAGATTGAGATAGTTAACAGTTTTAATTTACTTGGTTCCATAGTCAACACTCTTTGTAACAGCAGCCAGGAAATCGGGAGACGAATTGCGTTGGGAAAGTTGGCTGTGAGGGACCTCTCAAGAGTACTGAAGAGTAATGATGTGTTTAACTTGTTGTTGTTGTTATGTGCTGTGAAGTCGCTTGTGACTCATAGCGACCCTGTGTACAACAGCCCTAAACCCTGCTCTATTCTGTGCCAATCGCACTGCCTCTGACACACCCATCCCAATTACCCTAGTCACTGAATCAATCCACCTCATAGAGGGCCTTCCGCTTCTGCGCCATCCCTCCACCCTCACAAGCATGATGTCCCTCTCCAAGGACCTGTCGTTCCTTACAACATATCTAAAGTATGTCAGACAAAGCCCCAGAATCCTTGCCTCCAAGGAGTAGCCTGGTTTAACCCTTAGGCTGCTAAAATAGGGAGCACTAATGACCTAGTGGCAAGAAAGTGCACTGCAATCTCAAAGGCACATGGTTCAAATCTACCAGCTGCCCAGTGGAACAAAAACTCCTCTCTTGAGATTTACTGCCTTTGAAAACCTTCTGGAGGGTCACCTATGAATTGGTTCCAATTCAACCATACACAAGACAGCACACAGCACGTTGTTAATGGCAGGGCTTCAAACCCACTGGTACTAGTTTAATAATCTTGGTTGAAAAACCACAAACCAGGAAGGCTAGAATTTGAAAAATGTAGGTACCTGGAAAGATGATGCAATTGGGATAGAAACTCTAGAATGAGAAATGTAGAAGAAATGGAGTGAGTCCTTTTAGGGCCTATTATATGATATTGGATTATCGTCAGGAGCATGACCAATTCAAAGAAACATCATGGTCTCCATTTTTCAGCAGAATATCAGAAAAGAGATAAATGACGATGGAAGAGAAATGTTCTATGAGACAGAGAAGACTTCTTTGGGGAAGGTCAAAATAGAATAGGGTATATAATATAAATAAGTGTTGTTGTAAATAGATAAAAATGCATAGGAAATATATATCATATAACCAAATTAGCAACAACAAAGTACAGGAAAGTAGAATTGAAAGAAAGATAGGAGAGAGGTGTCAAATAATATAGAAACTCATAACATATCTACCATTGGGCCAGGTCTAATGAATGATCTTATTCTGCTGGGGTTGCAGAGAATATCAAAGCACATTCAATAAGGCAGAAAAACCAGATAAAATTATTTTTAAGAACCAGGGTAAAATTGTTAGCATAGCTAAGACTATTTGTCCTGTTTTTGAGAAATTAATGGTGACATCTGCCCTGTCTGATAATATACCTAATTGTGTTTAATAATTTCAAAATGACAAACCTGGAAAACACTGTTTACTGACCATCCACTTAGAAGGAACTCAATCATACTTCTCTGCTCCTGCTATTATCCTGATGAGCTGCTATTCAATTAGGTGCATAGAAAGTATGTTAATGGAGCTCACAGATTACCTGAAGCTGGAAGTGACATATTGAAATGCAGACTCAGAAAATTATAACAGACCCATAGTTCCTGCAGAGTAACTGCATTTTGTTTCTGAAAACAAAACTAGGATACTAGGGGGGAAAAAGCAGACAAATTCAAGAATCCCCAATGCCACCAACGTCCACATCCCATGAAAAGTTTTAAGTGGCACAGAGATCATAATACAACAATAGCAACAGAGAAAAACAAGGAAGAATGTGTCTAAAAGAAAAACCAACACCAAAACAATAACAAACAAGAACCAGTGTGCCTGAAATTTCTTTCAAATATGAAAGACAGTTTTAGATGATAGAGAAAAACAAAACTAAAGAAACCACAGTTCAAATCAATAGGAAGAAAAAAAAAACTGCTGATGCAGTGAGAATTATTTCAAGGGATATATAAACCCAGACTTAACAGAAAAAGGCTTGGACCCTCTGTCATTCAGGAGAATTGGCCAGTGTTAGTACTGGAAAATGAATAAGATGTTTCATGAAATTAGTAACTTTGATATCATTCTCTTTTTAATACATCAAACAGGATATCAAAATCAGTGGTATAAACAAGAATTATTACTACAATATATGCAGAAATTCAAAAGAAATTCTTTGAAAGAAGGACACTGAATTTCACAACCCAATAGATACTAGATACTTAAATCTGACTTACTAGAACAGAATTATGACAGTTTTTGAAAAAAATATAATTTGCACCTTAAATGTGCCTTCAAAAGATGTTACAGCCAAGGAAAGAATCATTATAAAACATGAAAAGATACATTTTTGAAAAATTAAACCTGAAGAGTTAAAGAGTGAGATGTAAGATCAAAAAGGGAGTTCTGGAGGATTAGTATGTAGAAATCTATGCAACTATTGTACACATGGCCCTTCTCAGGTGATTAGAATCCACCAGCAATTCCCAGGGAGAAAGGCGGGCAATTTCCTCCGATGTGATGTACAGCCTGAGAAAATCCACCGGACACTCAGCTATGGTTCACTCAGCTGCCAAAATAAAAGATGTTGTTGTTGTTATGTGCCGTCGAGTCGTTTGCTACTCATAGCGACCCTATGTACAACAGCCCTAAACCCTGCTCTATCTTGGGGCAATCGCACTGCCCCTGACACACCCATCCCGATTACTCCAGTCACTGAATCAATCCACCTCATAGAGGGTCTTCCCCTCCTGCGCTGTCCCTCTACCCTGCCAAGCATGATGTCCCTCTCCAAGGACCTGTCGTTCCTTACATGTCCAAAGTATGTCAGATGAAGTCCCAGAATCCTTGCCTCCAAGTGGTAGCCTGGTTTAACCCTCTCCAGGATTAATCTGTTTGTTTTCTTGGCAGTCCATGGAACATTCAATACTCTTCTCCAGCACCACTGATCAAAGGCGTCAATTCTCCTTCTATCCTCCCTAGTCATTTTCCACCTCTCTGATGCATAACAAGTCATTGCAAAGACCATGGCCTGTATCAGATGCACCTTAATCTCCAGAAAGACACCGTTGCTCTTAAGTACTTTCGAGAGGTCCCTAACCACAGACTTTCCCATCGCAATACGTGTTTTTTTTTTTTTTTTATTTCCTGGCTACTGGTGCCAAGAGTGTTGACTGTGGAGCCAAGCAAACAGAAGCTGTGAAAATCTCAATCTCTTCACCATCCATCCTGATGCTACCAATTGGTCCAGTGGTGAGAATATTTGTCTTCTTGACATTGAGCCTCAGTCCATACTGAAACATTAAAAAAATGCAAGATGGAAAAGATATGAAAGACAACTTTGAAAACATGAGAAATAGATGTAAAGTTTTGAAATATATTTAGTAAAATTTTAAAAAGGATATATTATAAGAGCAAAACAATTAAAACTGAAGAAACTTTTTGAGTAGGAAATGAGCAAAAAACTCCCTGCTGCAATTGGTTATTAAGAAAAAAAAAAAAGATAACTTAATCAGCAAACAGAAACAACCTCCAAATCTCACTAGATTAAAACAAAGTGGTTTATTTATTGATGGTGAAACTTCATATTCCTACAAAGGGCTTGCTGTCAGGAAAGGCCAGTCTTTGGGAAAATACATCATATTTGGAGGGATAGTTGAAGATCTTCCTCTTTTCACAAGATGGTTCGGCCAAGTGACTGGATTGAGCACGGAGGAGATTGTGAAGATGGCATAGGACACAGCAAGGTATTCTTTGTTGTTCATAAAGTTTCCATGAGTGAGTAGGGAGGCAATTTAATGTCACCTAACAATAACAATAGTATATATAGTGTTCCCTAGGGAACTCTGGTGGCCTAATGGTAAGAAGCTTTGTTGAAATTGCAAAGCCTTGATCTACCAGCTGTTCTAAGGGAGAAAGATGAGAAATCTGCCCCTGTGCAGTTGACTTTCTCTAAACACCCACTACCAGTCATTCCAACTCAGTGATAGCAAGAACACCACAATCCATCATGGCGTGGTACAGGACTCTGGCCAATTCCATCCCCTCTCAGGGACCTCACTCACTCATTGGGACAAAGTCAGAATCATCTTGTAGCTTACCCTTCAACAGGTTTTTGGACAATATACATTCAGAAGAAGGCTATTGCTCATCATTGTCTCTTGGAGTTGCAGGTGAATTTGAACCACTAGTGAGATGCTGTGAGGGTTCACAAATCGAGGGGGAGGAAAACCCACTCATTGATGCCAGGCTGGACCTAACTCCTAGCTGATACTCATGATAGGTTATTAACGGCACTGATGGAATTTATGTGTCTTTCTCCCATGGAATTGTTAGTGGTTTCACAATGCTAGAGAGACACCCACTTTCAGTTAGCAATGCGTGTGAATTGCTGTCACACGTGGCATTGAATATTACTGGGAATGGAGAAGCAGAAGTGACTGATTCCACATGGTTTCTTAGATGATTTGTATCACTTCTTCTGTTACCCCCTTGCCAAAGCAATTAACAAGGACAATTTCATTTAAGGGAAAGAGAACTTACTGACATACTATGTGATAGAAGGAGATTCACAATCATAAAACCAAAGCCACACATGTCATCGCAAAAACAAATATTCCAGAGAAAGAGAGAAAAACAAATATTCAAACACATAAAATTATACAAATGCATAACACTTTACATTTCAGACAGAAAGAAGTAAACACAGTTACTAGACCTAAGTCAGATAGGTAGTTACATAACCAAAAACAACCCAAAAAACCCCAAAATTGTGTTGCTCTAAAGTTTATGCTGACCTGTTGATAGAGTAGAATTGACATATAGGGTTCCCAAGGGAGATCTTGGGTACAGATTACTCACTTGTGCGCTGGTCCTTAACACTTGAAGTGGCTGACAGGTTTGCACAGTGACTTTTTGGTAAGAAGTAGAGTGTTTACCCAGAGCATCACGAGGACTCCTACGCTCTCCCAATGGAGGGTAAAAATGAACCCTCAAATATTCATAAACTAACTTGCCATTCTTCTTCCTGTTGTAAAGTTTACTTGAAATTGTACTCAAACAAAACAAATAATGTGTTGCAGAAACTTGAAGCACATAGGATAATAAAAACAGTGAGTAATCACATACTAAAGAGGTTAATTTTACTTGTTACATTACTTATATGTATATGAATGTGTTGAAATTGTGATATAAACAGCATTTTACAGTTCTAGAGAGTTGTTTGGTTGTTTTTGTTTCTCTTTAGAAAGTCCTATTAATAGAGAGAAATGGATAGAGAAGGAAAGTGACAATCTACCAAAGTTTTTTATCTTGCTAGAGATGAAATGCTATTTCCATGATTATAATGATAATTAAGTACTCTATTTTAATACAACTCAGGATTACATTACTAGAATTTGTATATTCCAACTTTCCAAAGCACAAAGAAAAATAAAACAGTTCTATTAGCAACAATCTTGATTAATTTAACAAAGTCAGGAGAGGAACAGCATAATGGTAAGAATATCAAACATTAAGTGATGTTGTGGCAGAAATTGATTGGGGTTTTTACAGAACAAGACTTTGTGCAAGATAATGGGTTAACCTAAATTGTCACTAAAATCTTCTCTCATAGTTCTTATGATAATAACATATACTTTGCTAGAGAAATTTTAAATAACAGAGAAAAATAAAGGTTTGAGAAGCTAAGGCCTATATGTCTAAGTATTCCTTTTTAAAGCAGTATAAATGATTCAGAATAAGAGTTTTCTTATTGCTTG
>NW_006399864.1:7522041-7530002 GCF_000299155.1 Elephantulus edwardii
TTAAGTATTCTGGATTCCTGGTCTCTCTCTCTCTCTCTCTCTCTGTGTGTATAAAGTAAAAACTAGTTCTTCAAATCCACCAGTCTCTAGGCCAGAGAAAAATAAGCAATCTTCACCCTTAATGACTTTCAGTCTTGGAAACCGGATGGAAGGACTCTGACTAGAAATCAACTAAAAGACACTTTCTGGAGTGGACCTCAGGGGAGCGATTGTAAAACAATGAAAGAATTTTTCTTTTACTTTTCAAAGAGAAGAGTGTACTAGGGGGAGGGGTGGGCAGGGAGAAAAGTGCAACAATGAATGAATAGAAATACAAAGTCTCTGTAAATTTTCATTAAAATTAATAATAAAAAAGAAAACAAGATCAAAACAATGAAAGACACATTCTATCATTATAAATATTATTGTTTTTACTACCATAGTCTTGGAAAGTCAGCAGGAAGTCACTTATGATTCTAGTCTGACTTAATGGCAATGGAAAAAAAAGAGAGAGAGACACATACCCAAAAAAGACAGAGAACGGAGTAATGTACTCCGGCTTTTTAATTTTACCATTACAGCTGTTTTCATAGGTGAATACTATTTATTCACCTATAATAATAGTAAAATATTATTGCTATTTTACAAATAAAAAAAATTAAGCCCATTATTTGGAAAAATCCTATCTACCATGTTGTGGAGGAATGATAGATGACAGAGTCCCAATTACCAACTTAAACCATTAAAATTGTTCTCCTTTTTATAGGTATGAAAAAACTCAGAAGTTTTAGAAATGAGGGTAGCACTCTATGCCATATCACTAAAAAGTTTAATTAGAGAAGATAACTATTTCAATTGAGGATAAAGATGCATTTCAGTCAATCTTTTTATAGCTACTCTTTGGTTTGTTATGTTTTAGAGCCGACACATTGCACTTCAAAAGCTGAGCAGCAGATATAATTGGTAATGCTTATCTAGTTCTTAGGACATAGAAAACTACAAGAATCCAGAGTAAGCAGGAATAGACTCTCTTGTAATACATTCTCTTGAAAAAGTAGGGAAAAATCCAATTTAGCTTCCTGAGAGATAATTTCGACTTCTGAGATAGCCTAGCAATGCTTTCCAGCCATGTAACTTTTCAAGAAACAGATTTATATTGATGGTTAAAAGCCCAATTTCAATGAATACTTATTAACAAAGTAATTTAAATTGATGGCTCTCAATCGAAAATATAGAAAAGCAAAGATAAAGGGTGAACGCCTCTATTACTTAGTTGTGTATTTTTTAACCTTTATAATATTCTAGTCACATTCACACAAAATACATCTGAAATTTAATTGATAGAATTGTTTTATGTAAAACTATTTGTTTAAACTTTTTTTAAAAGGCAAGGAACTATAAAAATTGTGGTGCTCATTTATTCTATAAATTCTAAGTCCCTTATGAGACATGTCATTACCAAATATATTTTCCTAGTCTGTGGTCTTCCTCTTTACCCTGCTGTAGAAGTTTGTGGGTGTGCTTAGAGATTTGATTCTTAGAAGGTCCCATTGATCTATTTTATCCTCTCCTAGTTGTAGGGTTTTTTTTTTTCCTGGATGCTTGGAAGACTGTTCATGCTGTAGATTAGGACTTGTAGAGTTCTTCCAAGCTTTTCTCTCTTGTAGTTTATAGTCCTTGGTTTTAGTCCTAGGACTTGATCCACATTGATTTGGTTTTTGTGTATGGTATGAGGTGCAGGTCTTGCTTGAGTTTTCTGCAGATAGTTTTCCAATTTTCCAAAACCATTTGTTAAAAACGCTGTGGTTTCCCCACTTAAGTGTTTTCATCTTCTTGTAAAAAATCAGTTGACTATAGGTAGATGAGCAGATTTCTGGGTTCTCAAATATATTCCATTGATCTATGTGTACGTCATTGTACCAATACCATGCTGTCTTTACCACCATGGCAGTGTAGAAATCAGTGTTTGAAATCAGGGAGTGAGAAGCCTCTTACCTTTCTCTTTTTAAGAGGCTTTGCTTATTTGGGTTTCTTTCCATACCAAATGATATTAGAGATTGTAAACAACCCAATTATAAAATGGGCACAGGATATGAACAGATACTTCACCAAAGAAGACATTCAGATGGTGAACAAACACATGAAGAAATGTTCATCCCTAGCTCTAATAGAGATGCAAATCAAAACTACTATGAGCTATCATCTCACCTCAGTAAGAATAGCAAAATTCAACAGAGCAGCAAACCACAAATGCTGGCGAGATTGTAGAGAAACTGGAACCGTTATTCACATTTGATGGGAGTGTAAAAGGGTGCAACCACTATGGAAAGGAGTATGGCGTTTTCTCAAAAAGTTGGAAATAGAAATACCATTTGACCCAGCAATTCCACTACTGGGAATATACCCTAAAGAAACCAAAACTGCCACACAAGCAGATATATGCACACCCATGTTTATTATTGCTTTGTTCACAATAGCGAAGAGTTGGAAACAACCCAAGTGTCCATCAACAAACAAATGGATAGAGAAGCTGTGGTATATTCATACAATGGAATAATATGTAGCAATGAAAAATAAGGAACTCATGAAATATTATACAAAATGGGTGACCCTGGGTTTGTGGTTTTAAGACATAAGTAAATAGGTTTCCTTGTGAAGTTAACTATAAACGAACATTACTTTATCCAATCTAGAATAAAGTTGAATTAAATGTATCATTTACTATATATTTAATTTCTTGAGAGTTGGCTTTTTGTTTAAATTTACTTAATCGTAAAAAAAAATTATCTTTCAAAGTGGGATAAAATAACTGAACACCCTGTTATAATAGGCTGCATGCCTAGCCTTATAAGTCTGTTTTCTTGGAGAATAATTCTATTTATTTAATTCAAATATAAGCATTTACTATATATCTGTGCACTTCTATTGTCCAAAAACTCTGGAGAAAGACAAACTGTGTTTTAATTCTGCCTGCAGTCTTTTTACTACAGTTTTTTTTCTTAATTATTTTTGTTCTTATCCTTGCTGTCGACCAACATCTCTGGAGGAGAAAGATGAGTAAGATTTACAGCCTGGGAAAATGGCTGCTATAGGAACCAACTCAGTGGAAGTGAGTTTGAGTTTCCATGATACAGGACTTTAATTTTATGTTATAGTAATAAAGATCCTTTACACACTTTGTTGCTGTTTTTATGTACCTTTGAGTCACCTGCAACGCCATTGCCTACGTACTAGTTTGATCAGAAGACTGACATTCCAAATGGGTACGAATTGCTTATTTAAGGAATTCTGGGTGCAAATCTTGGCTTCCTTAGTGTTTGCTTCTTTTCTCCCTACTTTGCATATTGGATGAAGAAGTATTCTCTGAGCAGTAAAATGTACATGTGACTTTATAATAAATTGCGGGGATCCTGAATATTACAAATGGTGAGTGTGGGGGAGTTTGCCTCACTAAAGTCTAAAACTTAACCTTGAAGAAATGACAACCAGGAAAGAGCCACCCATACACATTCTTTTCTCTATTGAAGAGATCAGGACATATCTTTACACTTCTCACTAAACACGCCTGCTGAGAAATGTGCTGAGTTTGTTCCTAGAAGCAGATGAGAAAGCCCCAACAGGATAGAAAAAATCACACATTTAGTTCCAAATCAAAGTAAAAAATGCCACTGTGAAGACAAAGTGCTCTTGACCTAAGACATGACCATTTCAGTCATGTCATATGCATACGGACATTTGGTAATAAAAGAAAAGTAAGATAGAAGAATATTTGAAGCATTCAACTTGGTGAAGAATGTTGAGTATACCATAAACTGCCAACAGCAACAACAACAAATAATTAAGCAAGAATTAGAAAAGCCTTAGGAAGAAGCCTATCTAGAATGTTACATAGAAGAAGAAAAAATGCTAAGAATTAAGCTGGCTTTTAGTAAATCTATAGATCAAGAAATACCAGCCACTAGAAAATACATCATGTTTAGTAAAGTAGATGCCGATGCCCTTGTTTTACTGAAAGCTATGGAAATAGTTGAAGAAATGGATTGAAACAAGAGCTGCAGCACTAGATTTGAGCATCGCAGTGAGGGGGAGATGCCATAGAACCATACGGTTTGTTTTCCTTCATATACGGGCACCACAAGGTGGATCTAACTTGAAGGAAATTAGCAACAATAACAAAAACATAACTTAGTTTTAGAAATAAAAATTATAATTAAGGCATTTGCATTAATCTAAGAGGTGTACACAGGAGAATTTTTAAATCAGACAAATAAGTCAAAGGATGACAAATATATTTTAGAAATAAAAATCAATGCTTCCAAATAAAGCATGTTATGTAATGATTTATAAAAATGAGATTCTAAAGAATAATTAATATATGACAGCTTTTTTATTTGTGCAGCATTTATAAAATTAGTCAAGCTTGAAAAGAATGCTTTACCTTCACCTTATTTGTTATAAACTCACCTGCATAATGCACTTAGTCATAGACATTCCAATCCTAGGAATACAGAGATAAATGACAATAGGAGCTGGCAGAAAAAGCAGCGTGAGAGATTAAGTGATGGCATAGTTTGAATAATGAGAGGAAATGAAAATCTATCACATTTTATGAGCTCGAGTAAATAGTTTCTACCAAAACCAAAATAAACCCATTCCCTCCAACCTGATTCTTTCTGGTAGTGACCATATAGAAGAGAAGAGAACTTCCCTAAAGGATTTTCAAGGTGAAGCATCTTCAGGATGCAGTCGGCTACACCTTTGTCTTGTTACATCTACCAGGGGCCGTGAAATATACCTCCATGTATCAAAAACAAGAAGTACAGTGTTGCAGAATATAAATAAAATTGCATAAATATGCATATAGGATGGTTGGAAAAGAGCTCATGTTGCATTAATCCTAATAATCTGCCTACTCATAATAAAATGTATTACTGTATGAAAAGAAGACAGAGGAAATAAGTATAGAGTGAAGAAAGGAAGGAAGGAAGGATAGATGGGAGAAGGAAATGAAGAAAGAAACATCAACATAGAAGAAAAGAATAAGGAATTAATGCATAGGAAGAGAAAAGGAAGAAATTGGTAAAGGAGAAAAAGGAGAAGAAAGAAAAAAGAAAACAAAATTCTTAGCACACTTCATTTTATATCTAGAGTAAGAGGATCAACAAACCCCTTGCTGTTCTCCCCTGGTCAGCTATGTTCAGTTAGGTGGACTTTAAACTATGCTATGCGTTCCCTCTACGACTTGACAGCACTTAACAGCAACAACATAGAGAGAGCCGAGTTGGCCTAGAGGACAGAAAGTGATACTACCAAGCCAAAGGTCGGTGATCTTAATCTTAGGCCCTCAGAACTGATTTTAATTGTTTTGGTTAAACATTCTTCTAAGCGGTATAGCACTGGTCTGTCCATTTGCTGTACAGAGGTAACTCTAAACACTATGACACTAATGTGTCAAATATGATAATGGTCACCCATGGTGGACTGTTTGGTGGAACTCTCTGATTGAAACAAGCTTGGAAGCAGTAGTGGCATCCACTTCAGAAATAGCTTGCCTCTGGAAACTCTATGAACATGGAGAAATGATGAAAGTTATACAAGGTTCAGGTCTTCCATTCATAGGGTCACAATGAGTCATCTATGACTCGATGGCACTTAACAACACCAACAACATGTGTTCCCTACATGCATCAGAGCTGAAGACACAGAAAATGTCTCCCAACAATTTTGTACCCTTAGTGTATGTGAGCAATTAAATCTTGAAGGCAAAACAAATCAGCTTCAGAACAAAACAAAACCCCAAACATACTAACAAATATATAATGATAGGTAAAGAAAAAAATTGAAGGTGTCAAAAGTTTCCTTTTTCTACCATACACAATTTATATCCGTGGAAAGCAAAAAAAAAAAATCCACAAACAAACCAAGTATATATCAAAAGATATGTTAACTGGATTAAGTGCAAACTGAGTTTAGAAGAGGTTGTGGTACTAGGGACATTGTAGCTAATGTTAGATGGCTGAAAGCAGAGAGTACTACAGGAATGTCTATCTGTGTTTCATTGACTATGTAAATGCATTTGATTTTGTAGAGCACAATAAACTGTGGCTGACTCTGAGACGAATGGGAATCCCAGAACATTTGACTGTACTTATGTGAAGCCTATACTTGGACCAGGAGGCAGTGGTCAGAACAGAGCAAAGACACACTGCATGGTTCAAAATTGGGAAGGATATATGGCAAGGGTGTGTCTCATATCCACACCTTTTCATTCTATATGCAGAACAGATTATCCAGGAGGCTGGGCTCTATGAGGAGAAATGTGGTGTCAGGATTAGAGGTAGACTTATCAACAATTTGTGTTATGCAGATGACACAACCCTCCATGCTGAAACTGAGGAGGACCTGAAGCACTTGCCGTAGTAGACCAAGGACTGCAGCCTCCTATATGGATTGAAACTCAACATCAAAAAACCAAAGATTCTCACCACTGGACAGATTGGCAGCATCATGAAGAGATTGAGATTGTTAACAGCTTTCATTTGCTTGACTCCACAATCAACATTCTTGATTCTAGCAGCCAGGAAATTACAAGATTAATTGCATTGGGAAAGTCTGCTGTCAAAGTACTGAATACTGAACAATGTCATTCTAAACAGTAAGGTACACATGATCCAGGCCATAGTCTTCACAATTACTTGCTCTGCATAAAAAACCTGGACAATTACTAGGGATGATAGATAGCAGGAGAATTGATTCCTTTGAGCTGTTGTGCTGGAGAAGAATATTGAATATACCATGGACTGCTAGGAGAACAAGATTTTCCTAGAGGGTGAGACCAGGCTTCTCTTTCAAGGCAAGGATCCTGAAGCTTTACTTTGGACATATTGCAAGGCAGGACCTTGCAATGGACCTTCTCATGGAGAGAAATGTCATGCTTGCAAGGGTGGAAGGACAGCATAAGAGAAAAATACCCTCTATGAGATGGATTGATCCAGTGACTGGGGTAATGGGGATAGGTGTGTCAGAGACAATTAGATTGGCACAGAATAGAGCAGGGTTTAGGGCTGTTGTACATAGGGTGGTATGAGTGGCAGGGGACTGGACAGCACATAACAACGTTAGAGTAAATTAATCTGCTTTCAAAACCTCTTTGACATTTTAAAGAGCATAAGTGTCAGACTGGTCCAAGACAGGATATCTTCATTTGCTTGGCATGCATGTGAGATTTGCATAATAGGTCAAAGAAGAATTGATATTTTTTAATTACTTATAGTTGCAGAAGAGTACCCAATACCTCCTGAACTGCTAAAAGAATCAACAAACTATCTTGGAAGGAGTGCAGTCAGTGTAGTCTTTAGATGCAAGTGTATTAAGGTTTGTCTCTCATTCTTTTCTTCATGAAGGCAAGGGGAATTGGAATAAGTAAAGGGTCTGCAAAAGAGAGGAAATTTCTCAATGAAATGGACTGACACAATTAAGTACAGTAATGAATTTATGAGGTTGACAGAATGATGCAGGCCAAGTCATGCTTCTGACGATCTGTTATAATTAGCATTCCTATGAATCTAGATTGACGTCTTGGTATCTAACAATAACATGGTAAGATAATTTTCACACATTCAGCCAAGTCATGATATGCTCTCAGAAAAGTATGTGTATTTCCTTAAGCTAGAAAAGCCATGTACAAATAAATTAAGACCAATAGTGTTTTCTAACTCTAATCTGGAAAAGAAGTCGGGGTTCTTTCTTTCAGTACATTTGTTAAACTTATCCTGGGTGTCCTTGTCAAGGTATGGAAGGAAGGAAAAGAATAAAATTAATAGCTATTGTGATAGAAAAATGAAAATATTCTTATCTCTAAATGAGACTTTTTTTTAACCTAGAAAATCCCAGGAAATAAAAATATAAGTAATAGACCCACTGTGAATTTAGCAAATAGATTGAGATATTCATTGTTTTTTTTCAGAGGAAAGTGCAAATGC
>NW_006399864.1:7530977-7532969 GCF_000299155.1 Elephantulus edwardii
AAAGGTTCAAATCCACCAGCTGCTATAAGGAAAGAGATGCAGAGCCACTGAAATCTTTTTCACTTTGCAATTTATAGTCTCTGAAAGCCTGCAGAAGGGTCGGATATGAGTCAGTTCCAAGTTAATGGCAATGAAGTCGTGTTTTATTCTAATACATAGACAATAAAGTAACTGGAGAACTATGTAAGTAACTGCCAAAAATGAAAAGTCAATTGTGTTCATTGAATTGTTTTAAACCCAAGGTGTCAGTTCTAGTCTGTCCTGTTGGTTCACCATTAGTCAGAACTACAGCAGTAAGTAAAGATTTGGTTGGTTCGTCCTGGGCTTTCCCCCATTTATTAGTTATACTGAGGTGTACACAGCAAGTATGCTTATATTCTTTGATTTTCACTTATAAGTACTTCAAGTTCTTTTCTTTTTCAACAAGATACACTGTGTTGTTTTTGTTGTTACATGCCGTCAAGTGGCTTGCATCTCATTGCAACCCTATGTACAGCAGTCCTAAATCCTGCTCTATCCCTTGCCAATATTATTGTCTCTGACATGCCTATCCCCATTACCCCAGTGATGGAATCAATCTGTCTCATTGAGGGTCTTCCTCTTCTGCACCCTGCACAAGCATGACGTCCCTCTCCAAGGACTGGTCCCTCCTTGTAACGTGTCCAAAGCATGTCAGACAAACCTTTAGAATTCTTGCCTCTAAAGGATCAGCCTGGCTTCTCCTTCTCCAGAATGAGCTTGTTTGTTCTCCTAGCAGTCCATGGTATATTCAATACTCTTCTTCTCCAGCACAAAAGCTCAATGGCATCAAATCTCATTCTATCATCCCTAGTCATTGTCCAACTCTCTGATGCACAGCAAGTAATTACAAAGACCCTGGCTTGTATCAGGTGCACCTTAGTTTCCAGACTGACATCATTGCTCCTCAATTGCATGGAGAACTCTCTGACAGCAGACTTTCCCATGGCAATTTGTCTTTTCACTTTCTGGCTGCTGATACCAAGAGTGTTGATTGTAGGGCCAATAAATTGAAGCTGTCAACAGTCTCAAATCTCTTCACCATCTATCGTGATGCTGCTAATTGGTCCAGTGGTGAGAATCTTTTTCTTCTTGATGTTGAGCTTCAATCCATGTTGAAGGATGGAATCCTTGACCTTCTGCAACAAGTGCTTCAGGTCCTCCTCAGTTTCGGCAAACAGGGTTGTGTCATCTGCATAATGCAGATTGTTGGTGGGTCTACCTCCGTTCCTGATGCCATACTTCTCCTCATAGAGCCCAGCATCACAGATAATCTGTTCTGCATATAGATTGAAAAAATATGGAGATAGGACACATCCATGATGCACACCTTTCCCAATTTTGAACCTTGCAGTGTTTGCTTGCTTTTTTCTGATGACTGCCTCCTGGTCCAAGTATAAATTCCGCATAAGCACAATCAAGTGTTCTGGGATTCTCATTCTTCTCAAAGTCAGCCACAATTTGTTAATAAATCTTCCCCAAATTACCTTTATAATTGACTTCTTTGTCAGATTATTTAATGAATACAGATGGTGGATAGATACAACTTTAACCACATAAATCCTGATTTGAACCACACATTATTCTCCTGTTCTTCTGCATAAACAACACTCACTTAGTTTATGGGCAGGTTCCATGTGAGCACAGTGCAATGTTCTGGAATCCCCATTCTTCCCAACGGTATCCACAATTTGTAATGATTCACACAGCAAATGTCTTTGCATAGTCAATAAAATGCAAATGAGTGACTCTGGAGCCTGTTTGTTTTATCTAATGCAGTCCAAATTTTCCAAACAGTCCATAGTAAAAAGACAGAAATTTTTTTCCCCAAAAGATGGACAGCCTAGAAAGCCAAGGGAGACTCACTATGAGTTGGAATGGAATCACAGCAGTGTTTGGAGTCTGGTTTTCAGTGACGCTTGGAATTCTTTCTTCAATGCCATTAGTTCTTGATCATATGCTACCTTCTGAAAT
>NW_006399864.1:7533392-7534955 GCF_000299155.1 Elephantulus edwardii
TATATGATTTCCTCCCTTCCCCCACCCCAGTTCACTTTACTATATACCTCTTATTCTGAACCACTTTCATACAAATAGTTCCTAATCATATATTCTTTATAAATAGTTCTTTCCCTCATCTGTTCCAGTGCAGCTTTCATGATTTACCCCCCTTTTCTGAGTTACCCCCAAATTCCCATGTCTGTCCTGTTTTATAATAGTGGTGTTATATAATTAAACTTGAAGTTGAAAGTTTCTAGCTTTCTCAGCTGGATTAATATTAAGCAAATGCTCCCCCTTGGGTTCCACCCTTTCAGGTCTTTGTGCATTTCATTATGATACTTTATTTTGTTACCTTTTTTTGTGATCATGGTATCTCCCCACCAGGTAAGTATATGAACCACCTTTTGGGTATTCTGTTGAGCTCTTTCACTTCATCATTTCTTTCATTATATTTGGCTACTTTAGCTTTTAGAGTTAGTTTTAAAACCTCTTCTGACATTTTCTTTGGCTTTTTAAATCTCACTTATTATTTTTAAATGACTTTTTTCTTTCTTCATATCTTATATTTTTGATGTCACTCAGCAACTTATTTAATGTCCCTTTGTTTCAATGTGCAGACATTCAATGTGTCAGATCCATTTTTGAAATGCTGTCTAGATTCATGTGGTATATACTCAAGGTCTTCTGTACTTTTTTTCATTACCTTCAACTTGAACTTGAAAAGAAACAGTTGATGGTATTTTCTGCAATTAGTCCCTGATCTTGTTATAACTGACAGTAGTGAGATTCTTTATCTACCATTTGGACAGAGGTAGTCAATTGAATTCCTTTGGTGGCCCAGTGGTAAGAAGCTATGTTGCCATCCTGAAGGCACAGTGTTTGAATCCATCAGCTGATCTGAGGGAGAATGATGGGCAACCTCTTCCCATGCAATTAACTGTGCCTGAAAACCCACTGGAAGGTCTGCTAGGGTTAATTCTAACTAGAAGGGACACCACCACCACCACCACTATCACATAAAGGTCCATACGTAGAGTTGTTTATATTGTCATGCAAAAAAGAAAGTATTCACAATAAGCAAATAATTTCTAACATCAAGACTTTATTTTAGTAAGTTCTGGTGCCCTAGTGGTAAGAAGTTGCACTGCAATCACAAAGGCACGAGGTTCAAACCCACCAGCTTCTTGATGAGGAAAAGGATAGGCAGTCCTCTCGGGGACAGTTAACTGCCTCTGGGAAACCACTGGAGGGTCAGCTGTGGGTCAATTCTGACTGCTACCTTTTTTTTTTCAATTTTCATATTCCAGTCACCAGTAGTTTTCAGACTACAAGAATTGGTAAAATTCTTCATTTCTTCATTTTTGTTTCTGTGGTTGGTACATAAGTTTGATTAATAGTTCCTGTGGCATCAGGATTGATGGAAGAATCATCAACAACCTGCGTTATGCAGATGACACAACCCTGCTCACTGAAACTAGGGAGGACCTGAAGCGCTTGCTGCAGAAGATCAAGGACTACAGCCTCCTATATGGACTGAAGCTCAGCATCAAGAAAACAAAGATTCTCATCACTGGGCCAATT
>NW_006399864.1:7535555-7536514 GCF_000299155.1 Elephantulus edwardii
AGCTAGGTAGGCACAGGATAGAAGAACATATAGAGCTCTTGTACATAGGGTCGCTATGAGTCGCAAGCGACTCAATGGCACATAACAACAACAACAACAACAACTGGTCTTACCTGTGTCCATATGGATAGTACCCTTTCACAGACAGCGTTGTACTTTAAGATAGGTCTTGAAATGATCTTTTGGAAGATTAATTTGATAGTCTCCTTCTTCACTCATCATTTTCAGTATAGTATGTCATGGGATTTTCTGATTCAGAATTGCCTATACGAGTCCATTTCAACTCACTAATGCATAAAATATTGATCTTTTCACATCCCATTTCATTTCTAACAACTTCCAGTTTTCCTGGATTTATATTTTATACATTACACATTCCTATTATAAATGGATGTTTGTAGCTATTTCCTCTGGTTTTGAATAATGCTGTTTCAGCAAATGCAGTTCCTGAAACCCCCATCCAAGTCATAAAGAACGACTTAACTTTGAGGAGACAGCTCTTCCTCAGTCTTACTTTGAATTCCTCCCACCCTGAGTTCTTCATTCTCCAGTGCTATATCAGACAAAGATGTCAGACAGTGTTCTGTTGCTATAAAGGCTTTCAATAGCAATTCTTTTCAGAGGTAGAATACGAAGTCTTTTTATCAGTCAAGTTTGGTCTGGAATATCCATTGAAATCTGTCAACTATGGATAACTCTGCTGATCCTCGAAATACTGGTGATGCAGTTTCCAGTAACTGCATAGTAACATCCAACCAAAAGTGATACATGGACTGATGACACATGAATGGCAGGAGCTCTGGTGGCCTAGTGGTAAGAAGCTGCACTGCGATCTCGAAGGCATGCAGTTTCAATTCACCAGCTGCTTTGTGGGAGAAAGATGGGAAATCTCCTCCGTTGTGAATAACAATGTGCCTCTGAAAACCTGCTAGAGTGTCAGCTATGAATCAGTTCTGACT
>NW_006399864.1:7537174-7538935 GCF_000299155.1 Elephantulus edwardii
GCTTCTTACCTTTAGGCACCAGAGCTCTGTATATGCATTATCTGCATCTATTATCTATCCATCTATAGTTGTTGTTAGATGTCACTGAATAACCAACGCTATGAACAGCTGAGCTGAACCATGTACTACCCAGTGCCATCCTCATCATCTCTGACACGTTTGAGACTGTTACTGCAGTCACTAAAAATGTGTCTTGTTGGGGGTCCTCTGCTCCTTCAACCACCTTCCATTTTCAAAACATGAGATCTCTCAGGATTCCTCTCCTAACAATATGTCCAAAGTGTGAAGAACAAATCTTTGTCTTCTTTGCTTCCAAGAAACACTCTGGTTGCACTTTTCCCAAGACATATACGCTTGTTCTGTTATCAGTCTATGGAATATTCAGTGCTCTTCTTCAACATTACACTCAAATGTACATATATTGTTCTGTGGTCCTTTTCATTATCCAGCTCTCAGATACATAACAAGATATTAAACAGACCAGGGCTTGAATCAGATGCACCTACGTTTTCAAACTCACATCGTTGCTCTTCAGTATTTTGGAGATATTGTCTTGCCCAATGAAATACATTTCCTTATCTTCTGAATGCTGGCACTGAGGGTGTTGATTGTGGATCCAAGCTAGATGACAGATTCAATCCTTTCACCATCTATTACAATGTTGCCCTTCTGTCCAATGCTGCTCAGTTTTGCTTTCTTGACGTAGAGATGCGGTCTGTAATACAGACTGTAGTCTTTGTTCTTTTGTCGCAAATGTTTCAAGTTCTCTTCACTTTCAGCAAGCAAGGATGCATCATCTGCATAATTCAAGTTGTTGGTAAGTCTTCCTGTAATCCTGATGCCCCATTCTTCTTAATATATTTCAGCTTCTTGAATGATTTGTTCATCATATTGAATAGATAGGGAGAAAGACTATAATTTCAAAGACATACCTCTTTTGATTTTAAACCATACAATGTACAATGCTTCCTCCCTTGTTCTTTAGATAATAGCTTTTGTTCTATATATAGAATTGTGTAGAGTGAAATTAAGTGTTCTGGGACTCTCATTCTTCTCAATGTTAGTCATAATTTGTTATGACCCAACAACAATTAAATGTCTTTACGGTGTTAATAAAACATGGGTAAACATTTCTCTTGTTTTTTCTGCATTCAGCCAAGATTCATTTGACATCAATGATGGTATCTCATGTGCCATGCCCTTTTCTGAATTCAACTTGAATTTCTAGCACTTTTATGTCATTGTACTGTTCCAGCTTATTTCAGCTTATTTTTAAAAAAAATTCAGAAAGATTTAAATGAAGGTGATAAGAAATGAGAGATGTGTAGAGTGGCATTTTTGAGGAAAGAGATGAATAATCATATAAAATAAGAGGGAAGGAGAAAGAGAGAGTGAGAGAGAGATAGAGATGATAGAAATAGAGATGATAGAGATAGAGATAGAGATAGAGATAGAGATAGAGATAGAGATAGAGATAGAGATGATAGAGATAGAGACAGAGACAGAGATAGAGATAGAGATAGAGATAGAGATAGAGATGATAGAGATAGAGACAGAGACAGAGACAGAGACAGAGAGAGAGCGAGAGCGAGCGAGCGAGAGAGAGAGAGAGAGAGAGAACACACACAAAGTAATGAACTCTGGATAGTCTACATATCTGGGTAAGATTTACCTTGAATATTCCCTTAAATTCTGATTAACACTACACAGAAGAGAATTACATGAGGAAGATAAAAACAAGCAAACAGAAAACTACAAAAC
>NW_006399864.1:7540294-7565219 GCF_000299155.1 Elephantulus edwardii
GTGTTAGGGGATGTCAGTCAAAGTCAGTCAAAATAACAGTCTACAAGAACAATGTTCTATATCATACTTATGAGGAGTTATTGGAGAGTTAAAAGCTTTTAAGCAACCATCTAAGATACAACCATTGATTTCTTGCTGTGTGGAGCAAAGGGAAGTGAAGATAAAAGATAATGCAAAACAATTAGTCCACAGGATTAATACACCATTTGAACCTTAGTTTCCTTGGTCCTAAGACCGGAACTGGATAGTTTTTCACTACCACTGCTAACAGCATGGAAAGGTATCATAATAAAGGATCTTTGACAGAATGATAGATAAAGAACAAAATTCAAAATTTCAATCAGGACCAGATATTTATGGGTTTAAAGAAGATGAAATCTCTAAGATTCAGGCCATTAATTGTGCTTTGAACCTAGATTTGCATTCATTCCTCTGGCACAAACTTGTACCTAAGGAGACAGATCTATGTAGTGAACAATACGATTATCGCTGTCTTCAGTCCTTAGAACAAATCATCACGTGAGATTCTATGTGCAGCACTTGCCTTGGGATAAAACTCAGAAGCTAACAAGGGGGAGGAAGAATGGAAGGATGAATGAAGGAATGATGAATGGAAATATACCATAGGGATATAATGAGAATAAAGATATATGTATTATAAGCCATGTCATAAAATACATATGAATAGCAGAGTGAAATATGAGTCTGCTCTGTAGACTTCCATGAAATCAAAATTTTTAAAAAGTTATCAAGGCTCCCTATAAGAAACATGATACAACCCATAATGAGGAGGGGGTGGGGATCAATCAATGGAGATAGATCCAGGAAGGATAGAGCCGATAATTATACTAAACAGACATGAAATGTGTATTTTGTTTATTTAAGAAAGCAGAAGGAATAATGAGCATAATAAGGAGGTATACTGAAGATACACAAATCCCTAAATTATACTTCTAGAGTTAATAACAAGATCTAAAATTAAATACATAATATTCAAAATTGATACAATAATTGTAGAAAAAATAATATATAATTTGGAGATACAGAAAATATAAAATACAAAAAATATTTAAAATTTGCTTCCCTTTTAGGAATTTTATAGTCTTATCTCTTTCAAATGCTTATTTTCAATATTTTTTGAGGAAAGGTTCAAAATTCATTGGACTGTTCATGTAGAAGCAATAAAATCTATGCATATATTTCTGTGTATATTCTAAAACTACTGGAATGGCACATCAACAGAGAACTGCCTGAAGTGCAAGTTGGATTTAGAAGAGGCCATGGCACTAGGGATATTATAGCTAATGTCAGATGGCTTTTGGTTGAAAGCAGAGAGTACCGGAGGAAATGTCTATCTGTTTTAATTGACTACGCAAAGGCATTTGACTGTGTGGATCACAACAAACTGTGGTTGACTCTGAGAAGAATGGGAATCCCAGAACACTTGACCATGCTTATGCAAAACTTAGACAGGAGGCAGTTGCCAGAACAGAACAAAGAAACACTGCATGGTTCAAAATTGGAAAGGGTGTGCATCAGGATGTGTCCTGTCTCCATATCTTTTCAATTAATTTGCGGAACAGATTATCTGGGAGGCTGGGCTCTATGAGGAGAAGTGTGGCATCAGGATTGGAGGTAGACTCATCAACAATCTGCATCATGGAGATGATACAACCCTGCTTGCTGAAACTGAGGAGGACCGGAAGCGCTTGATAAAGAAGGTCAAGGACTGCAGCCTTCAGCATGGATTGAAGCTCAACATCAAGAAAACAAAAATTCTCACCACTGGGAAAATTGACAACATCATGATAGATGATGAAGAGACTAAGACTGTTGACAGCTTCAGTTTGCTTGTCTCTACAATCAATACTCTTGGTACCAGCAGCCAGGAAATTAAAAGACAAATTGCACTGGGAAAGTCTGCTGTCAGAGACCTCTCCAAGGTACTGAGGAGCAACAATATCAGTCTGGAGACTAAGGTGTGCCCAATACAGGCCATGGTCTTTGCAATTATTTGTTATATATCAAAGAGATGCACAGTAAGTAAGGATGATAGAAGGAGAGTTGATGCCTTTGAGTTGTGGTGCTGGAGAAGAGTATTGAATATACCATGGACTGCTAGAAGAACAAACAAGTTTGTTTTGGAGAAAGTGAAGCCAGGCTTCTCCTTGGAGACAAGGATTCTGAAGTTCCGCCTGACATACTTTGGACCTGTTGCAAGGCAGAATCAGTCCTTGGATAGGGACATCATGCATGGGAGGGTAGAGTAATACCCTTGATGAGATGGATTGATTAGGTCACTAAGGTAATGGGGAAAGGTATGTCAGAGACAATAATATTGGCACAGGATAGAGCAGGGTTTAGGGCTATTCTACATATGGTCACTATAATTTGCAAGCAACTTGATGGCACATAATGAGAACAACAACAACAACAACATTCTTAGCAAAAACAAAAAGCAAATTTCAACTGCTTTTATGTATTTGAAAATTAGAAAATTAATAAAGAACACCAAAGAAGAAGAAGACAAATTAATGCTTTTGGATTGCGACATTGGCAAAGTGTTTTAAAAGGACTGCTAGGAGAACGAACAAGCGTGTCCTGGAGGAGACATAACCAAGGGTGCTCCTTGGAGGCAGGGACGGTGTAACTTCATCCCTCATACCTTGAACATGTTGTCAGGGTGTGCCAGTCTTTGGAAAAAGACACCACAATGGGAGAAGTAGATCAGTGTAAGAGAAGAAGGCCTTCCGTGGGAAGGATTGGCCAAATAACTCTAACAATGAACATAAGAAGATCGCATTTTGTGGTGAGTTTAGCACGGGATTGGGGGATCTTTCAGTCTTTTGCAGAAAGGGTTCTCAGAGGTATCTAGTTTTAAAGTTTAAGACAGGGAGAAAATGGCAAGGCACACTGGCTTCAATTAGTAAACTAATAATTAAATTAGTAAATTAATAATACTGCAGAACCCACTTGAGCACTTTGGGAAAAATTTCATTATATACAGGTATGTGGCAAGACTTTGAAGCGTAACTGATCTCACTTAAAAATTCAACTCAGCTACTTAACGTTGTCAAGTAGAAATCCCTAATAGCTCGTTACCTACTGGATATGTGAGGCTATATCTATTTCACAAGAAGAGATTGCTAAACCTTTTTCCAGGTTTCCACTGTGGGTTTCCATCTCTCAGTCCCTCAGAGACACATGGCCTTTGAGTTAGTCTGTGGACTATAAAACTAATACTGCCTTGATAACTTGAGTGTCTAAATCCAGGCTATGGTGTTCATAATTACTTGCTATGCATCAGAGAGCTCGACAATGACCACGATGGCAGAAGAATTGATGCCTTTGAACTGTGGTACTTGAGAAAAGTACTGAACATACTATGGACTGCCATGAGAACTAACAGGTCTATCCCTGAGAGAGAAAAAACAAGTTACTCCTTGGATGCTAAGATTTTGAAACTCTGTCTTGCATACTTTGGGCATGTTGCCCAGAGGGACCAGTCCTTGGAGAAGGACATCATGCGTGGAAGGGTGGAGGGACAGGGCAGGAAAGGAAGACCCTATATAAGATAGACTGGTAGTAATTGTAACAGGATAGGTGTATTAGAGACAATGATTACTATAGGATAGGCCAGGGTTCAAGCTATTATGCATGAGGTCACTATCACATAACAACAACAACCAAATCTTAGAGAAATTGCTAAAGATAAAAATATTAAATATTCTGGATAACAGAAGGGACAAAGATATTTTTAGGAACCTCACTTGTAAGCTGGCCAGAAGAGGGGAGAGGGGAACTCATGAACTCAAAGAGCAAAAAAAGGACTTCCCGTAGACACTGCTTTTATTTGGGGACAGCCTGTTGTATTAGAAAAGTTCCCTTCAGGATTTGTGAGGCTGTCTGAGAGATTTATGTTTGCTGGCTCTGGGCCAAGTTCCTGGGAAATTTGCCAGCAACTGAAGCTCTGTGGTTTATACAAAACCCAGACTGGATATATATGAAAGAACTGACAGGGAGAACATTGTCAGCACTGGACAAACTGGACTAATAACAGGGATGCTGAAAGAATTGTAAAAAAAGAAATACCAGGAAGATAAATGAGAAGGGAGAACTATCATGAGGAAGACATTGCACACAGAAGGTCTGTTTTAGGAGGATACAATGCCCCTAAAAGATCAGGGGTGTTCATTCTCTGCAGCATGGAGCCTCTTAGTCTTCCAAAAAACACACAGTAACGGCAGTGTCTAGTCTAAAGGTACTTAAAAAAGAGAGAATATAACAAAAATCTATTAATTCACTTGTCTTTGAACATGCAAAGCTTCTCCGAGTCGCCTTAAACCAGAGGAGAAATATGTCTGCAGGCTAGACCAACAATGTGTCCCTAGATAGTTGCTATACCGAAAAAGGAAGGCACTTCTGAATTTCCTATGTCAAATGAAAACCAGAGCCCTGGAAAGCAGAGTTTGGCTCGCTTGATAAAGCTCCAATTCTTTCAGCAGAATCCAAATAAAACCAGCTCAGGTTGACTTACTTTCTGTAACACCTGCTGACCACATTCCTAGTGATAGATGGATCAAGTCAATACTTTTTTTTTGTAGGACAGAATACTCCTGGAAAAGAAGTCTCTACATAAAATTCATAGTGTTTCACAAGAACCAGAGCCTTTCATGAAAAAAGGAAGTGTATGAATTCGATTTTGTCCATTTTCCTGTTTTAGATTTGACAGATAAGAGCATTTGCACATGGATGAGTCCCATTAGAAAACAACAATAACGTGACAGATTGCCTATAAATTTAATCCTGACAAGGAATAATTAACCACAAATGTCTAATCATCTACAGTATGGATTGAAGCTCAACATCAAGAAAAGAGAAATTCTCACCACTGAGCCAATTGGCAGCACCATGATAGATGGAGAAGAGATTGATGTTAACAATTACAGTTTGCTCGGTTCCATGATCAACACTCTTGGCACCATCAGCCAGGAAAACAAAACATGAATTGCATTGGGGAACTATGCTGTCATGTATACATCTCTCCAAAGTAATGAGAAGCAAGGATGTCTAGAGAATAAAGTAAACTTGATCCGGACCATGATCTTCACAATTACTTGCTTGCAATGCATCAGAGAGCTGGACAATGCTCAAGGATGACAGAAGAATCGATGTCTTTGAGTTGTGGTGCTGAAGAGTCTTGAACACAACATGGACAAGAAAACAAATAGGTCTGTCTTGGAGAGGGTGAAGCTAAGCCTCTTCTGGGAGGCTAGGATTTTGAAGCTCCATCTCACAGACTTTGGGAACATGGCCAAGATAAACCAGTCCTTGTAGAACATCATGCTTGAAAGGCTGGAGGGACACCATAGAAGAGGAAGACCCCAGATGAGATGGATTGATACAGTAAATGGAGTAATAATGGTAGGTGTGTTGGAGTCAGTGAGATGGTCTCAGGACAGGTCCGGCTTAGAGCTGGTCTAAATAGGGTCACTATGAGTTGCAGGTGACTTGACACCACATAACCACAATGACAATTACGATAATTAAACATGATGAACCCGTCCCCAAAAGAAAACTATTCAAGTCAGGTGGAAAACATTAAGTCCTCTTCTGGTTGCTCCACATATATACAGAAACTCCCGAGTCAGGGGCTTGGTCTGGAGTGAAATGAGCAGAACTGCCTGAGAAGACCTCCAGAAGATCCAGAGTACTTGGACGCAGCTAGGAACCTACCCGGTATGTTCTTCTCAATTTGCTTGGAGAAAAGTGTTCACATACATGCGCTTTTTAAGTGAGATAATTTCCCATTCATTTTTGCCTCTGGGCTATATTCACTTTCATGCTATATCTTATATCCAATGTCCAACCAGACATTGACATTGACATTGACACATCATAAAACATTCCGCTAGTCCATGGAATAAATGCTATTATGCCTAGTTGAAAAGGGCAGAAATGTCAGTTTTAAGACTAAGGTGAGCTTCATCCAAGCCAAGAAACTTTTCAGTTGCTTAATCAGAATGTAACCTGAGACTGGGATGCTATGACAATCATAACTATGTTGCACAGCAAATGAGATTTTGTCAAATTAATGAAGGTTCTAAGTCAATTGATGTTAAGGTAGGGGGAATCATTCTTAGTCTTGCCTAGCAAGATACATACTTAAGAATATTAGGACTTTTCCTAAAGAGAGAGATTACAAGTCTAAGAAAGTGTCTCAGTGGTGAGAGATTTTTTTAACTTATTTTTATGGATTTGCATATAATTATTCTTATTAATTATGTTTTATTCATGTACAGTGTGTTTTATATCATTATCATTGTTCTGTGACTCATAGTGAACCTAGGTACAATAGCTCTGAAGTTTGTCCTACCCTGAGCCAAACTCACTGCCTCTGACACACTTATGCCCATTATCCCAGTTACTAAGTCAATCTATCTCATCCAGGGTCTTCCTCTGCTGCCCTGTCGCTCTGCCCTTCCATGCATGATATTCTTCAAGGTCTGGTCCCTCCTAGCAACATGCCCAAAGTATGTGAGACAAGAATCTCAAAATACTTGCCTCCGAGGAGCAATATGGTTTCACTCTCTTTAGGACAGACATGTGTGTTCTCTTGACAGTCCATGGTATGCTCAGTACTCTTCTCCAACACCACAACTCAAAAGCATCAATTGTTCTGTAATCCTTATTAATTGCCTAGCTCTCCGATTCATAGCATGGAATTGTGAAGACCATGGCCTGCATTAGGTACACCTTAGTCTCTACACTGATACTGAAGTTTCTCATTACTCTGGAGAAGTCCTGGACAGCAGATTTTCCCAGTGCAGTTCATGTTTTGATTTCCTGATTTCTGGTGCCAAGGGTGTTGATTGTGGAGCCAAGCAAGCTATAATTGTTAACAGACTCAAACTCTTTTCCATCTATCATGGTTCTGCCAATTGACCCAGAGGTGATAATCTATCTTCCTTCCTTCCTTCCTTCCTTCCTTCCTTTCTTCCTTCCTTCCTTCCTTCTTTCTTTTTTCCTTCCTTTCTTTCTCTCTCTCTGTCTCCCCCCCTCTTCCCCCCCCTCTCTCTTTTTCTTTTTTTTTATACTGAGCTTCAATCCATTTTGGAGACTGCAGTACATGACATTCTGCAGCAATTGCATCAGGTCCTCTTCGATTTTTGTAAATAAAGTAGTGTCATCCACAAAACACAAGTTATTGATGAATCTTCCTTCAATCCTGATACCACATTTCTCTTCCTAAAGTACAGCCTGCCATACTATCTGTTTTGCTTATTGATGAAAATGGTATGGAAACAAGATGCATCCCTGACACACTCCTTTCCTGATTTTGAACCATGCTATGTTTCTTTTTTCTGTTCTAATTACCTCTTCGTGGTCCAAGTAAAAGTTTCACACGAGCACAATCAGATGTTCTGGGGTTCCTGTTCTTAAGGTTAACCACTATTTGTTGTGACCTACACAATAAAAGGCCTTTGCATGGTAATGAAACACAGATAAGCATTCCTCTTGTACTGTCTGCTTTCCGTCAAGAGCCATCTGACATTGAATATGAGGTTTCTTGCGCTATGGACTCTTTTAAACACAGCTTGCACATCTGGTATTTCTTTGTCAATGTACTGATCCAGTCATTTTTGGATAATCTTGGGCAGGATTTTGCTTGTGTGTGATATTAGTGATATTGTTTGATTATTTTCATATTATGTCCACATACCTTTTTTTTTTTAATTGGAATCAATATGGATCCCTCACAGTTAGTTGGCCAGGTTAATTATCCTCCAGTTTCTTGGCACAGCCTGGTGCAGCCTGTGTTTGTTGAAATATATCGATTGTTATGACATCAAAAAGCCTTGCTTTTTGGCCAATTCCTTCAGATCAGTTTGAACTTCTTTTTTCATTACCTTTGCCAAAATGCAGAGATTTTATTATCTGAAGTTCCCATTTGTCTATTTCATTCACAACTGTTTATAATTTTTCCTGTATTTGTGATTGTATTTATGCCATTTACTTGGGTTTCCAAGTTTGATCTATTTTTTCCCTCTTATCATCATTATTTAATCTTTTCGTCTTATCCCTTATTCCTCAATTCACCTGAAGTAGATTTTTGTATATGATATGAAATGTATATCCTTCTTTTTAGTTTTCTGCAAATAGTAGTCTGGTTTGGCCAGTACCATTTATTAAAGATATTGTCATTTCCCCAGTTAGTAGATTTTGTGAAAATACCAAATGACCTTAAGTAGATGGGTTGATTTCTAGGACTTGGGTTCTATCCCACTGGTCTATGTCTGTTATTGTACCAATATCATGCTGTTTTGGTTAATAGGACCGCATTTTGGAAACAGGGAGTATAATGCCTTCCACTTCATTTTATTTATTTATTTTTTTAAGAAGAGCTTTGCTTATTTGTGCTCTCTTTCCTTTCCAAATAAAATACAAACTGCCTATCCCATTTCCCTGAGAATGACTTTGGAATCTGGACAGTAATTGCTATGAACATGTAGCTTGCTTTTGGTAACAGTATAATTTTTCACAATGTTGCATACCTTAAGTTTTGCCGTGACTCCGTGGCAATCGTCCCCTCTGGTCATCTAAGGGTGCTGGTTCCCACTTTCCTGTGGCAAGCTTCTCTTCTGGTTGTTCTCAGAGGGGTAGGGAGCTTTGGTCTCTTCCCTTGCCCAGCTGTGGTGAGCCCACTTCTCTGTCCTGTCCTGTTGTTTGATGGGAGGAAGCAGTTTCCTCCAGGAGTGCTGCCTGGGATACTAGCCTCTCCAAGTTGCTAGGTGCTAGCACCACTGGGTGCTAGGAATTAAACCTGTGTCCTCTCTTACCCTTGGGTTTGAGGGCTATTTCTGCCTGAGCAGAAAAATCCCTTGGGAAGTAGCAAAGTCCTAAAAGTGCTGTCCTGGATACTTACTTGCACACGAGTCAGTAGGTCCAGTAGATATAGCCAATTTTTGCTGATGTCAGTCTAAAGGCTAAAGTTTGCCTGATGCACATCTTAATATTTTTAATTGCTTCCTATGAATTTGAATGTTGGCAATGAATTGTTGTTGTTGTTGTTGTTAAATGGCGTCAAGTCGTAGATGACTCTTAATGAGCCAATGAATGAAAGACCTGAACACTTGTATAATTTTGGTAGTTTCTCCACATTCATAGAGTTTCTGGAGGCAAGCCATTTTGAAAGTGGATGCCACTCCTCCTTCCAAGCTTGTTTTAGTTGGGAAGCTACACCAAACTTTGCTCACCATGGATAATCATTGTTGCATTTGTCACATTCAGTGTCACAGTGAATAGGGATGGGGAGGGAAAAAAAGAAAAGAACTGATGTCTTTGAAATTGATGTTGATGAATGTCACTGACTCTTTTGTGGACTGCTGAAGAACAAACTAATTTGCCTTGAACAAATAGCAACTAGAGTGCTTGTTAGCTTTAAAGATCATGAAACTGTGTCTCGAATACTTTGTGCATGTTGTGAGCAGGGACTAGTCCTTAGGAGAAGACATCATGCTGAGCAAGATAGAACCTCAAGGAAGGTGAGGACGACCCTCCCTGGGCTGGACTGACTCAGTCACTGCACGGACAGGCTTGAGGATGGAGGACACTAGGATGCTGCTGTCAGGAAGGGCAAGGTTTTTCTTTGTTGTTCATAGTGTCATGATGAGTCATAGATGACGCTTCGGCACCTGACAGCAATGTTGCAGATGAAGTAGGTCCATGAAGTGATTCAAGCAAACTCTGAAACTCCCAAGTAGCCAGTAAATAATGGGAAAATAAAGACATAAGTGCTACAACTTCAAGAATCTGGACTGACTGAGAAAATGATAAAAATTAATCCAGAAATGAATTCTTTGGATTCTCCAGTCAGAGATTTGTGTTGTAGTTGTTATATGCTGTCCAGATGAAACCAACTCATATCTGGCCTTCAATGCATTTTCAGAAATTATAAATTGCATGGTAGCAGATTGCCCAGCTGTCTGACTGATGAATTTTAGCTGTCTGCCTTTGGTATTACAGCACAACCCCTTACCCACTAGGCCACAAGAACACCCCAAACTTAGCTTGACATAGCTATTTCAGTCATAGAAGATTCTAAGAAAGGAACATAGTCACAGCATGCCTAGGCTTCTGACCTCCAAAAGTGTCAGATAATAAATTTGTGGTACTTGGTTATGGGAGTAATATAAAACTACCACAGCGAGTTCAAGAGCAGACTCCTGGGTATCTGGAGCCAGGCCATGTCGTTTGCAGGAGAATATGAACTTCCATTTGAAAAGATTTCCTTGGAAATGACTGGGACCTAGAGTAATCTAAACTGTTGCTGATGGATTATTAAATGATTGGTACCAGATTCCCTGAGGATGGCCTTATTATCTGAGTCACAAGTTCAGAGGGCAGAAAAGCATGGAAATGATGTCTTATAGATTGAGCTTAATTAAGTTAAATGATCATATTCCTCTATGGCCTCTCTCTTTTGCATCGAAGCTTTTGCTTTAACTCACACTGAGAGATTATGTAGCTTCTTAAAAACCGTATAATAATAGACAAAATGAGCCATGGCTCACTGGTAGATTAGCTTAGGAAGCTCAGAAACAAAATGTCATCACACTATAGTTCTTGTTATGATATGATCCTAAAGAATATCATCAGGAAATTTTCTCAAAATGTATAGCTATGAGCAGAGAAAAATGTGTTTGCTTTTTATGAACTGAAGATTATTTTTGTCAGTGGCAAATAGTTTGAATTTTTGAGCCTGGAAAAATGGCAATTTCAAAACAAGGAAAGAGAAAGTAAGTGGCTATTTTGAAGTAGCAAGATGTGTTAGGACATTTAAATCTCACAGAAGAGGCACTCAACATCTAGGGAGGCTAGACTGACTTATTCTAGAGATACTTCTCAGCTGTTCCCTTCATACATCTCAAATGTGCACAATTGGCATAGAGATGCTTTATATGAGGAGACGGTCATAGTGGCAAGTTAGCAGTACATGCAATAGAGTTTTTCTCAACATTAGTCTACTTTCCTAACTATCAAGCTTGCAGAAGTTAAAAGAAATAGCGTGCCATTAATATCTTTTCACTATGTTGTTGTTTTAGTCATTAGGTATGGTTGAGTCGAGTAGAGCTCATAGAGGCACTATGAACAACAGAACTGAACCCCGTACACCCTCATAATTTCCGACACTGTTGAGCCCATTCCTGCAGTCATTGTCTCGATCTATCTCATGGAATACCTTGTTCTCTTTTGCTGACATGAGTAGCCTCTCCTAGCAACACGCCCAATGTAGGAGAGATTAAGCTTTTTTATCTTTGCCTCTGAGGACCTTTCTGGTTGCATTTTCTTCAAGACATATCTGGTTGTTCTTTTGAGAGTTCATGGTATATTCAGTACTCTTCTCCAACATCACAGCTCGAAGACATTAATTCTTCTTCTGTCATCGTTATGCATTGTCTGGATCTCAGGTACATAGCAAGTGATAGAAATAATCATGGCTTGAAGTAGGCACACCATAGTCTTCAAAGTGACATCATTGCTCTTCCGTCATTTGGAGAATTTTATGACAGAGGACTTGTCACCTGATCTATTGATCATGGTTGTTGATCATTGATCCATTTAAGAGGAAACCATAGACAATTTCAGTCTTTTTAAATACTATCATCATGTTTATTGATCCAGTGGTAAGGATATTTTCTTATTGATGGTGAGATGTAATGCATATTGAAGGCTGCAGTCTTAGATGTTCTGCAACAGCTTTTCTCCATTTTTAATCTTTACAATATCTTTATTAATTGTAATCTAAAAATGATAAACCCAGATGTCAATCAAGTGAATGGATAAAGCCGTTTGGGCATATATAGACAATGGAGTTGTTTTTGTCAATAAAAATAACATTATCATATTGATGAAACTTAAATACATTTTCTACATAGAAGAAACTGGATAAAAAGAACACATTTTTTCTGTAGAAGAAGCTAGTCAAATGGCAACAAGCTTTTCAAGTCCTCACTTTGAGCAAGCGAGATTGTGTCTTCTAAAAAAGTGCAGGTGGTTGATAGATCTTTCTTCAGTCCTGATGCCATATTCTTCTTCATAAGTCCAGCTTCTTGAAAGATTTACTCAGACTGTGGATTGAATAGATATGGAGAAATAATTCCACCCTGATGCACATTATCCTCACTTTAAATCATGCAGTCAGTATTCCCTTGCTCTTTTCAGAGAACAGCTTCTTGGTCTGGGTATAGGTTTCCTGTGAGCATAATTGTTCTAGGATTCCCATTCTTCTCATTGCTAGGCACAGTATGTTATGAACTACACAGTCAAATACTTTTGTATAGTCAATGTGAGGATATTTTTATTAATATTTGCTCTAAATATGATGCTAGGTCTTTAGCTATGTGTACTTAAATGATAATGTATTATTTTAATAGTAACTATTAAAAGTATATTTCATTCCCAGAAAGCTAATTAATACCTTCAAATCCTTGTAGTTAACTTACATTAATTGTTAAAGATTAGAAAAAAGAATTTAAATTTAAAATGTAAAAAATAAAAATATTAAAAATCATCTTCTAAGTTTGATATTTTGGTACTATTTTACTGATTTTAGCTGTTAATTAAGCTAATCATATTTGTTATTTTATATACTTTAAAAATTTTCAAGATTACTAACTAAAAATAAGAAGCACTAGTGTTAAATTTGTTTCTATTTTTATATGTAAATATAAAACACTCCTTAGAAAAAGATACCATGCTTGGAAATGTGAAGAGTCAGTGAAATAAATACCCTCGAAGGATGAATTAAGACAGTAATTGCAAGGATGGGCTTAAGCAGGACAGAGGTTTTACGGATGGGTAGGGTCGGGAAGAATTTAAATTTGTTTTTATAGGGTTCCTATGAGTAGAAATTGACCCCAGAGCACCTAACAATCATGACCACTGTTAGCTCTAAATGAATTACAGTTAATAAACTTTCAGGTTATAGATATGAAAACATAATAAATAGCCTGGTTTTCCAAGGTGCATGCAGTCTCTTTGTCACAAGCGTTTTAACAATGATAGGAAGTTTAGTTAATGTGAAAAAACAATTCCCTGGCAACCCTTATACACCGAGGATATAAAGATTAGGTCATTCCAGTGCAACACAGTGCATTCTGGCAAACCACACATCCTTTAAAATTTAAAGCAAGTCTGGACTGCACTTAAACTGTGCCATTTTTCTTTAAGCCATTAGTAGGTGTTTATTTTCAATAAACATATTTCACTTTAAATTTCACTTCCTCAGTTTCTGCTTCTAGAGGATACAATTTGTTATACTAGACAAAAGAAAAAAAAGGAATGTTATCTCATCAATAACATCCATGTTGTTGTTGTTATGTGCCGTCGCGTCACTTGCTACTCATAGCGACCCTATGTACAACAGCCCTAAACTCCGCTCTGCCCTGTGCCAATCGCACTGTCTCTGACACTCCCATCCCAATTATCTCAGTCACTGAATCAAACCACCTCATAGAGGGCCTTCCTCTCCTGCGCCGTCCCTCCACCCTCCCAAACATGATGTCCCTCTCCAAGGACCGGTTTCTCCTCACAACATGTCCAAAGTATGTTAGACGGAGCCTCTGTAGTATATAGGTGACCTAAACTTTTTCTGAAAGTAAAGAAAGCTTGAAACTGATGATTATGATGATAATAATATTAATAATAATAATAATAATAAAACCCCCATAGCCTTCAATATGCATTGTACTACAACATAAAGAAAAATATATTCTCAAATCTGGACCAATACACAACGTTATGCTAGGAGAAAAGATTGAAGTTCTTAATTATTCCAATCAAAACTCACTCAAGCAGAAGCTAGAGACAAATAACCAACAAACAATACTTCTTACATTGCACAAATTTTCGGTTAAAATGACTGTTAAGATACCAACTTAAGGACTATGGTGCCTGTCACCTACGCTATTATATTTTCATGGGCTGCATACTCATGTAATTTACTGCCTCTGAAAACTTACCGGAGAGCAGCTATGAGTAGATTCTGACTCGACAGCACACAACAGTCCTGTCAACATATACATGTGAAAATTGAGTAATGAATAAGTAAGAATGAAAAAATATCTATGCCTTCAAAGTAAGGTGCTGGCAGAAAGGATTGGCTATGCCATGGGATGGCAAAAGGACACACAACAGTCTCAGAAGAAGCGCAGCCTGAGTGTTCCTTAGTAGCAGGATGAAGATCATTTTTCTTATATACACTGGGGAAATTATCAGAACTTGTCAATTCTTGGAAAAGGAAATCATATTTAGAAGATGATACCCAAGGGGATGAAATTGACATAGTGACTAAAACAATAGACAGGGATTGTAAGAACGGTCCAGGATGGTGGCAGGATTTACTTTGTTTTGTTTTTAACGGAGTTACTATGCATTAGATCTGATTGGCAGCACATAACAACATGTTATAAGAGACATTTATCAGTACGTGTAATACCTCAGTTGGCTCTTAGATTGACCATAAGCAAAGGATAAGTAAGTGACCAAATGATTCATCAGAAAAAAAAATGTGAAGGCACATATTAACATTTTCCTGGGATTCTCCTCTCTCATTTCTATTTTCCCCTCATCTTGATTTTAAGATCAACTATTATGAGGCAACAAAATTTAGCTCCTATGTTAATTGACACACATAATCAATTGCTTCTTTTCAGTTATTTATAAGTACTTTCAAAACACATCGATCTCCTTTATGAATTTAGAAGCATAATCAAATTATTTCTATTATGAGATCTACTGAATCACTTTTGAAGTAAATTTGTTCTTATCTTCAAAATTACTCATAGATATTATGCATGATAAGTATCAAAGTAACTTTGTTTTCTTCTTATTTACATTCTTTATTTTCTTTAATTATAGGACTCCTCTTGGTTTCCATTTTAAATATAATCATGGAAGACTATAGGCTGTTTAATCTACTTCCTGAGACAATTTTCCTACTGTCCTACATTTACCGATTCTCATACTTAAAAATTCTCTCTTAAAAATTCATATTTTGACCTTGATATATTTTTAATTTGAGCATTAAAAGTAAAATATTACTACTACATTTTCATTTTGTTTCACTTGTTTCTAACTTGCTGGCCTAAAGGTTAGGAAAAATGCTCTATGATATATTTTGTGGTGAATTTTTATTTTTAAAAACTAGCTCACAAATAATTATAAAAACAGGAATTTATGCTATGTCGTGTATAATATATTCTATGTTAGAGAAACATCTAAAATTGTAATGAAATTTACTGTCCTAAATTCTTTTTTTTTGTCAGCCCTGCCATTTACATATTTATATTTCTGATTACTTGTCCGAGGCCTCGTACATGGCTCCTATATATGCACCATTCTCTTTATGATTTGTTGTTGTTGTGTGCCATCAAGTCACCTGTGACACTAGTGACAGAATTACAACAGCTTTGAAGCCTGCCCTGTCCTAAACCAGTCTCAGTGACTTTGACACAACTACCTCCATTTTTCCAATTACTGTATCAAACCATCTCATCTGGGGTCTATCTCTCCTGACCTGTCCCTTCAGCCTTCCAAACATGATGTCTTTTTCCAAGGATTCATCCCTCCTGGTCATGTGCCCAAAATATGTGAGTAGGAACCTTCAAAATCCTAACCTCCAATGAGAAACTTGGTTTCACCCTCTCCAAAACAGACCTATTTGTTTTCTCAGTGGTCCATGGCCTGTTCAATACTTGTCTTCAGCATCAAAACTCAAAGATGCCAATTTTTCTTCCATTCTACTTATTCATTGTCCAATTCTCTGATACACAGCAAGTAATTCTGAAAACCACAACATGGATCAGGTGCACCTTAGTCACTAGACTACATCGTTGCTTCTCAGTACTCTGGAGAGGTTGCTGACAGAAGGTTTTCCCAATGCTATTCTTCTTTTTATTTCCTGACTTCTAGTGCCAAGAGTTTTGACTGTGGAGTCGAGCAAACTATAATTGTTAACAACCTCAATCTCTTCTCTATCTACATGGAGCTACCGATTGGCTTAATGGTGACAACCTTTCTTTTCTTTATCTTGAGCTTCAATCCCTATTGAAGGCTAAGTAGTCGGCCTTCTGCAGTAAGCACTTGAGGCCTTCCTCAGTTTCAGCAAACAAGATGTGTCATCTACATAACATAGGTTGTTGATGAGTCTTCTTTCAAACCTGATAACACATTCCTCCTCATAAAACCCAGTTTTCTGAATGATCTGTTTTACACACAGATTGAAAAGATATGGAAATAGGATAGATCTCTTATAAATGTCTTTCCTGATTCCTTGCTCTATTCTGGGGATTGCTTACTCTTCTACTTTTTCTACAAAATTTAGCCAATAATTTTAAATTCCACTTCAAATTTTTCCATGTGTCTGAGATAGTAAGATTGGCAAGAGATAGAGCAGGGTTTAGGCCTGCTGTACATAGGGTCTCTATGAGTCTCAGGTGACTAGGTGGCACAAAACAGCAACAACATTACCCTCATTTATTCCATTTTAATAATGTAGTCTGCTATTCCTAAGCTATTAAGTTTTAGAACTCCATCTAGACTGGAGGAAGATTCAACAACAATTTGCATTGTACAGATGACATAACACTTCTTGTTAAAAAATGAATAGGATTGAAACACAACAGAAGATCAAAGACTATACATTTCAATATGAGTTACATTTCAACAACAAGAGAACAAAAATCCTGACAAATTTACCAATAGACTACATCATGTTAGATGGAGAAAAATGGTAGTCGTCAATAAGTTAGTTTTACTTGGGTCCACAAATCACCTTACATTGTAACCAGAGTCAAGAAATCAAAAGGTAGGTCACACTGGGGAATAAAATCAATGGTCAATGACCTCTCCAAAATGTAAAAGAGATGTTGGTTTAAAGATTAAGGTGGACCTAATTCAAGCTATTGTTATTTATTTACTTCCTATGCATCTGAAAATTGAGTGATAAAAAAAGAACGGCAGAAGATTCAGTATCTTTGAATTCTTGTGTGGTATAAGAGTACTGAATATCCCATAAACTACATCTTGGAAGAAGTGGAACCATCAACATACTTTGGGCATCTTTTCAGGAGGGACCATCATGATTGGAAGAGTGAAGGGTCAGAGAAAGAGAGGAAGACACTCAACAAGATAGACTGACACAGTGACTGTAGCAAAAGGCTCAAGTATATCAGAAACTTTGAGGAAAACACAGGAAAGAGCAAAATTCACCTATGTTGTTAGTAGAGTCACTATGAGTCATAATCAACTTGGTAGAACAAATTGACCAGCAACTGTGCAGAAGATAAATAGGTAATCTCCTCTCTGCATGATTTGCAGACTTAAAATATACTGTAGGATCAGCTACTACTAAATTCTCACTCAGTGGTACATAATAACAAGACAACTCATTTTCTTTATATACAGACCCTAGAAGGATAATTAGGAAGCCAGGAAGGATAACTAGGATTACAAGGAAGGTTCTGCTGGTAAAGTGTTGTGATGCCAACCCAAAGGCAAGTTATTAGTATCCACTGACTGCTCCAGGGGAGAAAGACAGGCAATCTCCTCCCATGTAGTATGCAGCCTCTGAAAACCCATTGGAGTCAGCTATTAATCTGTTTCAACATGAATTTACAAAACAACAAACAGAATAATTTGAATGCATCTAAAAGTTTCATTTGCTTTCATAATTTGTAAATATACTATAAAAGGATCAAGGGCTGCATGAGAATAACTATATCTGACCTCTACTAACTCCACGAAAGGACCTCTAGTGTCCTCGTGGCAAGAAGTTGTGCTGCAAATCTGAAAGCACATGGTTCGAATCCACTACCTACTCTGTGGGAGTAGGATGGGCAGTCTACTCCAATGTAATTAACTGCCTCTGAAAACCAACTGGAGGTTCAATTGTGGATTGGTTCTGACTCAACCGTAACAACACAACACCACGATTAACTCCACAGAGGGGAACTGTCCCCACCAACAACTTTCACAACACAAAATAATTTCACTTGAGATCAGACATATCCCCCATGCTCCCTTAGCTCATTCTACTAATTCTAATACCAATCTGATTTTTCTACTGGGTCCAAAATCAATTTCAATAACCCACAGATGAACCATATACAAAGTTACTCACACTTATGGAGTTTATCAGAGAAGTCAAAGGCTATTACATAGGTAAGTAGCAGATACAATCAACCAAAAGTGTTGTTAAAATTTGCTCGCAGGCCCGTGAGCCTTCAATCTTGTAGTTTTAGGCCAGTGTTACAAAGCTCTTAGTCTTACTAATTACATCTCTCCCACCAAGTTCTGTAATAAACTTGGATAAAGACTCCTTTTTCTGGTTCCTTGGGATAGTAGTTTCAAGATCAGCTCCATTTTTGTTAGGTCTCTGGTTCTCTTCTGTGGCTACTGCTGGGGTTGATACCATTATATTGAAATATTGACGGGAATACGTCTGTATAATCACAGTGAAATAAATATAAACACAGACAAAAAGGAATTTCACACAAGTAAAAGGCCACAACTTCTATTTTAACATAAAACACAGTCATTGAAATTAAGGGTATTTGATTATAAGTCCTTATCTGGGTTCTTATAGCAAGATAAAAGAAATGTTTTAAAAATGTAGTCTGCTGTCGTTTAAATGTCTTACACAGAGAACTACAGAAAGAGAAAGAAGTGACTAGAAAAAATAAAAAGTGAATAAAATTGGAGGCATTTTATAAAGTAATGACTCATGGAATCTGGGAAGAATAGAAGAGAAATTGATGACAGAGCATATCTCAGAGGTAGAAATTGGATAAATGAAAGGGTCCAAATGTTGGAAGTTTCTTTGAGATTACAAAATAGGTGTCAGCAGAGTGAATGCATCAGACATTTGGAAGGATAGAGGATTGTAATAATAAGGCTACAATGTGAGAAGCTTCGAAATAGTATCTGAAGATGTAGGATGTTTTTAAGATAGAGATAATGAGCATAGTTGTGTTAAGTATAACCTTGGCAGTCAGGCTGCATAAATTGATATCCTGGCTTGTTGTGTTCATGACCTTCAGGTTCCTCACTTACAATGTATGTATATATTATTGTTCACATTAGATAATTAAGCAAGTTGTTGTGTGTATAGCTATTATTAAGTGACTGTCTCTCAGCATTAAACCTACCCTTCTATGCTCTGTAGCAGCAATTACTACAAATCCCAATAGTAGTTACTGCTTTTGTAGCAGTTTGAAGGTTGTGTGGACACTTCCATAACCAACCTTGTTGCACCCCATCAGCACAAACTGGTCAAGGAATATTTCTTTCAAGTGTGACCTCAGTTCTGTATGATTATCTTAGAGATTCTGAGCCAACACAACTATCAGGTAATATCTTCTATTTTGTTGTTGTTGTTGTTGTTGTTGGTTTGTTTTCTACATTTAAAAAAAATGGAAAAATGTCATTAGTTTTCATTCATAAAATTATCAAAGACATGAGTAATGCCAATAAAAATTGAAACATATAAAATAAGAAGAAACTCTAATGACAAAATGGTAAAGTGCTGCACTGTAAAGATGTGTCAATTTGTTTCCATAGTGATTTCCAGCTTTGGAATCTCTGTGGGACAGTTCTGCTCTATCTTACTGGGGCATCACGAGTCTGAAATGACTCTACAGTAAGTAATGTCTCATTTTGCATCTTTAAACATAAAAGCCATCATATAGATAAATCTGCTTTTATAAAGCTATCTCATTTTCTCTCGAATTATTTCAGAGAAAAGGATGTGTAAGGTGAGAGAACCATGATTTAAGAGAAGAAAATTATATCAAGCATCAGTACCCATGTAGATGTATGTCTCTGATAAATTCAGAAAGAAAAAATTCTAGAGGGAAGACACAGGAAGTTTGTTTGTAAGGATTTGCAAACTTTTGATGATAGCATGGATGTAACGGGAAAGTCAGAGCCCCAAAGAAAGTACTTGTTATACTTTTTACTTACATGTGTAATTAAGTAGTATACCAATTGTTGTTGTGTACCACTGAGTCAGAACTGACCCATAGCTCACACTCTGGTGGGTTCTCAGAGGCAGTTAATCTCCTGGGAGGAGACTGAACATCTTTCTCTGTGGAGCAGAGAATGGATTCTAACCACTTGTCTTAAGGATTGCAGCACAGCTTCTTACCACTAGGCCACCAGAGCTTGCTAGTATGTCAATACACACTTTTATAAACTCATTTATAACATACTATAACAGGTTTGGAAGCAGGAGTGGCATCCACTTCCTAAATAACATGCCTCCAGAAACTCTATGAACTTTGATAAATGTTGATAGTTTTAGAGGGGCTTCAGGCTTTTTGTTCTTAGGGTCGCTATATGTCACGGTCAACTCAAAGGCAATCAACAACAATAACAACATATTAGATATATAATAATAGTTATAATACAAATTGAAAAAAATAGGATCAAGATACATTCTTTTTAAGACTCAGATTTATCTGAAGGCAGTCTGTGAGCATCATTCAGCTTTATATTATGTAAGTTTATTTTATATTTTATTTATGGCTTCATTTATACGAAAATCAAGATAATGAGTAGATCAACCATTACTTATTCAGTCAAATAAAGTTATGTTGGTTCATGAAACAAAGTGAAGAAAACTGGGGGGGGTAGAATTGCATCAATAAAGAATTGACAAAACAGAAATGCACATTCTAAAGAGGATAAAATTATGCATGGGACCTTCTAAAGACTGACTCTCTGTGCACATGAAAAACAGGGTAAAAAGAAAACCTACAGACTGGGAACAAACATTTTGGTAATACCAGCTCAGACAAGAGTTTTATAACAAAAGTTTACTCCTGGACCTCCACAAGGAAGAGACAGATAATCCAATTACAAAATGGGCAAAAGACATGGAAGAAATTTTCACAGAGGAAGATATTTGAATGGCAAACAAACACAGGAAGAAATGCTCCAAACACTGGCAGTAAGAGAGATGCAAATCAAAACCACAATGAAGTACTATCTCACTCCAGTAACAGTGGCAACGTTTAATAGAGCAGCAAGTAACAGATGTTGGAGAGGATGTGGTGAGAAAAGAACTCTTATACATCGGTGGTGGGATTGTAAAATAGTGCAATCATTCTGGAAGACAGTTTGGCGCTTCCTCAAAAAGGGGAACATAGAAATTCCATACGATCCAGCTATTCCACTACTTGGAATACACCCTGAGAATGTGAGAACTGAGGCACAAACTGAGATTTGTACACCAATGTTCATATCAGCATTATTCATCATTGTAAGAACATGGAAACAGCCCAAATGTCCAACCACAAACAAATGGACATTCACACAGTGGAACACTACGCAGCATGCAGGAACAATAACTTTGTAAATTATTACCTAACTTGGGAGGGACTGGAAAACATTATGCTGAATCAACTAACTCAGTCCCGTAAAGATAAATATTGCATAAAATCGTTATTGTACAATAAGAATAAGGATCCAGGAGGGGTAGGGTAGGCTGGAAGCAGAGGGATGTGGATGTGGAAGGGGAAGGGGTAATTAGTCACTGGGCAGTGCAATTTGTTTGGGGAGGTGTGAGGGAAATTTAAAGAATTTGTTCAAATTCGTGTTTGAGTTTTGTAAATTAGAAAAAAAATGCAAAATCATTTTAACTGTTATTAAATTAGGTTCTTTGACTTAGGAATGTTATTACAGTTAATAATTTATTACATTTACAGAGTCTTCATAAATTTATTATCATTAATAATTCATACATCATTAATACTAAAAACAAAATATCCCAGCCATTCCACCAATTGCCAGATCTAATTCGATGTGAAATGCTTGAGATTTAAAAAAAAATCTTTATTTCAATGTAATTGAAATGTTGTCCAAAGAATGATAGATCAACTATAGAGAAAATATGTGTTTCTCTATTTCAACTAATTAATGATTGTGTAAGGCAAAACAGCTTCAGAGCTTGTACATTGAATTTTAGAACCAGAATTAAATGGGATAGCAAATGAATAGAAGTCACATAGGATAAACACAAACTATTTAGAATAAGTAGTTCAATTCACAGCATACATGCTCTATCAATGACATTTAATTGGAAGAAAGGAGATTTGCAACTACTCGAAGTAAAATATGATGGCTTGTGTCAGAGTGTTATAAAACATATTCTTCTTAAGAGCAGAGTGGTTAAAAAAAAAAAGAAAAAACATGATGGACCTTGAATAACAGCTCACCAGTAATGCTGTATAATTGCTTTTCATCCTTTCTAGCAGCACTGAAGCTTTAACATTGATCAAAGATGATGACTATCACCGAGTGCTTAAAGTGCAGCACATTGTTAAATTTCCTCAGCCTCTGAAATAATTATAGCATGAGCAAGCATAAGGATGATCCCCCACCTCCACCTGCCTTCCACAAATGATTTTCCAGCTAGGCTAGACGGGATTAAAGAAATCTGACATGAATGAGTTATATTAGAACATCAATGTCAAAAGATACATCTCTAACACTTACCTCAAAAGCATAAAAATGCAGCGAACATTTCACATTAATGCACGACAGAATTTAGTCACTCACCTCAATGACAAACACACTATTGCAATGAAGAATGCGAAGCATAGAGAGTGAATGAGAAAGCGCAATGCAGAAAAGTGATGTGTTTATTGACGAGGTAAAGGAAATAACTTTTGGTTGCTAAGACTATGACTAAGGGAATAATTGAGAGAGAACAGCTTTGGAAACATTTATGGGAATAGTACGTGAAGGGCATATTTGTTTCTAAAAATTGTGTAGTTTATACTATCTTGATATTTGAAGAAATAGATTTATGGGTATTCAACTATTAATCATTTGAAAAATTAAGAATAGTTGCTGAGCTCTTACTAAGCATTAGACATTACGTAGCAAAACAAGTTTTGGGCCTTTGCAGCAGTTGCACAAAACTCTCAGAAACTTCCAGCCCATCTGATTTCAGCACAGTGGAGATAGACAATCCCATATACCATGGTCAGATCCAGACATGGGCAGTCTCTTTGCTGAGAAATGTCACTCAATTTCACAGTCAAGAAGTAGAAAATTAAGGGACTGTAATGCTCTGGGTTGGACCATTAACCATCAGAAAAAAAAATATATATAAATACTCTAGTTCACATGTTCTTTAGAAAGATAATTGTGTAGAACATTTCTATATAGTTTGTCAGATAATCTGAGCGAATCTGAATTTTATTCTTCAAAATACTGCTTCAGTGTGCCTCTACTCTAGCCAATCCTAGTGATGCTGTAAGATAGAATAGAACTGTTGCACAGGGTTTTCTTTGCTGTAAATCTTAGTAGAATCACATTGCTGTTGTTATTGTAGTTAGGTACCTTAGCGTCGGAACTGACCCATAGCCGACCCGCCAGAAGGAATCCAATGGGAGGAGATTGCCCATCCTTCTCCAACTGAGTGCTTTTGAGATTGCAGAGAAGCTTCTTGCCACTAGGCTACTTAAACTACCTGTATGATGATCACATTACCAGATTTTTTCCCTCACTGAGCAGTGAGTGGGTTACATTTTCCAACATTTTGATAGCATTATAATGTGGAACCATTGAACCACTGGAGTTCTTGCAAATTTATTAATACTCAGTCACAGACTTCCTTTATTGTGTTATTTTCCTGCTCCTTACATTTTGTTACCTCACTCCCTTTTAAAGAAAAAAAAGAAAAATTAAAAGACACAACAAAACAAATAAGGAGCAAAAAGTTCATGATTCCAAATGTTTGCTTCAGAGTTTGTTTTTATGAAGAAAACAAAAATAAGAGCTGGCACTTGGAACTGTAAGTTGCTGGAAAATGTAGCACCTTAGATGAAATTCTGAAATTATTTCATTCATATGTCAAATTAAACAAGGAATGCATTGTTGGTAATAAATTAAGTACTTACAGTTCCTGGTTTCCTCTGTCTGGGTTTTTGGTTTTTTTGTACTTCACTTGAGTGATTTAAATGACGATCAAGTAAAATGGAGACTCATTCGTTTACACTTTAACTTTAGATCTTAAAAACTATTTAAACATGGTAATTAGAAGACTTGAGGACCTGGGTTGCCTTTTATAATTGTTCTGTAAACCTTGACGTTAAGAAAAATAAGGTAGACTTAATTCAGAAATCAATGAATTGAAGGCACACTAGAACACCAAGACCTTTCACTGTTTACTATCTAAATTAGTTAAGTAGGCCAACATCATGATAGAAGAGGGAAAAAATAAAAATTTTTAATTATTTCATCTTACTTGGATCCACAATAAATAATCTTAGTACTGTTGTTGTTGTTCTTATATGGCTTCAATTCTGCCACTAATCGCGACCCTATGTATAGCAGCCTAAACCATGCTCTATCCCGTGCCAATTTTATTGTTTCTGACTCACCTAGCAGTCAGGAAATCAAAATACGTGTTGCACTGAGAAAGTCTGCAGTTAGGGATATCTCCAAAGTGCTGAAGAGCAAGGGTGCCAAAGTAATGTTAACAGGAGGGATCAGCTCTTGGAGAAGGAAATCATGTTTAGAATGGTGGAGGGATGGTGCAAGAAAGGAAGACCCTGGATGAGATGGATTGACAGGGTAATGAGTACAGAGGAGTAGGTGTGTCAAAGACAGTAAAATTGGTTCAGAATAGGGCAGGGTTCAGAGCTATTGTATATAGGGTCACGATGAGTCACATAGTGATGTGACCATGAGTCACATGAAGAACAGATTCAAACCTAGAGTTGCTGTAATCAAGGATGCTTTGGGCAGAATATTAAATGATCCAGGATGTATTAAAAGAAGATGGAAGGAATATACTGAGTCATTATATAGAAAGGAATTGGCAGATACAGAGGAATTTAAAGAAATAACA
>NW_006399864.1:7566553-7577284 GCF_000299155.1 Elephantulus edwardii
GGGATGGGTGTGTCAGAGGCAGTGCGGTTGGCAGGGTTTAGGGCTGTTGTGCATAGGGTCGCTAAGAGTTGCAAATGACTCGACGGCACATAACAACAACAACAACGTCACAGGCAACTTGAAGGCACACAAAAATAACAAACAAGTGAGTAAAATATTCTACTGAAAGAGTATTGGGACTGGGCTAATATTTCCACTAAAAGAAATGAAGGTCCTATACAGGAATTGCAGGTGCTTGAGAGTATGTAAGACTGGATAAAAAAAGATTTTATTTACTTGGAACTACTCTTCAAAGAGAATAGCAATCTGTATTAAATATCTGAAGCTGATCTTAATACAGTGCTCGAATGCATCCATGAGGTTTATTTGATTAAATAGTGGTATACCATAAATAATGGGAAAATATCAAAACAGTTTATAGCGGTATTCAGCAGAATGGATTTATAATGCAAGACAGTTTTCTTTTAACATGACTCTATCTTTGGGAGTCTGATTGGACACTTAAACACAATTCAGTGTATTTGAGGAGAGGTCATCAAGATACTTGAGAAGAGCACTGCCAGTTATATCTGCAGGCCAGACTTGACCCAAGTGATGTTTTCATGGTGCTTAGGCTGATAGAATGCTGACCTAGAAAGAAATAAGTGCTTAAAAGTCAGGACAAGGTGAATTTATGATAATGACTGGATAAGGTAGAATAGGAATAGAATCTCTTTACATTAAGGTATATATAACTATGGCCTTTAAATTAAACTCTAACAATCTCATTCTAGAAAAGCGATATTAGTCTGATTTTCAAATTTCAACCACTTAGTCTCATAGTCCACTGATGAAAGGAAACCTAAATATTCTTGAGGAAGGACCAGGAAATGGAATTTGCACATTCCCCCACCCCCTTAATTTGCTAGCAGCTATTTAAATAGTAACTATACCTTCTGTATAGTTACCAGGCTGAGAAGATTCAAAGGTGTGTTTTCTGGTTTGGGGTTGAGACTAGGGTGTGGCTCTTGCTCACAATAAGGTGTGAGGTGATTGAATTTGAACCGGCCTTTAAAAAGGCTTCTGGCCCTTGGGTTTTTGTGAATCTGGAATAAAACAGGCTTGGAAGCAAGAGTGGAATCCACTTCCAAAAAGCTTGCCTCTAGAAATTATTAACTTATTAGAAAAGATGAAAGTTTTGCATTCTTTTGTTCATAGGGTTGCTATGTTGCTATGGCCCTTAACAATAACAATATACCTTGTGTGGAGTGGGGTGGGGAAAAGTAATGCCTTTGGATCACTGAATATAGGATCAATACCAATATCAATAATTACAACTTCTTATTTACAGTTGTGCCTTTGTAAGGCCAAAAAATAAATGGCGATCTAGTTCAACCCCAGAGTATCTATTGCTCCAATGTCTGTTTATTTTCCTGATCTTTGAGTATATATTTGTGTTGAATATCCTTAACAAACAGAAGGTCCTTTGCATTGATTTCCTGGACTTAGAATAAAAGTCCACATAACAGTGTCAAAGGAAAACCTTGAAACTATCCACCTCTAGCCAAGAAAATCAATCTCTAGAAACACTCCACTCTGAATATAATTGCAAATATGCATGATGACCTAAGGAATGAAAGAGAAAAGAAGTGGTAGTATTTACCTGTTCTCAAGTAACTTTTTGGTCCCTCAAAAAAAAAATCTGATGAATTGCTAACATTGTACAATATAATATTAACAAGTAGTTGCCTCAAAATAACCAATGTTAAATATATTTTTTATTAAAATAAATCAGCACAGATTCCAGGATGTTTTATATGTTATTGATTTAGAAATTATATAGATAGAAGAATAAAAAAATCAATTCATTGATGCATAACAAGGAAAGTGATATGACAGAGATATCCATTGCTTTGATCTATAAGAGTTGAAGTATAGATCTTTAAGGTTCTAGGGAGCATACCATATCTCTAGAGAGTCAAATTATACTGTTTGAATTCTACTCTCACCACTTTACTTTTTCTTCATATTATTGGGAGGTCCTAGTAAGTACTAAAAGGCAAGCAAAGGAAATACAGTTAACATTTAAAGGCAAGATATAGAAGTACTTTTACTCATAGATTGCAGAATAGCCCACAGAATATGCAAAATAATGAGTCAATACGTGATTCAGCAGAGGAAAATTTAACATGTGGCTTTGTTGTTGTTAAATACCACCAAGTCACATATGACTCATAGTAACCATATGAACAATAGATTTGAACCCTATACAATCCTATACTGTCCTTATTATCCTTGACATATTTGAGCCCATTACTGCAGATTTACAGATGCTAAATATACATAACTGAATAATGAAACACAAACATATTATTTAGGAAAGTATCATTTAATTAAATATCAATTTATTCACAAATAATTTCATTAGTAAAATCTTCAAAAGACCTATACAATAATAACTGTAAAATATTGTGAAAAGATATTAAAGGGGACCTATTCCAGACTTGAGGCTCAATGAAAAACAAAAAAGTCAACTCCCAATGATATAGGGATGAAATGTGATCTCAAACAACAATTTTGAGGATGGTGCAAAATTGGATAGGGTTTTAGTGAGAGTTGCTAGGAGTTAGAATCAATGTGATGGTGGCACCTGCCACTATATTATGTATACTGTTGTAATGGATTAATACTATTAAAAAGAAATTATCTATATATTGATTTTTTAGACTGAACATATTTACAATAAATTAGCAACAAAAATTTTAACAAGATTTGCAAAATTTATATGGAAAGCAATGAATAGAAACCAGCCAAAAAAGACACGGAAAATTATAAAAGGCCAAGTATTTATATTATATTAATTAATATTTCAACAAAAATTTTCATCCATAAGTTAACTAATTACATGTTTTAGCATAGCCATAAAATGAAAGGAAATACATCACCACATACGTGCAAAGGACTTCTTAACAATAAAAAGAACAAACCATTAATTAACATACATGACATCGATAAATCACAAATATATTGTTTTGGACTTCAGAAGTCAGGCATAAAACTATTCTGTTTTATTTATGTATAGTATTCATTTATACTTTTATTAATTTTTTAAACCTTAGAATATGCAAAACTAAAATATATAGACTGAAACAACAAGTGTGATGCACTAGGTATTGACTAAAATGGAACATGATCACTTTTTGAAGAACTAGAAATGTATATAAATAGAGATTTTTAAAACTTCCTTACCTATACACTTAAAATTGCTTAATATTATTGTTTAAATTATACCTCAATAAAGATTTTTTATACTAAAATATAGTTGAAGAGAAATGAAATTTTCCTCCAGTCAAGTAAGAAATAGAATTGTTGGTTAATTGAACTCCGTGAAGTAATGGAATTGCAGGATAAATATTAATGAAAGTTGATAAGTTACAAAATGAGTATTACTAAAGTCATTTGTAATCATTGAAATGCATTTGTGATGATAATTAGTATTAATTTTCACGTTGAAATGTGGTTTTAACTCCTTTGATTTTCCTGTTCTCCACTCTTGAAATCCTAAATCTGTTCTTCAGGTTGTGAGTCTTTACATAAAAGTTTCTATTTCTAGCTATCAGTGTGTAATATTCTTATAAACAAAAATATAGTCAAGCACAATAAATACAAATACGGAATTCTTCCACTTAATGGAGTATAATTATTTTATTCTCATGTTAACTTTAAATCATATATATACACACACATTTAGCTAGTCAACTTCAGTGCTGTCAACCCAAAGACAAAACTGATTGAATCCACTAGCTGCTGGGCGGGAGAAGGTAGACGATCTCCTCTAGTGTGATTTACGGCCTCTGAACACCTGCTAGACGGTCAGTTATATGAGAGGTTCCACTCATGACACATAGAAATAGATGTTGCTCTATCTGTACACATCGTCAGGAAGCACAGATGGAATAGTGAGGATTTTGAGATTTAACAGAAAATGTTGGGTTGGTTGGAGTTTGCAACTGGGTTCTTTTACCTCCAAGACAGTAATCATAGGTGGATCAGAAAAACCTTTTCATAACAATTAATATGGAAACTATCAATTCAATCAGCAATCCGGACAATAAATCCCCCCTTGCCTTTAGTTAGATTCCTTTCCAACTTGTATATTGTTGTTATGTACCGTCAAGTCACTTTGCAACCCACAGCAACCTATGTACAGCAGCTCTGAATCTGCCCTGTCCTAAGCCAGTCTCACTGACTCTGACACACCTACCCCCATTGTTCCAGTCAGTCTTTCAATCCATCTTATCTAGGGTCTCCCTCTCCTGCACTATCCCTCCACCCTTTCAGGCATTACGATCTTCTCCAAGAACCAGTCTCTCCTGGCCACATGCTCAAAGTATGTGAGATGGAGCTTCAAACTCCTAGCCTCCAAGGAAAAACTTGGTTTCACCCTCTCCCAGACAGACCTATTTGTTTTCTTGACAGTCCATGGTATGATCAAGACTTTTTTCAAAGACATCAATTCTTCTTCTGTCATCCTTAGGCTTTGTCCGTCTCTCTGATGCATAGCAAATAATTGTGAAGACCCTGGCCTGGATCAGGAACACCTTAGTCTGGAGACTTACATCATTGTATTTCAGTAGGAATGTTTATCTATATTTCATTGGCGATGCAAAAACATTTGACTGTGTGGATCATGAGAAATTTTGGCTAATCTTGAGGAGAATGAGAATCCTGGAACACTCGATTGTAGTCATGTGAAACCAGGAAGCAGTCCTCAGTAAAGAGCAAGAAAACACTGCATGGTTCCAAATCAGGAAAGGGATGTGTCAGGGATGCATTCTGTCTCCATACCTTTTTAATCTATATGCATGACAGATCCTTCAGAAAGCTGGGTTATATGAGGAGGAATTTGGTATCAGGATTGGAGAAAGACTCACCAACAGATAACTTGCATATTGGAATAGTTTATTATGTTTCAAGATCATTAAAAAAGTAAACAAAACAACTCATTGCTGTGGAGTTAGAACTGACTCCTCTCTGACCCTCCACTGGGATACTGATACTAAATCACATGAGAGATGACTAGTTTTTCCCCATAGGATGGCTGATGGATTCAAATTACTACAAGTGCTACCTTTTGACTAGCAGTACAACTCCCTAAAACTTTAACCACCAATGGTTTTCCTTCAACATCATTAGAGAACATAAAACACGTTTCATTCTCCCACCACCCTTCACATCGCCCCATAAGCCTTACAGAATGACAGCACACTACCTAATCTATATACAAAAATCATTGGGGTTGCTATGTGAAATACATGTAAGATTTTCTAGTGGAGTTGTGTGTTGTACTCTGGATGAAAATGTGGATGCATTAAAAGTAACAATTTTAAGATGAGATGTGAATTGCCAGTAAAAAATAATAATAATAATAATATAATACATTTAAAAGGCAGTTTGAGATGTCTGTGTTTAACTGGTTGGCCACAAAAAGATTTTGAAGCAGTCACTATTATTTTGTTTAACCCGAAAGAGTTTCAGATATTGAGACTCAGTTTCAACTCAATGGCAAGGAGAGAGATATATTTGTAAAATATAAACAGATTAACATACAGTTATGAGTAAACTTTAAATTGAAATTTTATGGAAATTTGATTGTTTATAGCTGTTATCCTCACAAGCACTGTGCACTGAACTTGGAGCACAGACATTTTTGCTGAACAGTTCATCATATTCATGCATTAATATTTGTTTAAAATTAAGAAGTAGGTTGGGCTCAAGAGGTTTACCAGATGACCTACAGGTAGGAAAATCTATGAGAGGACCATGATCCTATACACTCCAGAACACTGTGCAAAGGAGTGAAAACACATGCCTTACAAGCACTTGCCCTATCAGGAGACTTCTGTAGATTGAAGAAAGAGGATCCAATACAGAAGTTTGCATTATCTGCCTTTCCCTCCCCAATGTCCCAACACTGTGCATTGCTGTATACATTTAGGCATATCATTTAATGTCCCTATGACTTTAAAATTGCAAACACATGCCTCACAGAATACTAAGAAATAAAAATAACTTATTTCATTTTCTGGGGCATAATAATGCTCAGTAAATATGAGCTTATTATTTATTTTACAGTTTTATCATAAAACTTGTCCTGAGGTCTTTGTAGTTTTAGAAAAAGAACTCAAAAAAAATAAAAAATAAAAAAAAGAAAAAGAACTCATCACAAATCGGCGCCTTCTGCATTCTGAAAATAAAGAAGAGATACATTGCTTTGCCCAAACAAATTTGTTTTAAAAAATATGGATTATTTGGAATTTTAAATTATTTCTTGCATAAAAATCCAGGTGATGTATAGCACTGCTCTGAACACTGGTGTAGAAGTTTCTGTTTGTGCCTCAGTTATTGCTTTGGGGGGCATATTACAAGCAGTGGAATAACTGGGTCATATGAAATTTCTATGTTCAATTTTTTGAGAACACACTAAACTGCTTTCCAGAGTGGTTGTACCATTTTACAATTCCACCAACAGTGTTAGAGACTGAGAGCATCATTCTGAGTGAATTAACTCAGTCCATCCCATAAGGACAAATACTGTACAAGACCATTATTGTAGAGCATGTATGAGGATCCAAGGGTGGGGGGAGGGCAGGAGGGAGTAGAGCAGCGGTGAGGATGAGTGGGGGAAGGGATGGTTAATCTGAGAGTCATACAATATGATGGGTAAAAGAAGGGATGGATAAAGGAAATGGAAAAGGTCTTGCGTGAAAAGCAATGTATATGACTTTTCTAAGTAAGCCAGTATAAAATAAAAATTTTACTTAACTAAAAAAAAGTCAAGGTCATAAAAACAATTCGGCTGAAACTTTATTTTAACCAAGCTGAAGACAAGCCAATAAAGCTTTCTTATACCTCTATACTGTTTAAAGAAAGGTAAGTGTTAAGTTTCAAATATTACACAGTATCTCTTCTGAACAATTGCATTTGTATAGGTATTCACTATCCAGGAGTAAGAAGTTTGAATCAAGTTATCTCTTAAACTTCTTTCCAGATCAATGCTTTCATGATTCATCGTGATGGTCACTACTGTCAATGACTTTTTTGTAATTCAATGAGAATACTAATGCCAGTAAGGACTGGAATAGTACCAAGGAACTTTTTAATATCTTATTCCTGTGTTGTATTGCTTTCATAATAAATGATTTTTAAACTGCACCTAGATTTTAAAAGCTTCACGTTGGTGGACATGGTAGGTTAAATCTGCAATGATGAAATGATTAGCTTAGATGTATCACATGCTTCAAAATTCTTGAGCCAAATTTGGTCTGGTTAGTCAAGTCTGCAAACTTGAATTCATTTAGCTGGGGTTCTACTATTACAAGAGCTTGAAGGACTGCCAAAATATTTACTTATTTAAAGACAAAAAGAAAATTTAAAAACCTACACTCACTGCCACTGAACCAATTCAGATTTTGGTGACCCTGCATCTGGTTTCTGAGACTGTAAATAGTTTTGGGAGAAGATTGTCCATCTTTCTGCCACAAAGCGCCTGGTGGATTCCAGAAGCTAACTTTGTTTACCAGCCCATCACGTAAAGTCCTACACCCTTAAGGCTCCTTGGGAAGGAGAGAGAAAGGATCAATTCTTTAAGCCTAAAAGAATAAAGTTGGGTTTGGTATTTTGTTTGTTTTAATTTTGGAATGTGTCTAGCCAAACACTATCATAGAAGCTTCAGAGAATACTTGGGATGATCCATTTCATATTCTAGATAGAAAACTCCATTACTATTTTGGGACTGATCTACTTTTATTATCTGTAAAATATATCCCTCAGTACTGAATCCTGACAGTTAAAAAATATCTATTTATTTTTAAAAAACCAACCAACCAAACAAACAAACAAAAACACAAGAAAAACCCCTGTAGCTTTAATTTTAGTTTTTAAAAAAAACCCCAAAAACATCCTTTAAGCTTTTATGGAGAGAATTTTGTTCTCATGCATTAATTAATTATATAAATTCTAAAATTTTTCTTCTGCAGTACATACCCACAATAACATAGTATTATTTATTACTTAGAAAATATTAGTCATTGTTTTGGTTAACCCCTTAACTTCCCTCTCTGTTTTGATTGTTTAGTGAAGTGTCTAAATCTGAAAAAGTACACAAGACAGGAGCAGTTTGCAGAAAAATGGAAGAATAACTAGCAAACTATATTTGCTTAAATTTTCATGGGATGCACAGTGCTATTTCTTTACCTATTCTATGTGATCCTCAAAACATTAGGTTCCACTGAGTTCTAAGGGCACAATCAATAGGAATTTGCTTTGCTAACTCTAAATCCAAGGTCTGTCTTACAATTGGAATCCATCAGTGGCCCTGAGAGAAAAATAAGCAATCACCCTTGTGATTTACAGGCTCACAAACACAAGGGAAAGTCAACTTGGAGTTAGTTCTGACTCAACAGCAATGAGTTTGTGTTTTGAGTAGGCTCTTGTCACAACAACTCTCCATGCACAATGGGACAAAAAGCTGCCTGGTTTGGGGTCATTGCCGTTATTAGCTAGTAATCGTATTGTGTGATACATAGCGTTTCTTTAACAGTTTTCTGAAGCTGATTGACAGATCTCTTTTTCTAGTCATCTTAGTCCAGGAGCTCTTCTGAAACTTTTTCATTGTCAATCCAACACATATGTCCCATTCAAGGACAAGTTCTTAATCTTATTTTCCAATTATGTATATTTTTAATACTTTTTACCATTCTGTATAGGTTTAGGTTTAGCTCCACAATCAACACTCTTGGTGCCAGTAGCCAGGAAATTAAAAGACAAATTGCCTAGGGGAAAGTCGGCTGTCAGAGACCTCTCTAAAGTACTGGAGACTAAGGTGTGCCTAATTCAGGCCATAATTTTTGGAATTACTTGCTATGTGTCAGAAAGCTGGACAATTACTAGTGATGATAGAGAATTGATGCCTTTGAGCTGTGGTACTGGAGAAGAATGTTGAACTACAAAGAGAACAAACAGGTTCATCCTAGAGAGGGTGAAATCAGGCTGTTCCTTGGAGATAAAGACTCTGAAGCTCCATCTGACGCACTTTGGGCATGTTGCAAGGAGAGATCAATCCGTAAGAGGGACATCATACTTGGAAGAGTGCTTGGATAGCACAAGAGAAAGACTAAATGAAATGGATTGATTCAGTGACTGCGGTAATGAGGGTAGGTGTGTCAGAGACAATAAGGTTAACACAGGATGGAGCAGGATTCAAGGCTGTTGTACAAAGGGTCACTGTGAGTCTTAAGCAACTCAATGTCACATGGCAACAACAGTAACATATAGGCTTAGTTCGTGTTCCTTAATCAAACTTGATGACAAAAAATTTAAACTTTGATCCTTTACATTTGTTTTTAATATAGTGAATTAGAAGGCTTTATTAGGGATTTGATGAAATTTTGTAATTGACTACATTAATCAAGTACAATTAATAATATGAAGTAAACTATGTATGAATAATTGAATGAAAACCAATAAATATAATTTTGTAGTACCTCCTCTTTCTCAAATTGTCAAAGACATTTAATTTTAAATCTTGATCTCCAAGATAAAGTAACGAAACATTTCTGATACAGTTTTTACTTCTTTGTTAAAAATCACTGGCTTCTACAGCACATTAATCCTTATTACAAATTTTAGCATGGAACTTCTGCTGTGAAATTCCCTCACAATTTTTGCACCTGTGTTTGTTTCTCCTCTTTCTCTTCTTCCTTTTTCTATCTTCTCTCTTCCTTATTACACAATACAGTGGTTTTCATGCTGTTTGAGCAGAAGATATTATACCCTGAAAGCAGATATTTATTAGACGTACTTATGGAATATTCTAATATAATAATACAGATAGAGGATACAGAATTTTACTCTGTGAAAATAAATAATCTTCAGGAAGGAAAATGTGAGCTTTATATAAGTAGAAAGCTACGAATTTTGTTGATACTCAGTATTTTTCTTTTTTATGATACTCATTTTTTAAAATATTTCCATTTGTTTCTTGTACCAAGTTTTGAAATGCAAATGTAACTAGACAGGTTTACTAAAAAAAAAAAAAGGTCAATAAGGTCAAACATCAGTTGGTTTTATAACTGTAAACTCAATGACACTTAGATTTGAACATTCCATTTAAGACCCAATAGGACAACAGTGGAACGTACGTAAGCTTTAGTCTTTCTTCCTTTTTACTGCTCTTATAAGACTAGTATAAAAATTTGCAGGTTTAATGTAAATAATGGTAATTGCAGGTAGTAGTTGAATGGCATTTGCTAAAATTCACAGCTTTCCTCTATTATAATGTGTACTATTGCCATTGGTTTATCTTAAAAGATATCTGGCATAATTGTTATTGTTGTTGTTGAGTACCACTGAGTCAGAATTGACCCATAGCTGACACTCTTCTGAGTTTTCAGAGGTGGTTAATCTCATGGGAGGGGATTGCCCATCCTTACCATGGATTCAGGATTGCAGCACAGATTCTTGCCACTACGCCACCAGGACTCATTATTTTGGCATAGTAGCAAGGTATTATTTGTAAATATAATCTGCTACTCTTATTTTACTCATGTATGAATAGCTGAATTTGGGCACCTCACAGGACAGCCATCAGACCCCGCAGACCCACCCTATTTTCTCAGGTAATCGGAGACGCCAAAAGCCCGCAACATCCGTTCTGGCAGAAAGGTCAAAACAGAGGCTAGGCTCTGAATA
>NW_006399864.1:7580447-7631075 GCF_000299155.1 Elephantulus edwardii
TGATTGGCACAGGACAGAGCGGAGTTTAGGGCTGTTGTACATAGGGTCGCTATGAGTCGCAGGCGACTCGACGGCACATAAACACAACAACAACATGCCTTATTCTAATTCTCAGAAATGGGTCATTAAAAGAAACATGTTCAACATTTTCTATTATAAAAAAATGTCAGTTAAATTTCTCAAGGAAGAGAGAGTGGATCAAAAAGAGATGGATGTACTCAGCTTTTGAATGAGAGGCTCAATCGTGAAATTTATCTGGAAAACTGTCAAGGATAAAATCTAAAGAGGAGTTAATTAAAATAAATGTAAGCATCACTGCTTAATTGTGATGATTTTCCTGCTGTACCTACTTGATCTCACTTTAATCCTCACTGTCTAAATATAACATAACGGTCAGCTTTAGCAATGACTTTGCTAAAGCTAATCCATCAATGACATTTCAAGAAACCAATGGATCTAGAAGGGATTTTATTTTTGTAAAATAGAGATTACATCTTTACTTTTTCAATGTTAAGCATAAATTGGACTTTGACTCAACTAGTTTTGTCACTGGGAGATGAGTTTTCATATCCTGCAGTGTTACCTAGGATACGAAGTGCTCACTGCTTTTAGCCACCAGAATAATTACCCTTGTATATTGTACCAGATCAATTGTGGGGCAAAGAAAAGAAAATCATCTCGCCAGTTGACATCAAGATACCTTAAAAAATATGTAATTTTATGATGATATTTTATTTAGAGAATTTGAATTTACTCACAAGGAAAACTCTTTTCTCTAGTACCATTTTTCAAACCAACCATTTTTGCTCAAAATAACTTTCCTTGTTTCCGGTTTCTTTCTTAAACTTATAAATCTAAACTTTCTAACCCAGATTTAGGGTACTTTCTGTTGTTGACAATGACATGTATAATGATAAAAAAAAGTCCTACTTAATACGTTTTTATGTTGAAATAAACAATATGTTTAAAATAGAGTTTTGGTAATTGTTACATAAACAAGAGAATTCTGCAGATGACACACCTTGCTTGCTGAAACTGAGGAAGGCCTGAAGCACTTGCCGCAGAAGGTCAAGAACTGCAGCTTTCAATATGGGTTGAAGCTCAAAATCCAGAAAACAAAGATTCTCAGTCTGGGCCCACTGGTAGCATTATGATAGACGGTGAAGAGATTAAAATTATTAGCAGCTTTAATTTACTTGGCTCCACAATCAACACTCTTGATGCCAGCAGCCACAAAATCAAAATAAAAATTGCACTGGGGAAAGTCTGCTGCTAGAGACCTCTCCAGTGAACTGAAGAGCAATGATGTCAGTCTGAAGACTAAGGTGTGCCTGATCCAGGCCACAGTTTTTGTAGTTACTTGCTATGCATCAAAAGCTGGACAATTACTAGAGATGATAGAAGGAGAATTGATGCCTTTGAGCTGTGGTGCTGGAGAAGAGTATTGAGTGTACCATAGTCTGCCAAGAAAACAAACAGATTCATCCTAGAGAGGGTTAAACCAGGCTGCTCCTTGGAGGCAAGGATTCTGAGGCTCCATCTAACATACTTTGGTCACGTTGTAAAGGAGGGACAGGTCCTTGGAGAGTAACATCATGCTTGGGAGGATGGAGGGATGACGCAGGAGAGGAAGACCCTCTATGAGGTGGATTGATTCAGTGACTGGTAAATCGGGATGGGTGTGTTGGAGGCAGTGCAATTGGCACAGGATAGAGCTGGGTTTAGAGCTGTTGTACATAGGGTCACTGTGAGTCACAAGCAATTCGACGGCACATAACAACAGCAGCAGCAGCAAACCAAACATGTGGTATGTCTTTGACTCTGTATTTCTTGTAATTTCCTACTGATTGTAGCAGAACATATTATGAATACAAATAGAATGTGGAAATTACCAGCCAATATCATTACAATCACCTGCAAGTAAAATACTGCTGAAAATCATCACACAATGACTAGTAGAAGGCATTGAAAGAGAACTGCCAGAATTTTAAACTGTCAGTTTAAGGTTTAGAAGAGGCCATGGCTCTCTAGGGATATCACTGCTGATTTCAGATGGATCCTGACTAACAGCAGAGAATACCGAAAGAATGTCTGTTCATGCTATTGACTATACAAAAGCATTTGACTGTACAGATTATGACAAATTATGATGGACATTGAGAAGAACGGGAATACCAGAACAATTAATTTTGCTCGTGCCAACCTATACCTAGACCAAGAACCTGTTTTCCAAACAAAGCAAGAGAACATTTAAAATTAAGAAACGTGTGTGCCAGGGTTGCATCCTTTCTCCATGCCTCAATCTGTGTGTCATTGTTGTTGTGTGCCATCAGGTTGGAATTAACCTAAAGCTGATCCTCCAGTGAGTTTTCAGAGACAATAATCACATGAGAGGAGTTGCCCGTTCTTCTCCTGTGCGATAGCTGATGGATTCAAACCACATGCCTTCAAGATTGTGGTGTAGATTCTCACCACAAGACCAACAGAGCAATTATTGGAGAAGTTTGACTTAATGAAGAAGAATGTGGTATGAGGTCAGAAGAAGAAGAATCAACAATGTGGGATATGCAGATGACACAACCTTGCTTGTTGAAACTGAGGAAGAAGCACTTGCTATAGGGTATCAGACTACAGCCTTTAATATAAGTTACATCTCAACATGAAGAAAACAAAAAAAATTCTCAACACTTAAACAATAAGTAACATCATAATAAATGGAGAAAAGACAGACATTGTCAACAATTATTGGACTACAGTAAATACCCTTAGTAACTACAATCAGGGTATCAGGAGATAGAGATGGAGATAGAAAACAGTGCTGAATATCCTGTATCTCACGAACTGCCAAAAGAACAAACAGTTATATCTTGAAGAAAGTGTATCCAGAATGCTCATTTTTGGCCAAAATGACAAAACTTTGCCTCATGTATTTTGAACATATCGTTAGGAGAGGCTATTCATTGGAAAGGGACATCATACTTAGAAAGGTGAAAGAACAGCAAAAGAGAGAAAAACCCACAATGAGGTGACTTGACACAGTGACTGCAGCAGTGGGTTCAAGGGTATCAGAGATGATGGGGATGGCACAAAATTGGAAGGGCTCAGATCTATTGATCATAGGGTCCTTGTGAATCATACTTGCCTTGCTTGTACATAACAATGACAAAATCTGCTAGATTCAGATCCATTTTTCACACCATTGCTATAAGCCGTAGTTACTCAAAGGCACTTAACTCAGTGTCCAGGGTAATGGGGGTAAGTTTGTCAGAGACAATGAGGTTGGCTCAAGAGTGTGCAGGGTTCAGAGCTGTTGAACATAGGGTCTGCTATGAGTCAGTTCAGACTCATTGGTAGTATGTTCATGTTTTTCGAGTATGTAAACAAACAGGCAATTACACAATAAAATAGCATTTCAGATTGTAAACCTATTTCCCATATATTTAAAAAATTGATGCATGCTTTATGTGTCTCTCCCCAGTCAAACCCTAACTTCAAGGTATTTTCATAAATATGCTTTGTTAATTTATTGTTTGCTTATGAAAATGAATTGGGGAGGAGGATGTCTTTGTTAAAAATGTATGCATCCATTCATAAAAAGATGGTAAGTTTTCTGCTAGAATTGTTCATTGCAAAAACTACGCAGAGCTGTCCTACTTATCTCTGTATGTTGTCTTTGTCTCCAAAGTCAAAGTCAAAGTCACTGCTGTTGAGGCAGAGCTTACTCAAAGATAACCCTCTAGAGAGCTGTTAGAGGCTGAAAATTGCACAGGAGATTGCCTATTTTGGTTCTTCAGAGCCACTGGAGGGTTTGAACCACCAGAGAAGTGCAGCTTTTAGAGTAAACAGTGTAATTCCCTACAGATGATGCTACCAACATTCTCTAGGACTCTTGATTACAATAAACTATATAACGACTCAATAAAATATAGTAAATTCTACTCTAAAACACATATTGATACTTTTCCATATACACTAAAATCTTCTATCCAAGAATAACTTTGTTTTGGACTACTTAAAAAAGGTTATTCCTGCTTCAAGGTAAAATCCTCTAAAACGTTTCTTTTTTACATTTAAGTAATACCCAAATTCATTACCTTGGCTTGTTGTTGTTGCTACATTGCTGTTGCATTGCTTGAGACTTGTAGCAGCGACCCTATGTTCAACAGCTCTGAAACCTGCCCTATCTTGAGCCAAACTCATTGTCTCTGACAAACTTTCTCCTTTTACCCCTGTCACTGAGTCAATTCATCTCATCCAAAGTCTTCCTCTCTTGTGCTGTCCCTCCACCTTTCCAAGCATGATGTCCCTCTCCAAGGACTAGTCCTTCCTTCCAACATGTAAACATTATAAACATGTTTTTAAGTTATTTATTTAGCAATCACTTGTTATGCATCAGAGAGCTGGACAATGACTAGGGAGGACAGAAGGAGAATTGATGCCTTTGAGCTGTGGTGCTGGAGAAGAGTATTGAATGTACCATGGACTGTCAAGAAAACAAACAGAATCATCCTAGAGAGGGTTAAACCAGGCTGCTCCTTGGAGGCAAGGATTCTGGGGCTTCATCTGACATACTTTGGACATGTTGCAAGGAGAGACAGGTCTTTGGAGAGGGACATCATGCTGGGTAGAGTAGAGGGACAGCGCAGGAAGGGAAGACCGTCTATGAGGTGGATTGACCCAGTGACTGGGGACTCGGGATGGGTGTGTCAGAGGCAATGCGATTGGCACAGGATAGAGCAGGGTTTAGGGCTGTTGTACATAGGGTCGCTATGAGTCGCAAATGACTCGGAGGCACATAACAACAACAACAACATTTTATTTTTAAATACAATATTTACATTGTTGTGCAATTCTCATAACATGGATGTTTCATCACAACTCTGCTTTTTCTTTTAGTAGTTGTATTGTCTCTCTAAGTATCTTTCTTTTGTAAATTTAATAACTATTTCTGTGTATTAGTAATCTACTAGAACGTAACATTATACACCCAAATGTAGCAACTTAAAATAACTCATATTTAGTATATCTAATTTCCTGTGCAACAGGGATATTGGTAAAGCTTGGTTGGATCTTTCAGAAGGTTCAAGCATATCTTGTAGGAAAGGATAATTAATATGTGTCTAATTAAGTCCACCCTCCATCATGACACCAGAGGAACGGAATAGTACCTAGTTTCCAATCTCACCATACTTGTTAGCAAAATTCAGTTTCTGATAAGTTGTTTCTTGGCCTCAATTTCTGGTAAAATATTGGTTACAGAAAGCCATCAATTTCTTTCTTCATGTGTCTCACCAACATGGCCATTTGCTTCATTAAAACATACAAGCTGGGAGGCAACGAAAAATGTTTTCTAGCAAACTAGTATTAAAGTCTTTTGTAAGTCAATTACAAAAGTGACATCTATTACTTTAGCCATATTATATTGATGAGAAACAAATGACTCAATGTAGTTCTCACTCAAGGGAAGGGTAATTACAAAATATGTGAATACCAAAACTGGGATAATTGGAGGCCAACTTAGAATTTTGCTTATCACATTTCATGGTGCTCTTTACAATTAAGTTGAAAATGACTTGCTCTAAAAATTGTTCTTACTTGTCTGCTCAATTGAAAATTACTATTCAGTGTAACTTTTACCTGTCACCCTATTTTAATCATTGTTAAGAACGTAACGCTTTTTTGGACTTCCTCTTTTCCCCAAGTATTTTGTTTTCTGTTATTTCCATGAAATATACATAAAAATATATTTATCTTCTACATTGATATCATTGATATTTTCATAGCATTCTTAATTGTTTTTGCTGCTAATGTCACCACATAGATTACTACTTCTAGCAAACTCTATACGGACACTGTGTCAATCATGTTGTTGAGAGTCTTTTCTTTCTCTGACTCTCCACCTCTTCCAACATGATGTCTTTTTCCAAGGACTGGTCCCTCATAACACCATGTCCAGTTTGTGACAAAAATTTCCACCATGCTTGCCCTGAGTAGCACTCAAATTCTCTTTCCTTGAAGATGTTATTTCTTTGTTCTTTTGGCAGACTTTGGGATATTCAGTACTCAAAACAGTGCCTGTTAAAAGTTCAGCACTAAAAAAATGCTAATTAAGTGAAATGATTAGATTGTATTAAAAAAATTAAGATAAGACAGAAGACATTGTATGGTCTAATATAAACTTGACAATGAATTAAATAGTTAACAGTGATGTGTTAACAAATTTTATTCAATTTGTTCATGATTTTTTTAGGGAAATGAGTTTTGCCCCATCATTCAAACATTCAACCATCTATTTATTCAACAAAGGTTAGAAGATTTTTATTTTAGAAAAATCTACAAGGAGATGTGAACATAATTATTCTTGCCCGTATAGAGCTTTTAGCTTAGTAGTAATGGAGAAATAAATATTTCAATAGTTATTAAAATAAATTAATAATAATGGTCTTAAACAAATGCTAAAGAGAATCTTCAAATTCAAGGATAAAATGCCAAATTCAGAATCTGACCTGGTTTGAAGTCTTGGAGGCAGTTTCCATGATGGTATGACATTTTAACTGTGATTTGTATTGTGATCAAGTGATAACTCATGAGAAGGGAGAGAGCATTTACCTCGCAGGATCACTCCCTGTAAAAACCTATAGATACAAAGAGCTTGACTTTTTGGGGGGAACTGAGAGAAAGTTAATATAAATAGAACCCAGAGTAAGAAGAACAAGGAAGGACTTTATAAAAATAGAATGGAAAGAAAGACACAGGTATGATCTCAGATGGTATTTTTTTGTCAACCTTGAAGATTTATACTTTATTCTGAGAATAAGTTGTACAGTTATGCTATACTAGAAAATGTGTTTTGAAAAGTCCACATTAGGAAATATATGGACAATAAACACGGAAAGAGTGTATTCTAAGTATGTATTATTGTTGCCGTGTGCTGTCGAATTGGAACCAACCCATAGCTGACCCTCCAGTGGGTTTCCAAAAGCTATTAATCACTTGCAAAGAGATCGCTCGCTCATCTTTCTATAGAGAAGCTGGTGGACTCCAACCATGTGCCTTATGGACTGCAGTGCAGCTTCTTATCACTAGTCTACCAGAGCTCCCAGGAATAAATTAGGATGACATTTCATTACTTTACAAGGAATAGAGTTGGGGGAGGCATGCAAGGAATAGTGACGTATAAGGATGCTGGCAGTGAAGACAGACATGAGTACTTGAATTTATGGATGATTTTTGAGGTAATAATTAAGTCACCACAGTGCAATGGACACATTTCAAGCAATATGAACATGCTTATTCATTTAAATCCCAACAATTCTCTGAGGTTGTTATCATCACCTTCATGTAAGAGGAAACAATGACAATTAAATGTTAAACAATTTGTCCAAATGTCATAAAGTTAATAATATTCAGTACAAGAAGCATGGATATACATGATTGGACATGAAAATATGTATAATTATGTCACAGAAGCTGAATTTTTGCTTTCTTTTAGGAACATTTATAGGAGGAAGTACGTATGTCCTTCACAATCACATTCTGGCTAGGCCCATATCCAACATCATCTTATGGAAAGATATGCTGCTTGCATCATTAAAAATGCCCCAGAAGAAGAATTCTGAGTGCAACATTGCATATATTTGTGAGGAAAATGTGGGTGGAAGATAGAATATCCAATGGACTGTGTAACTAAGAGAGTTTTCTGGCGAGGGAAACCGTATTGTTAAACTGGAATTTATCTAAGAGAATTTACATAGCAATATTGCTGATATCAGCTAGATACTGTTTTCCTTTCAATAAATGTATGCAGTCTTGCACAGTAAACTCTCTGCCAAACCAACAAAAGGGAGAAAAGAGAGCAGCACTATTGCCATCCGAGCAAGGAGGGATTCATCTCTTTCCAACAAGTCTTGGGTCCAGATAACCTATCTACCTCTTGATTGGAAAGGACATTCTGCTTTCCAATTGGCTCGAGGGCAGGAGAGGATGAAAATGTCAAAGACAGAAGATTTTTCTCCTATTGAAGAATCAGGTAAAAGATACAAGTATCAAGCAGTTGGTATAAAAATGTCAGCTGTGTTACATTTTGACTGGTACGGAATGTTACTTTAGATCTCTCTTTGTTAGGTGCCATCGAGTCAACTCTATTTCCTAGTGACTCTGAACAGCTTTTCTGAATCTTACCTTCTCCCTTGCCATCCACACATAATCTCTGATAAGCTCTCTGATAGGCAGTTATGGAGTCAGAGTATACACAGTAGCTGTGTCAATCCATCTTGTTGGAGCTTTCCTCTCTTTTTTCCTGATATGACACTTTTCCCCAGCATGATTGATTTTTCCAAGGACTTGGACCCTTGACAACATGCCCAAAGTATGAGAGAGACAATTTCACCGTCTTTGCCTTTAAAATGCATTCTGGATACACTCCTTTCAAGAAAGGCTTGTTTGATTTTTTAGGAGTCCATGGAATATTGCATACTCTTTCCAACAGCACAATTTAAAGGCATCAATTCTATCATCCTTCTTCATTGTCCATCTTTGACATGAACAGAAAGGAAGTTAAAACACCATGACTTGAATCACATGCACCTTAATCTTTACCTGTAGTTGTTGTAGGTGATGTCGCATTGACTATGACTCATAGCAGCTTTCTGAACAAGTATGAGCCTTGCCCATCCAGCACCATCTCATAAACTGTCACGCTTGAGACCAACGTGTTAGTCACTGCACAAGTCCATCTCATTGACAGTCTTAATGTTTTACTGACCCTGTACCTTTCCAAGCATGATGTCGCTCTGTTGTATATAAAACAGTATATGTTAAATTTTACCTTTAAATAGTTTACCTAAGGGACTGATAATTGATAGGAAAGGGAAAATTTGAACTACAATAGAGCTGAGTTCTTATTCAAAACACTTCTTTTGAGAACAATTTCTCAGGGATTCCAACTGGTCTCTTTTTTAGACGATGATGATTGTTGTTATGTACCATCTAGTCAGAACCAATGCATAGCTGACCCTTTCAGAACAAGTTATAAATGGAGATTGCCCATTCTTCTCCTGTGGAGTAGCTGGTGGATCCAAACCACATGCATTTGGGTTGGTAGCACAGCTGCATATCACTGAACCATGAAATGATAATTAGTAGAATAAACTATAGTTTTTAAGATAAAGAGTTGCACTGACAATCCAAAGGTATTCAGTTCAAATTCACTACTTGTTCTATAGGAAAAGGATTGACAACTTCTTCTGTGCAATTAACTGTCTCTGAAAATCCACTGGACATAATCAATAACAATAAGAACTGTTATAGCTGCTCTCAGTGTTCTAACTAATATTTCCCCACCCTCTTTGAGCTTAGATTCTCTTCACTCTTCCCTAGAACCTGTTTGCCTAGATGGGCTTGGTCACCCTAACTTTCTTTGCCAGTGCCACAATCAAAATTTGATCAGGGATCAGGGTACTAAGAGATACCACTGTGGTATCTATTTATTACCCGAATACCAAATGCCTGCTTGACTTCCCTGTTACATGAAATAGACACTAAATAGCCACTTCATGTAATGAAGTGCAATAGGTCACTTCATAGTGACCCTCTAGGGCAAGTGAAACTGGCCATGTTATCTCAGTGATTATGTGCTGTTGAGTCCCCTATAACACATAGAAATCCTATGTACAGGAGCTCTAAAGCCTGTCCTGTCCTGAGCCAGTCTCACTGACTCCAACACACCAACCCACATTGCCCCAATCACTATCAATCCACTTCATCTGGGGTCTTCCTCTCCTACGTTGTCTCTCTACACTTCCACGCATGATGTTCTTCTCAAGGATAGTCCCTCCTAGCCACATTCTCAAAGTATGTAGACAGAGCTTCAAAATCCTAGCCTCCAAGGAGCAACTTGGTCTCATCCTCTCCAAGAGAGATCTATTTGCTTTCTTGGCGGTCCATGATATGTTTAAGACTCTTCTCCAGCACCACAATTTGAAGGCATCAATTCTTCTTCTGTCATCCTTTGTCACTGTCCAGCTCTGATGCATAGCAAATAATTTTGAAGACCATGGCCTGAAGTAGGCACACCTTAATCTCTAGATATCTTTGCTTTTCAGTATGGTGGAGAGGTCCCTGACAAGGATTTCCAATAGTGTGAAGTTTTATGGAAGCAATGTCTCATCTTCTTGGGTAGAGACATCTTAGGGATCTGAACCATCAAACTTTTGATTACCACCTAGCAGAAGTGATACCAAAGTAGACCATTTATTTGGTCCATATACTTTACCTATTATGAACATAGGGCTCTGTAAGTGTCATTGATTCAGAGTGGAGAACAAACAAGTTTGTCCTGGAGAGGGTGAAGCTGGGCTTCTTCTTGGAGGCAAGCATTCTAAAGCTCATCTGACATACTTTAGACGTGTTGCAAAGCAAGATCAGTCCTTGGAGAAGGATGTCATGCTTGGGAGGGTGGAGGGACAGTGCAGGAGAGGAAGACCCTTTATGAGTTGGATTGATTCAGTCATTGGGGTAATGGGGATAGGTGTGTCAGAGACAATAATATTGGCAATGGATTGAGCAGGGTTTCGGGCTCTTGTACATAGATTGCTATGAGTCACGAGTGACTTGATGGCACATAACAACAATCACGCTCTAAAGAATAATTCCTCATCCTTGTGAGGTATCACATCCTTGTGAGGTATCACCTCCAACCTGGAGTCTTATCTAAAGGTTTAAGGTTATTCTATTGGTCTATTTTCTCTAGTATATTTTTTAAAATTATTAATTTATATGCATAGATAGTTTCACAAACCCTGCTGTAATGTTTATTATAATGTAAAGTCAAAGGAATTTCGATATGGCTTACTAACAAATAAATCTACTTCAATTATATTTAGAAATTGAAGAAATAACGTCCAGCTGGTAAAAGCTCTATGGAATTGTTAGATCTCATCATAAGTTAGACATGGGGCATCCTCCACATTCTACCATCTTTGTAATGGCGATGCTGCCTCAAGCATATTATAGCAGCGCCTTCTAGGACACTGTGCCCAATAATCTCCCAAATAATTTTGTATTTTATTATCTCAGGTTTTTTTATGGGCAAATCTCTTTGATAGAAGACTAGGTTAATAATTTCTATTTATATTAATACACACTAGGGTTTTAAAGTATCTTTTCTTAAAAAATTTATATACACCTTTAGACAAATGGTTATGGGCCCGAAAACTAGACCCAGGTAAGAATGAGGATAAGGCATTATGATGTGTTTTGGCTTTTTTTAAAAAAATATCTTCAGTCTTTTGGTCATGTATCTTTATCTTCATTATACAGATTGATTTACATAGATTAAGTCATCTGCCTTACTCCTGTATTTCTCAATAAAGACACCATCTCTTAAAACATTTAACGTTGGAAGTCAGTAACCTATTTGGATTTTATTCTGACATGTTTACTAATTATACTTGTTTCACTTACCTTAATTTTTGACAGCCTTCCTTCTCTTATTTCTGTTTTCATTTTTATCAAGAAGCTCACTTCTGTAATTTTTTTTTCTGTCTGAACTGACCTATACAGTGTCAGTTTCTCATCAAGACATTTATCATTGGTTGTGAAAATTAAACATACTTGGATCTTGTGGAATAGAGTTGAGTAGTGAATTTTAAGTTGTACATAATATATAACCAATATCCTATTTAACTGAGTCTCTTTATTCCTTTTACCCTGCCTTTTGTGCTAGTCATGATTTATATTCCAGATTCAGTGAGTACCATTGCTTATCTAGTCTTTCTTTTGCCATGCTAGGATATTAGTAATTTCCCCTGTATCATTAATGGGATTTTATCTATAGTATCATGAGAAAGCATCCAAATTTGACAAGCTCTTATTCAATTTTGTGTGATGATCCCTTGCTATTTTGCATCAACTCTTACAAAGTTTCCTGACTGCTGATAGAGTTTGTTGACTATGCCCTACAGCTCAGGCTTGTTATAGTCTCTTTTCTCTCTTAGAATATCTTTCCAAAGCTCTCTTAGTTGAACTATATTATAACTTACCCTGATTATTACTCTGGTAGCCAGAAAGGGGTTTGGAGTGTAAATTTTGATAAGCATATATGTTACCTTTTAAGGCAGAGAATTTTGACATGTAGGCTGTCTTCAAACAAGGGGGGGGAAGGCAAAATGTTAATATGAAGTTGCCCTGTAGGGTTCTGGAGACTCCTAAATATCCTAGAGGACTCAGAATCTTCTGCAGTTACAGAGCAGAGAAGAACCTGGCATTTCGAGATGTTCGTGTGAACTGTTTCTGTGGTAGAAAGTAGGGTCTCACTCTTTATCAAACATGGTCCTGTAATGGATTTGGCAGGTTCAAGGGTTAAATCTTTTTTTGGAACTTCATTACCGCAACAACTAATATCTGGCCCTGATCCTCAGTTTTCTGCCTTCCAGCTACAGGAGATGAATGTCTTCATTTATGGTGCCAAGAAACACTATAACTTTTAAACCTGTAATTTAAAATTGGTGATTAATTAACTCAGACTTGTGTTTTATTTTTCCAATTCATTGTTCATTCCTAGCAACACCACTAGGAATTGTGCTTCTCATAATTACTACCTTCCCTGAACTTCTCAAATGCCTCAGATGTTGACTCTCTATGCATTGCTCTACTTGGTATGCCATTTCATTTGACTGTTAGTTATAGCACTAACTATTATATAATTTTATCATGCTAAACACTACCAATATTTCTATCCCTACTGGAGGGGACCTAGAGCTGACCTTCCAAAAAGTTTTCAGAGGCAGTAAATTGCATGGAAAGAGATTTTCTGTATTTCTCCCATGGAGCAGTTAGGAGATTCGAACTCTCTGTATGTATGTATGTATGTGCATGTGTGTGTGTATATGTGTGTATATATACACACACATATATGTATGTATATATATGTGTGTGTATATATATATGTGTGTATATGTATACATGTATATATATAGAGAGAGAGAGAGAGAAACTTTAGAAGACATTATCTTTAAGAAGATGAAGAAAACAAGATTGGATAAAATGAAATAATGAACATCTTTAAATTTGTGAAAGAAGGTTCAATCAATACAATGGGGTTATTCAAAGCTGGGAAGCTTTCATCAGTGAACTGAACGGTTCAGATGGTGGAGTGGGGGTGATTTTTTACTACTACATCAACCACACACTAGAGACAGGCCTTCTCTGGGAAGAAAGGGTAAAGATAAAGACTGCAGAACTTAGCTTTGGCTTATCAGCAAGCAGTATTTTGAGTCTTGAAAGGTGTAGCTAAATGATGTCACATTATTCAGCATAGAAAACTTGATAAAATGAGTCTAGTATAACATTCACTTAGATAGCTAGATCTATAGCTTCACATTTTTTCTCATTCTTTGTCCCCACACTGTTATTGTGAAATAAAGCCTGTCTTGGCAATATTCCTTGTAGACTATCAAGGAATTTGTGAATTTAAAAAATAGGTCATTAAAAGCTGGGAGAATGCAGCAGCAAATTCACAATTTCTTAATACCCTCATCTTTGCTTTCTAATTATAAGTCATATTTTCCCCCTCATTGGACATACATTGTTACAGAGGGGAAAAAAAGGAAAGAAAGGAAGAAAATGAAATTCCTTGTTACTATTATGACAGGTAGTGTTTGTTTTTTACTCTGTGATCCACAACTCTAGTAGTACATTATAATTTTCATATATGTGTGTGTGTGTGTGTGTGTGTGTGTTTTATAGCATTTGGTTAAATACTATTTCTTAGTGCTGCATTGTATTCCGTTGTGTGAATCTCCCCCAATATTTCAGTCCACTTGTTTGTTTATGAGTGTTTGGGCTGTTTTCATAGTCTTACTACAGTGAGTAACACTGCTATGAACATAAATGTGCACATCTCCACTCATGTCTGATTTCTAATTTCCTTGGGATATATGCGTAAGCAGTGCAATAGCTGGGTTATGTGAGATTTTTATGTTCAACTTTCTTAGGAAATGTCAAACAGCCTTCTAAGGGGTAGTAATTCTTACAATCCCAACAGCACTACATGAGAGTTTGAATCTCTCCACATGTTCTCTAACATTTATTGCTTGCTGTGCTGTTAGACTTCTCTATTGCTATTGAAGTGAGATGGAGTGGTGGTAGCATTAAAGTTGGCTTATCTAGCTGTTACCTTATTCCCAATGGTTTCCAGCTATTTTAACAGTAGACACATGGTCTTGTAAATCATCAAGAGCTCTAGGAGTAGGGAGAGACAGAGAGAGAGAGAAGAGCCTCCCACACTAGGCTGCAAGCATTGAGGAAGCCTGGCACAAGACCTTGGTGAGAATGTAACCCCAGTGAAGACAGTTTTAGAGAGATCATAGAGAGGCTGTGATATTGCTATGGAGAGTAGCGAGCAAAGTGTAACCTGAGACTTCTTGCATTTGCACTGTCAACAGTTAAAAGTTGTTTTTTTTTTTTTTGCCAAATGAATGAAGGAGAAACTGACTTATAACTGTTCTAAGGCAAACCTTGCTGGATGAGTGAGGAAACGAGAGGCTTCTTGAATTTGTGTTGCTGCACTGAAACCAGGGCTCTTACTAATTAAGGAATTGTGATTTACTGTTAATCTGGCATAGGACTGCAGGACCAAACCTGGATTTGCATTGTGAGATATTCTTTACCTCTCCCACTCACCAACCTGTTTCCTTAATAAATCCCACTCTTGGTACTGTAACTTTGAGTAAAATCTGTGAATCAATAAAGAATATAAACTAAAGAATATAGTGATTGGTAGAAATAAGTGCAGGAGCTGGGGAGGGGTGTTGTGTCTGACCAAGTAACTGTATGTTCTTCTCCTTCATGAAGTGGGTAGAAGTCATACTAAGCAACCCACACATTGCATCTGCTCCTCAGACATTATTGTTTCTACTTGCATCTCTCGAATTGTCAGTGATTTTGAGCATTTCTGCATGAATCTGTTGGCCATCTGAATATCTTTCTTTGTGAAAAACAGTCTCATATATTTTGCCCATTTTGTTATTGGGTTATCAGTCTTTTTTCTTGTAGAGACTCTGTAGTATTCTGTAAATTTTCATTGTGAAACCCTTGTCTGAGATGTCATCATTGCAAAATATTTGGGTTGTGTGAGGTTTTTTTTTTTTGTTTTTTTCCCCTCCCCAGCATGTATGCTTCCTTTTCACTATGTCTGGAAAAGTTTTTGATGTACACAGAGACTTAAATTTTATAAGGTCCCATTCCTTAATTTTACCATAATAGGACAACTACTGCATAAGACCATTATTAGAAAAATAAAAGGACAACTAGCAAGATGTTTATAAATATCCAAGAGAGAAAGGAGAAAGGGGAAAGGGGCAGAGTAAGGGGAAGAGTGAAAAATCACTAGGTTAACTGAGTTTAGCAGTTTTATTGGGAAAAAGGTGAGTAAATGTGAATCAATGGGGAATTAGAAAGATGATATAGTAATTGGCATACATTAAGAGTAATTAATTATATAGGATACAGTGCATATGGATTTAACACATGTATTAACACAAAGTAAATGAGAGATTGTATGGAACACAATGCATATGAATGGAATACAATGCAAATGAATTATTGTATAAAAACTAATTATTTTTTTAAATGCATTCCAATATCTTGAGTACTCACTAACCAACTAAGTAGATTCTCTGAAAGTTAAATTGAAGAGAGAAAAACCCTCAAGGAGATAGATTTGTGTAGTGACTACAAAAATGGGCATGAATATGGTGAAGATCATGAGGCTAGCACAGATTAGAGCCAGGTTCTAATCTGTTGTTCAAAGGCTTACTGTGAACTAGAGTTGGCTCAAGAGAAATTAACAACAATAATGGCTTTAATTTTCTTAAATTTCAGTCAATATTTGTATTCCATTGCTTATTTTACAAGCATTCCTGTAACTACTCTCCAAAGGAGACTATAATAGCATTTGTAGTCTCATATTTATAACTCTACTGTGACAATACAAAAACCCTACCCCTTTTATTGTGTTTATGGGTTTTATTTTCTTTTGTTGTTGTTGTTATATTTTGTTGAGTCACCTGTGACTCACAGGGACCCATTATACAATAGTCCTAAACCCTGCCCTATCCTGTGGCAATCTTACTACCTCTGACACACCTACCCCCATTACCCCAGTAACTGAATCAGTCTATCTCATAGAGGGTCTTCCTCTCCTGCGCTGTCCCTCCACTCTCCCAAGCATGATGCCTCTTTCCAAGAACTAGTCCCTCTTTACAACATGTCCAAATTATGTCACATGAAGCTTAAGAATCCTTGGCTTCAAGGAGCAGCCTGGTTTAAGCCTCTCCAAGAAAAACCTATTCATTCTCTTAACAGTCCATGGTATACTCAATTCTCTTCTCCAACACCACAGTTCAAAGGCATCAATTCTTCTATCATCTCTAGTCATTGTCTCTCTGACACATAGCAAGTGATTATAAAGACCATGTCATATGTCAGGTGCACTTTAGTCTCCACACTGACATCATTGCTCTTTAATACTTTGGAGAGGTCTCTAACAGGAGACTTTGCCATCGCAATGCATCTTTTAATTTCCTAGCTGCTGGTGCCAAGGGTGTTGACTGTGGAGCTAACCAAGCTAAAACTGTTAACAATCTGAATCTCTTCACCATCTATCATGATGTTACCAATTGTACCAGTGGTGAGCATCTCTATTTTCTAGATGTTGAGCTTCAATCCATATTGAAGGCTGTAGTCCTTGACCTTCTGCAGCAAGTGCTTCAGATGCTTCTCAGTTTCAGCAAGCAGGGTTGTGTCATCTATATAACGCAGATTGTTGATGAGTCAAGGATGGCATAATTTTCCTTCATTTTGAAACTGTTGAACCAAATTCTAGCCACAAAAAATTCTTAACATCCACCTTCTCTTGCTTCAGGTGTAGCTTTTAAATAGTTAAAAGGATTCCAAGGCTTTTCTTTGACTAAAGGCTAATAGGTATATTATACAGACTTTGGACATTTAATCAAATTATTAATAGCCTTACCATTTGAAGTGTTAAATCATTGCATTGCTTAGTAATAATTGTAACTTTGATCAAGGCAGAGCTGTTCATATGCTCCATTATTCTCAATTTATCCTTTAAGATTTTTCTGGTCATTGACCAAATGTAGCCTTATACTTTTCCAATGAATGATAGTGTGCCATCTATTTGCTACCATGTTATTACTCTCACATTATTTTCAGTTTTGATTGGCTTCTTTTATTTCTTTCTTCTATCTTCCTGTTTAATTTTTTTTTTATTGCTTCTTCGTGCATTGGATTTGCTAAAGCTTCATAATATTTTGTGAATGTTACAAAGTAGCACATGCATTTATTATTATTAATAACTCTCTCAAATTATCTTAATATCATAAAAGTTATTATAGTCCATCTATAAACATGAGTTTTCAGTAAATGAGATTTTTTTATGTGACATTTACTGTAAATACATATATAGTTAGATGAACAAATAAAAACAAATTATGTGTTATTTCAACCAAATTAACCATGGCAAAAAGCTGCACTGCAACCCAGAAGGCACACAGTTCAAGTTCACCAGCTGTTCTGTTGAAGAAGGAGGAGCAAGCTCCTCCCATGTAATTAACTGGCTGTGAAAACCTGCTGAGGGGTAAGCTACAGGTTGGTTCCTTCTCAATGGTACACAAAACAACATTCCTAGAAATACAATAATAGATTGGGAATTGACATAATAATAAGCAATTATTTGTCCCATAAATATTCACTTTTCTATTTTCAATTGTTTTCTCTAGGTGTTTTGAGAACATATAGAAATAATCATACTAAACGAGGAAAGAGGTGGTTGGGTGAGATGCCTTAGCCAATTGATCTGGTTCTTTCTCTAATCAGACAATTTCATCTACTGTATCTTACCATTTAATTTGACAAGTCACAGTGTGGAGGGATGATAAGACTCTCCTCTCACATGCTTTGCCTTGGCGCAAAAAATCGTCTGGCTTAGAAGAGTTGAGGGTAAACAGAAGAGGACCATCAATGAAATGGATTGACAACCTTAGGCTGGAGCATGTCAAGAGTTTTGTTCATAGGTGTGCTGTGAGTCATTGTGGACACCAACGAATCAACAGCAGTCACAACAACCTTTCTCAGACTTCACCAAAATGCCAAACTTGTCCTCACCTCAGGGTGTGCTGCCTGCAATTCCCTTCTCCACTAAGGACAAGATTTAAATGACACTTCTTCAGTGAGATATTTTACTCTTTAACATTAATCACCTCATTTACATTTTGCATTTATTTCTCTATTTCTGCTTATTTTTTCACTACAACGAAATTACTTTTTAAAAGGATATATAATTGCAGTGTGAAAAACTAATAGAGCTTTTCACACTTTATAAACATCCAAAAACTATTTGTATAAATTTGTCTCTGTACTTATGATTCATTCTCTGCATTTACCTTTGCATGTTTATAAATCACAAATAGTGGTGTGCATATCATTAATATTTAATATGATATTTTAAGAAAATAATTTTCCTTTATTCATAAAAACAAATTTAAAAAGTATACGATATTACAATTTAGTTACTGACATTGTAATCATCTGACTAAAAGTTTAAAAATTCTACCTCACTCCCTAATTCCTATCAAGAAGGAATTAGCTAATAAATGACCGGCTGTTTGGATTCCTAGTTAGTAAATCACATTGGGAGAGGAGTCATCTTTCTCCTTTTTCACTGGTGGATTTGAACAATTAGAGTTGCATAGCATTGGTATGTACTGTAACACACTGTTTAAATTTTCTACTCTGTCAAGTATTACTACAAAGATGAGTTCTTGAAATTAACACTGCTGTAATGCTGAAGCTATATCAGTGCATTAAATACTAAATGCCATTAGTGACTCCACTAGAAAGGATGGATAGATTTTCACTATAGCATTAGCTAAAGGAAATGAGCATCCTAACCGCCTTTAATTAGCATAATCTGTATTCATTTAACATGCTAAATTTAACAACTGTCCTTCCTTAAATTATTCATATTTTCAGGTAATTAAATGCAGGCAATGTGACTTAGTATGATCCTTTTAAAAACTGTCACTGTTAAAGTCAAATAATATGACTTATATAAAAAACTCACTGCTGTAGACTCAGTTCCATTCCCAGAGATTCTCTACCGTATTCCAACGCTTTAAATCCTAAGAAGAGAAGACTGCCTACTCTTTCTTTTATGGAGTTGCTGGTCAATTAGAGTTGCTGGTGGATTCAAACCTCCAGAAACTCACAGTCTTTTGGTTAGGAGTATAGATATAATTTATTAGATGCTTTAAGTGTAAAAGGCAAAGATTATGTTGCTCAAATTTAGATTATTAATCAGATATTCCTTTTGCTGTATTTTATCTGCACTTTCAGGAAGTTTAACAACACTTTTCTTTACGTTAAATTTGTATGCTATGATATGATTTGTCTCAGCCCAATTCTATGAATAAGAAATAATTAGACTAATTTTGTAGCCATCAGGAAGTTGTTGATTGCCTTCAAGTTGAGCATGACACATATCAACCCCATACACAAAAGGCCTGAAGCCTCTTTACAACTATCAGCATTTATCGAAGTTCATAGAGTTTCTGAAGGCATGTTGTTTAGGAAGTGGATGCCACTCCTGCTTCCAACCCTGTCATAGAATATAATTATTTTTGTATGTCCTTGAGTTGCTTGTGATGCAAACTAACCCTATGTATAATCATGAAATAAGCAATATATTTATCAATTAAATCCATAATTTTTAGATGTTTAGAAGAAGGCTGAGCAGAGAATCATTCCCACCAAAATTTCTATTTAATTTTTCTAAAATTCCTTTTTCTAAATAATACTATTTAATATAAATGTGATTAATAATATACTAGATAATAAACTATTTGAATAATATATTAGTTTCTCAACTACTGCTTTTAACTATTTTGTGACATTATCATTATCTTAGCCATAAAGTGACTTATTCAAAATTATCAGATTTTATGTTGTCATTTACAAAAAAGAGTAGAAGGAATTCTGAATAAGAACCATATTAAGTATCTCCATGTCCCTTGTTTCTTATCTCTAGTGCTTTCACTATGAAATAGACATTAAAGATTATTTTAAAAACAAGCTGCAACAACAGAAAACCTAACGGTTATCTCTTTTTGATTTGCTTAAAGTATATCTTGACTGGTATGTATAGTGTAAATTCTATCAAGAAGGCCTAATTTGACTTGAGAGTATATGTATAACAAACATATTAAAGATGAGTAGATAAAATTTGAACTTGTAGTAGAAAGAGCAAGTGGGTTTGAGATCTTTACTGATCTTCTTGGCAATGCTTTCTCTGACGTTGAGTGTTGTTAGTAGCTGACTGCAACTAGAATCTAACATATTGGTTATAATTTCTAATAAGTTGTACAAAAGTAACGCAAAAAGAATATTCAAAACATTTGCCTAAAACTAATGATTTAAGAATACTATAATCTCCAGGGAAAAGACAAGTGAAACTTTACACAGTGAAGGTTAATGACCAAGCTGTTAGGGACTGAATTATATCTCCAGAAATTAGGCATTGGAATTTTAACTGTTATTACTGTAAATATAGCATTCTTCGGTAGTTTCTTTTGGTATATTGATAGAGTCATACAAAGGTAGGATGGATCATAAACATAATATTTTTAAATTTATTATAAAATACCAGATCAGACATTTGTTGTTGTTAGGTGTCATGGAGTCAACTATTGTATAAGAAAAACATAAATGACATACAAGCGCTTGTCTACAAGTAAAGGAATCAGAAATTGTATTAGATATCAGAAATCAGGAGAGAGACTCATAGATGTAATGACAGCCTAGATTTATTTCTTTTGAGGTTCCTGTATGTTCTCTTTTGAGGTTCCTGTGTGTTCGTTCTCTCTCTCTCTCTCTCTCTCTTTCTTTCTCTCTTTCTCTCTGTTGTGATTTTCATGAACACTGAAAGCGTAGGTCTTGATTGGAACATTTTGCTTCCAAATAGTGAGAATGTAAGATTCTGTTATAAAGTTCTTGTGGCTCCTTAGGGAGTTTCGCTGTTAACCCAACGGCAATCCTTTACTGGTGATTTGAATCCACAAGTCACTGAGAGAGAAAGATGGCCATTTTGCTCCTGTGACATTTACAGCTTGGAAAACTGCTGGAAGACCAGCTATGATGGGTTTCTTCTGTCTCCACACCAATTAATTCAGTTCTTTCTTTAAAAAAAAGTATTGGTTTGCATATAATCATTCATAAAAGTCATGTTTTATATGTGTACTTTGTGTTATATGATCATTCATGTACATTATGTTACATTCTTTATTACCACCGGCTTTTGGTATTTTCTTTCCTTACAGCAGTACTAGGTAACCAGTACTGCTTCTGTAGGTAAGGCTTCTGTGGGCAGTATAAAAAACTTTGTCATTAAACACTTCCCTTCTTCGTATTCTACCACTTTCATGCATCGAATAGCTCTGTAGTGCCATATATCATGACTTCTCTGAATGCATAACTCACTCACTCCTTGTGAAGTATGTCCTTATTTGAAGTTAAAGATAGTCAAAGGTCATTTTTATTGCCTCAGGATTGACTTATACTTGACCTTTCAAGAGATTTCCAGATGCTGTAAATTGCAGAAGAAAAATTGTCCCTTTTCTCCCATAAAACATCTCTTTGATTCTGTCAGAGGTGTGGCCTCTGAGCTAGTGGGTAAGCTCTCTACCAACTGTGCCACCGAGCACACTGATAACTTCCCTCTGAAATCTCACGTTGTCATCATCTCTTCCCAACTATATTTCCTGACGACTGTCTAGACCATATTTCCTTTTTCCCCTTTTACTTCTCCTAGTAAAATATTAGTAATAACCTTTTACTAGAGTTCATCTCACTTGTACTTTATATATTTCCTTGATGATACTAATTAACTAACATCTATCACATAATTTAAGTATGACCTATGATAGATATTCATAATTGTTTTCTAAATTAATATTTAAATATGTAAACAAACCAATTAACAGGCAAACTACACTAGAAAGTGAAAGAATGGCTTACTTTAATGACTATTTTTGGAGAATACTCATTTTAGAAGTTTTAGAATTGTAATCCTTTAGTCTGGTATTATAAATAAAAATATAACTTGTAAAGATATGAAAATCCTTAAAAGGTAACATTGACATAAAAAGATAATTCCAATAAAAAGGAAAAAGGCACGGTCTACTGAACTCTTTTTTAGAAGTTGTAGTTGTTGTTACGTGCTGTCAAGTTGACTACAATTTATAGCAACCCATTCACAACAGTTCTGAATTCTGCTCTAACCTGAGCCCATCTCACTGTCTCTGACACACCTACCCTATTACCCCAGTTGTTTTGTCAATCCATCTCATCTGGGGTCTTTCTCTCCTGTGGGTCTCTTGACCATTCCAAACATGATATCCTTTTCTAAAGACTGTTCCTTCCTAGTTACATGCTTAAAGTATGTGAGATGAAGTCTCAAATTCCTTGCCTTCAATAAGCAGCTTGAAATCTGGAGGACAACTACCTGATCAACTCTCTGGAAAAGATATCTTTTTATTCCCAATTTTAAAAAAAGGTACTCTAACCGATTGTGGAAATTATAAAACAATATATCACATGCAAGCAAAATTCTGCCAAAGATTATCCAAAAATGACTAAAACAGCACATCAGCAGGAAACTACCAGAAGTATAAGCTGAGTTTATAAGAGTCCATTCACTAAAGACATTATTGACAGTGTGAGATGGATACTGGCCAAAAACAAAGAGTACCAGAGAAATGTTTATTTGTGTTTCATTGACTATTCAAAGACATTTGACTGTGTGGATCACAACAAAATGGTTAACTCTGAAAAGAATAGGAATCCCAGAACACCTGACATGCTCATGCAATTGTTTTGTTTTAATTTTTTTTTTACCCTAATACCTGAATTTTGGAGAAAAATCACATAAAAGTAAAATACAGACCAATACCCTTTATAAATACATATGCAATGTTTTTCAGCTTGTGTCTACCTAAGATATTTCAATAATATATTGAAAATTATACATTTTTATATAGACTTTTATCAGAATTTGCTCAAATAAGAACATCAATTAGTATGATTTTCTATGCTGGCATAGTCTGTAAGATATTTCATGGCTAATCCAAAGGTTTTGACTCTCGCCATTCTAATCCACTAATGTCTGCTTATGAGAAAAATGAGCAATCTCCTTCCATGAGATTTATCTAAAGGTGAATCAGTTAAAAATCCATTCTATTTTGATGGCAATGAGGTCTTGTTTTGGTTTTGTTGTTTGTTATTTTTTTTTTAAAATCACATAAATGAAACAATGATAAAGACTCATTTGATGATATCAGTTGATGTCATAGGTTGATCAGTTGATCAGTACAGCCTCTCGTAAAGCAGATAAAAACCCCATAGCCCAGCCCCATGGTGCCTCTAGAGCTACAGCAACAGAAAGAGGTTTGTTTATTTGTGGCTGACTCATGGACTCACAATTATGATACCAGCAATGATGTTTATTAGGGAAGAAAGTTGGAGAGTAGAGGAGGCAAAGAATATCTCCCAATTCAAGTCCAAGCTTTAACCCAACAGTTCCAAGGCACAATTTTTTGATAAGTCTAGGCTCTGGTTTCAGTTCAGTAGTCAAATCTAAACCATCCAGCAAGGTTTGCCTCAGAATAGTTATAACCAAATCGTTCAGCAAGGTTTGCCTCAGAGCAGTTATAAATCATCTTCTCCTTCAAATGGCCGGCAAGAACAGTCAAACCTTTAACTGTGAGCAACACAAAATGCAAGAAGCCTCAAGTCACACCTTGCCTCTGTTTCTCCATAGCAATGCCACAATATCTCCACCACCAGCATCTTGCTTCACCAGGGTCTTGCCACCACAAAACTGGCTTGCCCTGAAGTCTTGCTACCCTGTGTGTGTAAAACACATTCTCTTAGCCTAGTCCCACAGCTGTTGGTAATTTGCAACACCATCTGTCTGTAGTTAAGGCAGGTGGAGACCAGCGGGAGTTGTAAGGATGATGAAGAGTATGATTGAGTTTCTTTCCTTGGCACACTATGAATCAGAGAGAGACCACTTCCAGACATCTAACAACCATAATAAGTAATAAATAAAAAAAAAATAAGTAATAAATCAAGAGTGAAGATTCCAAGAATTTTCAGTATCACCTTAAATAATCACTGGAAAACTCACTTAAAAAGCATGCATTTATTAATATGCATTTCAATCACAGAGGAAGTATTTCTTGTCTATAAACAAAAAAATTCAATTTTCATATTTAGGGCATTCAAAACAGTTTGGATACAATGTACTTTGCCTATTCTGCCTTTACTTTTCTCTAAAGTAAACACTAAACATTAAGAAAATGAATTTGTTTTTAAAAAGTCAGATACAATTTCCTTTATGAAGTTTAATACTTGAATTATATTTGAGATATTTTCTCTAAATACAAGATAGTGAAACCACCACAATTATTCATGATAGGATGTATTCATTAAATGCAGTGGAAAAACACTCAAGTAGCTCAGCTGAAATTATATAATGGAAACAAGAAACCATACTTTTTAAAAATGATACACAAGAAATGCGATATACTTGTAGAATGGATCTTTGATCAAATGCTAAGAATAATCATTTAAAATTTATCAAAGAAAACTGATCTTAGATACTTTAGAATGTGCTTATACTATAATTTATAATTCTTTGACTGTATTCCATGATCCATAGAAAAATTACAAGTTTAAGATTTGGCTTTTCCCTATCAGAATTCTGTAACTATCAATAACTCACATTTATTTGGCACTTAAAAATTGTCAAATCCTTTGCTGGGCTCAATTAAACACATAATTTATATGAGGCAGGCATTCTTTATCCTGTTTAAAAAAATGAGATTCAGTCAAATTGAGTAAGTTTTCCAAGATTATGTGTTAAAAGGTGGCACATGTGCAATATGAATGCTTAAGTGCTGGGACTTCAAACATAAGGCTATTTCCCTTTATGAAACGTCCCTTTTCAGGATCATGTCTTTCTAGGTATATTTACAATGCATTAAGAACATCAGTTTACTGAAACTCTCATTAACGTTGCATTTCTTACATATAGATGTGTATATATGTGTGTGTGTGTATTATTTTTCTTGTGTACCAAAGACTCAAAACAGACCTGTAGCTGACCCTCCAGCAGGTTTTCAGAGGAAGTTAATAGCAGGGGCGGGGACTGTCACTCCTTCCACAGAGCAGTTTGTGGCCTCCAAAAATGTGCCTTTGGGAATGGAGCTCAGCTTCTTGCCGCTTGGCCATCAGAACTCCCTTCATGCTTCTTCTGATTGTCTATATAGTATACTGTCAATTCATGAAAGAATTGGATAACGTGACTATATATTTCCAATAAATACTATTCTGCTTACTGACATTTTCAAAAGATACATTCATCCCCTTTCTATTTTGACCTCAGTAACTTGAAAGATTTCTGTGTACCCTATGTGCATATATCCTATATGAAAATGTTTACATACATCTAAATTTCATACAGATTTTTTTTGTTTTTTAATGTTGTGTTTATCTGTTGTTGTGTACTGTAGAATTAGAACCAACCCGTAGCTGACCCTCTAGTGGGTTTTCTGAAGTAGTAAATCTTATGGGAAGACATTACCCATCTTTCTTACACAGAGCAGCTGGTGGCCTCGAATTGCGTGCCTTTGAGATTGAAGCACAGCTTCTTGCCACTCGGCCATCTAGCTTCACTCTATCTGTAACTATATATGCTGTTGTTGTTGTTGTTGTTGATTGCCTTCGGGTTGAGCACGCCTCATAACGACCCTATGAACAAAAGGCTTGAAGGCCTTCTCAAACTATCAACGTTTATTAAAGTTCATAGTGTTTCCGGAAGCAAGACTTTAGCAAGCGGATGCCACTCCTGCTTCCAAACCTGTCCTAGAAGTTTATTGGTTGAGTTGCTTGCGATGCATAGAGACTCTATAGCAGTTCTGAACCCTTTCCTATTCTGAGCCAGTCTCAGTAATTCTGACACACCAACCCCCATCACCCCAGTTATTGTATCAATCCATCTCATCCGGGAACTCCCTCTCCAACACTGTCTGTCCACACTTACAATATTGCATTTCCAGATGAATTTAGAAATGGCCTTTTTAAACTATGAAATTGACCCCATTTTTTCTCACCTTTTAATCTCCACCATAATAGACCATATTATCAATAGATTAAAAATGTCCCATGCCAATCCATCTCATTTCACTAATACCCAGTATGTCAATATTTATGTGTTCCATTTCTTTCTTTACAATGTCCAGTTTTCCTACATTCATGTTTCTCACATTCCATGCACCAACTCTTAATTTCTTACAACTGTTTCTTCTTTGTATTTCCAGATTTGAGGGTTCGACTTCAGTTACCATATCTATTAGTCTACTCTATAAATATTATATATATATATATATATATATATATATATATATGTATGTTGGTTTTTCACTGTTTAATTGGAACCTACTCAGAGTTCATAGGCAAGTTAGTCACACAGGTGGAGATTTTCAATCCTGCTCCCTTGGAGCAGCTAATGGATTCAAATCATGCGTCTTTTTGCATACAGCACAGCTTCTTACCACTAGGCAAACAGAACACCCTATATTATAAATAATGTATTGTTAAGTGCTGTTGAGTCACCTATGACTCATAGAGACCATCCTGAGCCAGTCTCACTGACTTAGACACACCTACACCCATTGCCCCATCGAAGACTCAGCTTCAGTTGCCATATCTGTTATTCTACTCTATTTGTGCTTTCCTGTAGATAGTGTTTTTGAAGGCCTGCTATGTTTTGTAAGTGTATGGCCAATAAAATACTTTATATTATATAATATATAACATACACAAATGTTATTATGTGTCATTGAAGTGATGTCTAATAGTGACCCTATGAACAGTAGCCCTGAACTCTGCTCTCTCCCGAGCCAACGCAGGTTATACACATGTTTTCACTTGATGATACGCATAGGAATCAGATACATTATATCTGTGGAAAAAAACCACTGGAGAAGCTCAATATCAGCTATGAAAACATGACCAGGAGCTGATTGTGGAAAAGACCACCAACTACTCATATGAAAGTTCAAGCTGAAGCTGAGGAAAATTAAACCAAAACTACAGGAACCAAAATATGACTTAGAGTCTATCCCACCTGAATTTCAGAATTATCTCAGGAACAGGTTTGAGGTCTTGAACACTAATGAGTGAAGACCAGATGAGTGGGGGATGATACCAAGAGTATCATCCAGGAAGAGTGCAAACGATCATTGCAAAGACAGAAGAGTAAGAGAAGACCAAAATGGATGTCAGAAGAGACTCTGAAAATTGCACTGGAGCGCAGAGAAGCCAAAGTACAGGGAAGAATTAAAGATACTAAAGAGTTGAATAGAAGATTTCAAAAGGTAGCACGGGATGAAAAAGTAAAATATTACAATGAAATGTACAAGGAGTTAGAGTCAGAAAATCAAAAGGGCCGAACTAGCTCAGCATTTCTTAATCTCAAGGAACTGAAGAACAAATTTAAACCTCGAGTTGCTAAAATCAAGGATGCTTTAAGCAAAATATTAAATGACACAGGAAGTATTAAAAGAAGATGGAAAGACTATCCTGAGTCACTGTACCAAAAGGAACTGGCAGACACAGAAGAATTTAATGAAATCACATATGAGCAAGAGCCTATAGTGATGAAGCAAGAAGTTCAAGCTGCTTTGAAGGAAATAGCAAAAAATGGGCCCCGGGAATAGATGGTATACTAATCTACATAATTCAGCTAACAGATGCTGCTGTGGATGTGCTCACCAAGCTGTGTCAAGAAATCTGGAGAACAACCACTGGGCCAACTGACTGGAAGAGATCTCTATTTGTTCGCATTCCAAAGAACGGTGACCCAACAGTGTGGAAACTATAGAATAATATCATTGATTTCACATGCAAACAAGATTGTGCTGAAGATTATTAAAAAACGACTGGAACAGCACATCAGCAGAGAACTTCCAGAAGTCCAGGCTGGGTTTAGAAGGGGTCATGGTACTCGGGATATTGTAGCTGATGTTAGATGGATCTTAGCTGAAAGCAGGAAACACCAGAAGAATGTCTATCTGTGTTTCATTGATTAAGCAAAGGCGTTTGACCGTGTGGATCATAACAAACTGTGGCTGACTCTGAGAAGAATGGGAATCCCAGAACACTTGATCATGCTAATGAGAAACCTTTACTTGGACCAAGATGGGTGTGTCGGAGGCAGTGCAATTGGCAGAGGATAGAGCAGGGTTTAGGGCTGCTGTACATAGGGTCGCTATGAGTCGCAAGCAAATCGATGGCACATAACGACAACTGTCACACTTACTTCCATTGCCTCAGTTACTGTGTCAGTCCACCTTATTCAGGGTTATTCTCTGCTATGACCACCCTCAGTTTCATTGATTATGCAAAGGTGATTGACTGTGTGGATCATAACAAACTGGCTGACTCTGAGAAGAATGGGAATCCCAGAACACTTCTTCATTCTATTGCAAAACCTATACTTGGACCAAGAGGCAGTTGTCAGAACAGAACAAGGAAACACTGCATGGTTCAAAATTGGGAAAGGCGTATGCAGGGGATGTGTCCTATCTCCATACCTTTTCAACCTGTATGCAGAACAGATTATCTGAGAGGCTGGGCTCTATTAGGAGAAATGTGGCATCAGGATTGGTGGAAGATCTCTTAACAATCTTCGTTATGCAGATGACAGAACACTGCTGGCTGACACTGAGGAGGACCTGAAATGCTTGCTGCAGAGGGTCAAGGACTGCAGCCTTCAGTCTGGTTGAAGCTCAATGTCCAGAAGACAAATATTTTCACCACTGGACCAATTGGCAGTATCAGGATGGATGGTGAAGAGATTGAGATTGTTAAAAACTTTAGTCTGCTTGGCTCCACTGTCAACACTCTTGGCACCAGTAGGCTGGAAATAAAAAAATGTATTGTGATGGGAAAGTCTGCTATTAGGGACCTCTCCAGGGTACCAAATGGCAATTGTGCCACTCTGGAGACTAAGGTGAATTTGATACAGGCTATGGTCTTTGTAATCACTTGTTATGCATCAGAGAGTTGGACAATCACTAAGGAGGATAGAAGGAGAATTGATGCCTTTGAGCTGTGGTGCTGGAGAAGAGTATTGAGGGTACCATGGACTGCCAAGGAAACAAACAGATTCACCCTTGGGAGGATTAAATCAAGCTGCTCCTTGGAGGCAAGGATTCTGAGGCTTCATTTGACATACTTTGGACATGTCCTTGGAGAGGGACATCATGCTTGGGAGGGTGGAGGGATGGCACAAAAGGGGAAGATCCTCTATGAGGTGGATTGATTCAGTGACTGGTGTAATTGGGATGGGTGTGTCAGAGGCAGTGAGATTGGCACAGGAAAGAGCAGAGTTTAAGATTGTTGTACATAGGGTCACTATGAGTCGCAAGTGACTCGACGGCACATAACAACAACATGACCCCCTTCTACCATTCCAATCATGATGTCCTTCTCCAAGGACTGATAACTACTGGAAATATGCCCAAAGTATTTGAGACGGAGTTAAAAAAATCCTTGCCTCTAAAGAGCAACTTAGCCCCACCCTCTCCATGACAGATACGTTTGTTCTTTTGACTGTCCATGGTATATACAATACTCTTCTCCAGAATCACAACTCAAAAGTATTCATTCTCCTTCTCTCATCATTCATTTTCCAACTCTCAGATTCCTAGCAATTAATTGAGAATAGTATGGCCTGGCTCAGGTGCATATTAGTCTCTAGACTAACATTGTTGCTCTTCAGCCTTTTAGAGAGGTCCCTGACAGCAGACTGTCCCATTGTAACTCAACTTTTGATTTCCACACTGATGGTTCCAAGAGTGTTGATTGAGGATCCGGATCCATGAAGAGGACATTTTTAATAATCTCAATCTCATCTCCATCTATCGTGCTGCTACCAGTTGGTCAGGTGGTGAGAATCTTTGCTTTCTTCATGCTGAGATGTAGGCCATACTAAATACTAAAAATCAAAGTTACCAAAGACATAGTCAATACTAACGACTGCAGTCTTTGACCTTCTGCAGTAAATGCTTCAGGTCCTCCTCAGTTTCAGCAAGCAAGGTATGTCATCTGCATATCACAGGTTTTTTAGGCGTCTTGTTCCAATCCTGATGCCACATTCTTCCTCAGAAAGTCTGACTTCCCAAATGGTCTGTTCTGCATATAGATTGGAAAGGTATGAAAAAGGACACATCCCTTATGCACTCCTCTCTTTATTTTGTACTATGAAGTGCTCCCTTTCTCTGTTCCAACAACTGCTTCCTGTTCTAAGTACAGGGTTCACATGAATACAATCAAGTGTTCTGGGATGCCCATTCTTTTCAGTGTTAGCCACAACTCATGAACCACACAGTGAAATAAATGCCTTTGCATAGTCAACAAAACACAGGTAGATTCTCTTTTGGTTCTTTTTTTTTTCCAGCCTAGCTACATCTGACATTGGCAATGTTGCCCCTTAGTACCACAGCCTCTTCTAAGCCCAGCATGCACATCTGGCAGTTCTCTGTCTATGGACTGCTTCAACCATTTTTTGATCATTTTCAGCAGGATTTTGCTTGCATTTGATATTAGTGATGTTGCTCGATAATTACCACAGTTTTTGGATTACCTTTATTTGGAATGGAAATAAATATGGATCTCTACCAGTCAGTTGGCCAGGTAGCTAGCTGTCCTCTAGATTTCGTGGCAAAATATGGTGAGCACATCCAGGGCTACATCAGTTTGTTGGAATATGTCAATTGGCATTGTATCAATTTTGGGGGCCTATGCTGTTTCATGAATTTATTTTGTGTCAGCAAATTTCTTTTGGTACAATGACTCTGTATACGCCCCTCGTCTTCTTTTGATGTTTTCTGCATCATTCAATATGAAGCCCAAAGCATCTTTAAGTATTGCAACTCAAGGCTTAAATTTGTTTTTCAGTGACTTTAGCTTGAGAAATGCTATGTGAGTATGTCTCTTGATTTTTTAAATCTATCTCTGCACATATTTCATTATAATACTTTGCTTTGTCTTCCCAAGCTTCCCTTTGAAATTTTCTGTTTAGATCCTTAACCTCCTGATTTGTTTGTGCTCTTTGTTTTGCCTTCTCAATGCTGTAGTGCACTACTCAAAGTTTTTTCTGCCATCTACCTTGGTCTTTTCTTTCCTCCTATGTCTTTGTAATGACCTTTCGCATTGTTCCCTGATTGTATCTTTTATATCTGCCCACAGATATCCCATCTGAATATATATATATATATATATATATATGGTCCTCATTCATTAGAGTTCAAGGCCACATACCTTTCTTGAGATGTTTGTTTTTTTTTTCCTGTTGGAATATACTCAAAGTCATTTGTGCATTCCTGAGATTTTTTAAAAATTCTTTTTAGCTTTAGTTTTAAATTCCATATAAGTAGTTGATTTTCTGTTCTCCAGTCAGCACTTGGCCTAGTTTTGACAGCTGATATTGAGTTTCCTCTAAGATTCTTTCCAGAGACATAGTCAATCTAATGCCTGTGTAATCCATTATGTAAGATCATATGTAAAGCCACTGTTAGGTGCCATCAAGTCTAGTATGACTCACAGCAACCCTATGAACAAAAAATCTGAAACATGTCCTATCTTTTGCCATTCTCACACTTCCTGACATGCCAGAACCCACTGGAGAAGTCATTGTGCCAAGCCACCCTTTCCAGCATCATGTTCTCTCTAAGGAATAGCCCCTTCTAGTAACATGCCTAAAGTAACTGAGGTGAAGCCTCATCATTTTTACCTCCATAGAGCACTCTGGCTGTATCCTGTCTAAGACGTATCTCTTTGTTCTCTTGGCCATACTTAGGATGTTCAGTGTTCTTTTCCAACATCACAGCTCCAAAGTGTCAATTCTTTTCCTGTAATCCTTATTCATTGTCCAGCTCTCAGATGCATAGCAAGTAATTGCAAAGACTGGCTTTCAGAAGGAGAAGATTGTTCATCTTTCTCTCACAGAGCAGGTGGTGGCCTTGTACTGAGTGTCTTTGGGATTGCAGTGTAATTTCTTGCCATTTAGAATATATATATTTTAAATGGGATAGTCTCAATGTCATTTTTGGGTTCTCAGGATTTTTTTTATTTTTTTAAATATTTGTAGGCTTTTTGTATGTGTGTTCCTTTTAGAAAATATATAAGCTGTAGAAAATTAGCAATTACTTTCTATTCTTTTGTGATTTCACCTGTAAATGGGATATGATCAACTCTATTTAAATCATAAGCTTATTTAAGTCAACTAAGTAAAATGGAATAATATATTTAAAAGCACTTGTGAACTCATAGTCATTATATGTACCGTGTGTAATATTATTTCAGAAAAAGACCTTGGGAATATGAGAAAATCTATCAGAACAACCAGACAAACATTCAGAAGAATAGAGTGTCAAAGATTATCTTAATTTAACATTTTAGGTAAGTCTTCCAGAATTTAATGAAGAAATTCATCAATGAATTGTGTTTTATCACAAATTATGATTTCAACTAAATTTAGTCTTCCTCAAATCAGATTAACTAAAATAAAAGGTTTTTCTCTTCCCACCTTCTAAATTTTTCCCCACCAAATATTTATGTTTTAGAAAAGAAGAAACCAAGAAAGTGTAGTTAAGCTAATGTAGGAATCACTTCATATTATTTCTTTTTGTGAGAGGTCACAATCTATACTACACATTTTTAAAAAAAAATCAGTAGTTAAAAGGAAGTGCAAGTTTATAGTAAGCAATTTCAGTCCAAGTTACTTTGCCATATAACAATTTAGGAAACGTATTTTCTAGAATTATTAGCAGGAGTGGCATCCACTTTCTAAACAACTTGCCTCTGGAAACTCTGAACTTTGATAAATGTTCATAATTACTGTAGAGGGACTTCAGGCCTTTTTATTCATAGATTCTATGAGTCGTGCTCAACTCAAAGCCAATCAACAACACAACTACAGCAAGGGAATAAAAGAGGAAGACTAACTATCACTGAATATTTACATTTACCTAGTTATTATGATCAGAAAGACATAATCGTAAAGACTGTTGTTTAACATTTTTCACAAAGACTTTTCAAATTTTAGGAGTAAAAATGAAAGTTGAAATTGTTCTGTCAATGATAGATATTACTGCAGTCATCTCAAATTTTAGACAAGTCAACAGATTGTTTTCTGAAAATGTTAACCTCTTTTGATTCATGATTTCCTAACGGATACAAATTCATTAGCATCTTTTAATATTATAGTAGTTCCTCAGGCAAATCAGAGAAAATTCATAATTACATAACCAGTGTACAGGGAAGTATACCTATAATGAGTAACTTTTTTACATATTAGTTTGAAAATAAGTGATGAATTTTTAATACCTATTTATAAAATAATACATGAATATGAAATAATAGAATATTTAATTGTAAGAACACATGTGAGTATTACTATCAATTAGTAGACTTTTAAACAAGGTATTAAAATAACATTTTATTTACTTTCACAAGGGAACTTGCAGTATACATATGTAGGCCAAAATATAAGGGTCTTCAGGTCAAATATGACAATTATTTTAAATTAATTCTTAGCATTAAACTTAAATTACTTTTGTGCTGTGATTTTCCCCCCTTCCTTTCGTTTGTAATGGTTTCTGAACTTTAATTTCCAAAGTGTGAGACAGCAAAGCTTTTAGTATGCATTTATAGTAAATGGAAGCTCTCTTTTAGCATTTTAAATCTCTTAAGAGGTCTATCTTTATATGCTGAATTTCCCCAGTTGAATATTAATATTATTCTTGCTTATGCAAAGGAATATATTGAAATTTCTTTCTTTATCTATTAATGTCTGTTCAACAGGGGTTTAATACTCAGGAAAAATAAATCAGAATCTATTCTAACCATACCATTAGAATGTGAAGACTTATTAGACAAGGTAAAATGGTGTTGGATACTTCTGCAAAATCTATTTGAAAGAATATTACACATTTCTATTATTAGATTTAACATTCTTATTGTAACTGCTATCAATAAGGACATGAAAGTAAAAGAAACTTTTCTTTAGACATTTATATACTTATTCACAGGCATTGGAAGCCAGTTAAGGCAGAAGAACTAAAATACCTGAAAGGTAACAATGGAATAGAGTCTGCAAATAGAAGCTATGAAAAGCAAGAATGAAACTGATTATAGGCTTTAAGAAAATCTCAAGAGGAAATCGTTAAATATATGTCATCCTGACACAGAGTGAGAATCAAGAAATATAAATGACTTAAGCATAGTCTGTGGTGATATAACCAAATTTATGTCTTTAAAATTAACCAATTAATCAGAGTAATTCATACATTCACAGACACTGAGGCATACCTATTAATCTTTTGACCCTTCTCTAGATGTACAGGGCAGAATTGTAAAAACATATTAGGAAATAAAATGCATGCTTTATCTGCCTATTCAGGAGAAGGAGTGATTATCGAATATATATGCGACTAACCATGCAAAGTATAAGAATGAAGAAAAAGAAGGGTTGGGTTTTTTCCTACTAGAAAATTCCTAGAGCAAAAAGTTGCAGATTAGATGAGCCAACCTGAAAAATACAATTGAGCAAAAAAGACATTCGAACAGATGCCGGAAAGGGAAGAAAGGTGAATTAATTCATAATCTAGAAGAATCCCTCATCAAATACTTGAATATGTATTTTACCCTGATCTTAGTGATGTTTGTGATAATGTCTTCTAGATAATTTACTTTGATATGGTTAGATGGCTACTAATCTAATTAAAATATAGTTTTAAAGTGTTTATATTAAATAATCCCTGCTAGGAACTGGCTCGAAATATGGAAGGGGAAGCTTCATCATCTTTGTCTCCAAAGAGTACACTTGCTGCACTTTCTCCAAGACATATTTGTTGCTTTCACAATCCCTGAGATTTTCAGTAGTCTCCTCAAACAACACAGCTCAAAGGTATCAATTCTTCTTCTGTCCTTCTTATTTGCTGTCCAGCTCTCAGATGCATAGGAAGTGATCAGAAAGAGCGTGGCCTGAATTAGTTCTCAAACTGACATCATTACTCTTCAACAAATTAGAGAAATCCCTAACTGAAAAATGTTCTGGTCTAATCTTGCTGGAACACCACAACTGCTAGTTGTTCGACTCTTGGGGTCTTATTTTTTTGCCATGACTTTTTTGTGCACCTTGATCTCTTCCATCATCAGTACCATTGGTTCTTGATTGTATGCTAATTCCTGAAGTGGTTTAATACCTGTGGTATTAGTCTAAAAATTCACTTTTTATTTAGCCATTACAGTTAGCTCCTCTGGTCTTCAACTACCTACTGCAGAAATGTGGTCTTGCAAATCAAGAGGTGTGGAACTGGGATAAGAGAAAGAGGGCATTTATACACACAGGGCAGAAAGATTTGAGACAAACAAGACATGTGGTGGCAAGACTTGAGGAAGATTGGAGCAGATCCTGTTGGTAAGACCCTGGTGATTGTGTTGGAGAAGCTGTGGCATTGCTGTGGCAAGGTGTAAGCAGAGGAGCTCTGAGATAAAGGCCACAGTTAGAGGTGTTTACACTTCTTACCAGATGTTTGAAGGACAAGCTTACTTATAAGTTATTGGATACTTGTTTACCTGGAGACAATCCTTGTTGTACGCTTTGAATTGGACTGCTGAACTGAAACCAGAGCCTGGACTAATTTCAAATTGTGTCTTGAAACTACAGGCTAAAACCTGGACTTCTATTTTGAGACTTTCTTTGCCTCCCAATTCTCTAACTTCCTTCCATAGTAAATTCTGTTGTTAGTACTGCAACTGTAAATCTCTAAGTCAGCAACATATAAACAAACCTTTTTCTCTTGGTGTGCTTCTAGAGGCAACGTGGGGCTGGGCTATGGAGTCTATCTACTTTCGACTCTGAAACAGGGAGGGGGCTGTGCTATTCTTACTCCCTCTGGCCCTTTCAGAGATATATTCACCACCTTTTGCATCCAAGACTTGTTTTCTCCTTTTTAGACAGTGTAAATACATTCCTTTTTTTAAGTATAATGACTCTGTGTATTTTTTTATATCTTCTTTGCTGCTTCTTGCATCATTCAATATTTTGCACATAGAATACTTTAATATTGCAGTTTAAGGCTTAAGTTTTTCCATCAATTCTTTTAGCTTGAAACATTCCATATTCTTCACTTTTAGTATTCTAACTCAACGATGTAATAACTTTTACAGTGTTTATTATTAAAATGTAAAATTATTACAACATTCTGCTTTGTCTTGTTAAGGTGCTTTTATGAAGTCAGTTCACTTTCTTCATCATTTTTTCCTTTCACTTAAGTTTGTGGGTTTTTTAAAAATTTATTTTGTGCTTTTGTTTTGGATTCTTTTTACATTAAAATAATCTAATAATCACATTCAGTAAATCAGATTCTTTTTTATTATATATGATTCTTATTTATTGCATTCTTTTAAAAATTATATTAATCAAAGTTTCCTGAAAGGTTGGGTTTTCATTCATTCATTATTACACTCCCTTTTCTCTGCCCAGTCCACTTTGCAATGCCCTCTTGTTCCAGTAAATCAAATTCTTGAGATGATGTTGAAATTAACGTGGGATAAGCTCAAGGCTCTATTTTGGCTCTTGTATATTTGATTTTATTTTCTTCACTTTAAACTTGAACTTTCATGTAAGTGATGGTTATTCCACACTTAACATCTGCTCTTGTTTGAACTTGTGGACTGAGTGTTTCCTCCATATATTTTTAACAAATTTAGTCAATTTAATTCTTCTGTGTTCTATCACTCAAGATCCATTTGTATAGCCATCATTTATGTGTTGTTTTATTTATATAAAATGTATCCACATTGAATTTGACATAACTTCTCTTCAATATTATTCCCAGCGTAATAGATAATATTATTGTTGATTAAAAATGGCCAATACTTGTTGGTCTCATCTCAGTAACGCCGAAGATGTCAATATTTATACCTTCTATTTCAATTTGTCAGCTTCTCATTTTTCCAAATTCACACTGGAAGGTCACCAAGGAAGAACAGAACCCAGTGCAGACCAAGAAAGACAGTTTGTTGAGGAGAAACTGCCCCCGGCTTGCTCTCAAGCAGAAGACTAGCCCCCACTAAGAGTTATAGGGGGGGTTTTATACTTTTATACTTTCTTGCAAGGAATTTGGGGAAGGGAATGCTTACACATGGTTCCTTCGAGATAGGAAAGTGGGCTAGGGTCTCAGATAACTGTTCCTGGGAAAAGAGGGGTAAGGTAATTCCACAGAGAGAAAAGCACAGCTGCTGTTTCAGGTGATTGGATTCTCTCAGTAGCCATTCTGGGAGAGGAAGGAAAGGGCTCTACAGTCCTAAGGCATACTTCTTCATACAGTTCACATTCCAGTTTCTAATGATGTTTCCAACATATGACACATAAGCAAATGAAGATCTTTCACTGGATAAAATGAATACTTTGTCTTTTTGAAGTAGATTCCACTTTCAGGAGGTAGTTTTTCCCAGGCGTATCTTGAGTGCCTTCTAAATTTTGTGGCTCCACGTCAGGCACTGTTTGGAATAATGTTCCACTGTCATTTACAGGGTTTTCAAGGACCTGCTCTTTCAAAAGTGGATGGCCAGTCTTGATTCTTAATCTTTCTTAGTTCAGAAGCTCCTCTGCAACCTGTCCATCGTAAGTATCCTTGTTGGTATTTTAAATATCTGTGGAATAGTTTCCGGAACCAAAGGAACTTGAAAACCATCACTGAATAAGTGCACTGTTAAATAAATGGTATTTCTTATGGCATATAATAGATATCACCAAGTTCCTTTGGTTCTGGACCCTTGATTCAGAACCGACTCCTAGCTGATCCTCGAGTGGGTTTTCAGAAGTTATAAAAAACATGGAGGGAGATTGTTCATCTTTCTCCTGTGGATCATCTGGTGAACTTGAACCACCTACCTTTGGGTTGATAGTGCAACTCCTTACTCTCTAGACCAACAGAGCTCCCTAAATCTAAACTAAGTCTCTAAAACTGTTTTGTTAATCTGTTTAAATGAGAACTACACTGATATGTAGTTGAGATTTTTCTTATGTTATTTTAACTAATTATTTCTCATAAATCTAGGGGAAATTATGTATTCTTTACTATGATAATGAAGAACAAAATAAAACTTTTTTTCTCCAGACTCTAAGTAGTGTCAAGGTTTAATGATATTGCATAAGAAAATATTAACTTAGTCCTCTGCTTACGTGGTTTGTATTTTTTTCCCCAAATAATTTAAAGCTTAGGAAGAATTCTAAAGTAATGAAAAACAAATGCGTTTTATCTTTCACTTAGTTTATATAATTGAATGTAATTTGCTATGTTTCCTTTATGATTTTTCCACACACTTTCCTTCCATACATATGATTAATTTGAATCTTTTGAGGTTAAGTTCTAGAAATAATGTTCTGTTTTCTTTATATTTCAGTGATTATCTCCTAAAAAAAGAGTTATCTTTCACATAACCATAGTTCAACAATGTTGTTGTTGAGTGTCACTGAGTCAGAACCAATTCAAAGCTGACCCTTCATCGGTTTTCAAAGGTTTTAAGTCATATAGGAGGGGATTGCTCGTATTTCTCCCTTGGAGCAGCTTGTAGATTCAAATTGTCTGAGTTTCAGTTGGAAGTGCAGTTCCTTACCTTTAGGACCCCAGAACTCTCTCAGCAATAGTAACACATAATTTGGTAAAGTAATCTTAAACATTTTCAAATTTTGCTATCAAAATACTGACCTGTCTAGATCTAGCAACTTATTAAGGTTCATGTCTTAATTTATTTGATGTGACGTTAATTAAAATGCAACTTATGCACTTTTGAAATTAAAAATAAACACCCAAAACCCAACCCTCCAGAGTTGTAGAACTGATTCTGCTTTGTATCAACCTTCTGTCAGATTTCTGAGACTGTAAATATTTAAAGGAAGACATTGTCATCTTTCTTCTTCAGAGTGGCTGACGGAATCAAACCAACAACTTTGCAATTATTAGTTTAATATACATAAGATCTCCTTAATTACTTAACTACTTTTTAAAGATATCTTTACTTTTAAGAGCACCTTGCAAGTAGAGATTGTTTTGGTTTTTCGGTTTGTTTGTTTTTTTTCAGGTTGGTCTAACTAAATTCAGCTGTATCTCAGAGAACTATGACTTGTAATTATTGCTCTGTTTTGCATTTTTAACTTGCATGATGTTCTTGTTCTTGTTAACAGTCATTGAGTTGAGTGCCGCTCAGAGCAATCCTGTGAACAACAATTTGAACCCTCTTCTACCTGCGCCATCACTATCATCCCCAATATAATTGAGTCTATTGTTGCAGACACTACCTCAATCTGTCTCTTTGAGTATTCTCTTTTTCAACCCATCCACCTTTCCAAGGAATACATTTGCTTAACAACATATCCAGAGTGTGTGAGATGAAATTTAACCAACTTAGCCTGCAAGGAGAGCTCTGGTTGCACTTTCTCCAAGGCACATATTTGTTCTTTTAGCAGCATGCACCCTCTTCAGCACCAAAACTCAAACTCATCAGTTCTTTTCCTGTCATCTTGTTTTCCAGTTCTCAAATGCATAGCAACATCATTAGAAAGACTGTGACTTGAATCAGGAGCACAGCTTAATCTTTAAACTGATATCACCGCTCTTTGTTCCAATTTGGAGGCTCAAGTATGAAGTAGATTCTGGAGGGTAGGTTCCTTGTTTTAGTTGAAAGATGGGTATAAACAAATTGCTTTGTTGTTTGTTATTGTTTTTTTTTTAATTTCATTCACAATCATTGTGTGCTGATTTATTGGATTTAGCTAAATCAGCTGTGGGCTGGGAGGCTCTTGTTTAAACCAATTAGGACCTCCCCGTGGGCATGCCTTTGCATTTAAAAGTCAGTTGCTACCCTTGAGCCTGCAGCCCTCAGGCCTGGTGTTAGTTGTGTTTGGGAAGAACATTATTCTAAGTGGGACAGCTTTGGTCTACCAGTTAACTATACTGAGACAACTTGAGGTTGGTGTGATATTGAAACCTTGTACCACTGATGTGTCAAATGCCATAATGATTATCCATTGTCTGCAGTGTTTTGTAGAGCTTCCAGATTAAGACAGGCTTGGAATGAGGATTAGAGTCCACTTCCTAAACAACATGTCTTGAAACTCTATACAAACATTAGGGAAAATATGATAGTTACAGAATACGTTTCAGATCTTTTGTTCATAGGGTTGTTATGAGTCATACTTGACTTAATGGCACTTAACAACAGCAACATTGCTATTCAAGACTTTGGAAGATACTTGACAACAGATTTTCCCAAGGCTATATACATGTTCAGATGTCCTGACTACTGGTATCAAGAATATTCATTATGGAACCAAGCAAGATGAAATATTTGAGAGTTTGAATCTTTCCTCCATCAGTCATGATGTTACCTATTGGTCCAGTGGTGAGGATTTTTGTTTTCTTGAAGTTGAGATGTAATTTTTATTGAAGGTCGCAGTCCTCGATACTCAACAGTAAGCACTTAAAGTTCTCACTTTCTACAATCAAGGTTGTGTCATCAGGTAATTATTTAATGTAAAATACAAACCTTTTAATAGAATATTTTCAATTATATTACCATTGTTAATGTCTTTATTACCAGACTATATGTTTTTATATATCAATAGATAACTGTATTTTATAGTAAGAATTCTGGTGGCAACATCCTTAGGAATTTATGTGCTAACACAATGACAGTATGTCTCCAAAGGTTTGAATCCACCAGCAGGTCAAATTCAACAGAAAAAGATGAATAGTCTCTTCTTATTAAGATTTACAGCCTCAGAAAATGGTAGAGGGTATTTATGAGATGAAACAGCCTTGAAAGCAATGAGCTTGAGGTTTTCTGTTTGTGGTTTATTTTTTCATTTTTTTAATTTTTAATACATGTGTAACTACATATATATAGGAAGCTCTGGTGGCCTAGTGGGTAAGGAGCTAGTTTGAATCCACAAGCTCCTCCTTCAGAGAAAGAAAGGCAGTCTCCTCCTTTGTGATTTACAGGCTCTGAAAACCTGACAGAAGGCCAGTTATCTGTCTGTTCTAACTTGATGGCTTGCAACAACAACAACAACAACAACAACAACAACAACAACAACAACAAAAACAACTGTGTATAGCTTTCTCCATCTGAAGAATATCCATTTTTAATAGTTTTTCTTTTTATAATTTAGGACAATATTCCTTTCTGTTAACTTATTAAGATTATTTTTCATTTGAATGGTTGAATGATTTTTTTTTCAAATGCATAAACTTATTTTAAATAACTACACTCAAATCTTTGCCCGCAAATTTTAACATCTTGTTTCCCTCAGAATGATTTCCTATTCATTGCCCTTTTCTCAATATATGACACATTGTACTTATTTCTTCTATTAGCAATGACTTTGGGTTTTAAATGGGTCATTTTGTTAATATTTAATGACATCTATAGATTTTGTGAGGGTCCTCTCAAGCGTACTGAAGAGAAATGACATCATGCTGGAGACAAAGGTGCGCCTGATCAGGGCTATAGTCTTTGCCATCACATGCTATACAGCAGAGAGTTGGACAGTGAATAGGGATGATAGAAAGAGAATTGATGCCTTTGAGTTGTGGTGCTGGAGAAGAGTGTTGAATATACCATGGACTGCTACGAGAACAAACAGGTTTGTCCTAGAGAAGGTGAAGCCAGTATGCTCCTTGGAGTCAAGGATTATGACGCTTCCTCTGACATACTTTGGGCATGTTGCAAAGAGGGACTGGTCCTTGGAGAGAGACATCATGTTTGGCAGAATGGAGGGGCTGCACAGGAGAGGAAGACCTTCAATGAGATGGATCAATTCTGTGACTGGAGCAGTGGGAATGAGTGCGTTTGAGATGGCTAGGTTGGCACAGGATAGAATGGCGTTTAGGGCTCTTGTACATAGGGTCGCTATGAGTCACAAGTGACTCCATGGCACATAACAACAACAACAAGGGTTTTGTTATGGAGCTATTTTGCCTAGTGGCAAGAAGCTGCACTGCGCACTAGCTGCTCCATTGGAGAAACATGGCCAATCTCCCCAGTGTGATTAACTGCTTCCGAAAACTCACCAGAGTGTCAACTCAGAGTTGGCTCTGACTCTACAGTACACAACAACGACAACATAGATTTTGTTGTCCTCTTCTAAGGAATACGAAGTTTAAACTCCATTCTTCATTTTGCAGGAGGGAACAGCACTACTTGGTTCTCACACTTTTTAGCTTTTGCTTTTATAACCCGATTTCCTGCAGATCCTCCTTATACTAGTGTATTTTGGCAGTCAGCCAATCTTTTCTTCAGAGATTATATATGTTTGAACTCTATGGTTTTCTTGGTTCAGAAGATGTTTGTCTTCTTTACATATGATCTTTTAGCCATAGATCTTTATCCTTTGACTTCTGAAGGTAATAAATCGTCAGTTTTCTGCTGCCTGAACCATGCGTGGGTTTGGAATCCACTCAAAACATAGTAGTTAATTACGCATACCTCACTGCTGCCACTTTATCGGTCAAGAATGATTCTTTTCTTTTCTTTAACTGCTTTATTAACAGAGTCCCTGTTGTCTCCACAGCACATATATATATAGTATAGTAGTCAGCTGGAGATTAAGGGAGGATTTATCTCCAGAATTTAAGTCTTAGACCTACCATGATTCCCTTGCTTGCAAATTTATATTTTAAATTACCAATAGCATTTAAATAATAGTGTGTTTCCTGTCAACCCACCTAATATGGCTAGTTTTCTCCTAAACTTTTCCTTTAATGTAGTTGTAGAGAACTAGGTAGAAAACTCAAGACCATGTGACTTGGAACTATGAAAGGCTACTCTATGCTGAAATTTTATTGACTCCTAGCTGACAAATACAAAGAAAACTATAACCACAACTACACAATAACAAATAAATTGCTTTGTCAATAATCTTATTGAGTTTAGGAATGTTTTCTTCCTTGGTGGAAATTCCATAGTACAATATGACTTAATCTCTAATTGAAGACTTCTGAAATTCTGGGCAGAAGACCAAGTTAGTCATGTATTTCTGACTTTTTTAGTCATAGAAGTGAATTAGTCTACTGTGATACTGGAGAGAAGTACAAAATATATTGTTATTTTATAAAGCATATATAAATGGAATTTTAAAATCAAATTTCAGAACATTACTTTGTAGATATATATTTAACTTTATCATAATAACTTATCCATAAAAGTAGAAATGGATTATATAATTGACAAACTTCTATTTTCAGCTATCCCTATTATTTATAGGGTCTTTATGGGTCATACTTGAGGAAATCTAATAACAAAAACAACAATAAATTATCTAGTATTTATTAGTCCTTGATTAGAATTATAAATCATAAGATCATTTACTAAAAAATACTTTTTAATTATATGAATTTCTATGGTTAAATGTTTAAAAATATATCTATTTTGAAGATGAAGAGTGTCAACTTTTATTTAATTCCAAAAATCCTGGGTTTACATTATTAAGTCAGTTTTGATTTCTGGTATTATTATACCTTTCCATAGTCTTCAAACATAGTATGCCCAAACTTAAAATCACCATCTTTCACTTCAAATACATTGTCCATCTGATCTTCCCAAATGTATTAGAGATAGCATACTTTATTTACCTATCAAAACCTGAAAACTTACAATTTTTAAATAGGTTATTTGCTGATTGCATTCAATTAATTGACTTGAAATTCAGAGGCATCTGTTATCTACATTTATTTTGATAACAATCCAATTGGTTGGTGTAGAAATCAGAATACAGATGGGGAGTTGGTAAATCACTTCCCTAGGGAAGGTTTAAAAACTATTACTTGAGCTCAATCTCCTTCCTTACATTTTTTATTAGCTTCTTCAATAGGATGCACATTGACACTACTTCCCTCACCCATCCAGTTGTTGTTATCCAGCGTCCTCAAGTCAACCATGAATGAAGCAACTTTATGAACAGAATAAAACTTTGCCCTATCCTGTGCTATCACAATAGCACATTTCATATCCAACACTCTAATTTCATGAATTTTGTGTTAAAGTTGAACTATTTCACTTACCATATTTATTTCACTACTTCACTTAAATTTACACAAAGATAGAGTATTCTAATATTTCAAACTAACATTCTGTTAGGGCTCTGTGAAGGATTAATTCCTGTAATGTTTCTTGTCTGAGGTAATACTTTGGTCATCTCTTTCTGGCCAATTGCCAAACTCATTTTGTACCAACCTTGTGATTATAGGTAAATCTTTAGCGGACATTTACAGAATTTTTTTTTCCAGGGTAGTAGATTTGTTGTATAGCAAACATTAGGATGAAATTCATTAACAATAGGTCCCATGAATGCATCATCCATGTGAGCAGATACACAAGAAAATGGCATTTCAAAGTCAATTGGTGTATAGAAAATGTGTATGAAAAATGTGTATTCTCACTCTTAGCAAACTTAGAATAAAACTGTGCTTATAGGCTTTTAAAAACTGAATTCTAAGTAGATAATGAGGCATAGCTCCTAAGGTTTCCCAGGGAGGGTCTCGACATCCAGCCTTTCAGTTAGTTGTGAAACACTTGACCCTTCCCATCACCTACAAAGGAGACAGAACAAATATGGAAAAGTCTGGTGAATCTCTTCATTCTCTTGAGTGTATGTGTGTGTGTGTGATGGTTGCATTGTATCTTTGTAGTAAGTTTAGAAATCAGAAGTATGAATTCCTTCACTTTATTCTGATTTTGCAAGATTATTTTGGCTGTTCTGAATTGTTTAGAGAATAGCTTGTGCAGGAAAATATGTTGAGGTTTTAGTGATTAAATTCACTATGAGGAGAAATTTAGATGGAATGCTCATCTTAACAATACTAAGTCTTCCAATTCATATCACAGGGTATTTATCTAATTGCTTAGGCCTTTAATATTTGCCACAGTATATGTTTTATTGCTCCTGTAATAATTTCAATAAGAAATATTTTGTCTCTTGATGTTATTGACGAGAGCTTTCTTAGTTTTATATCTGATTCTTCACTGCTAGTGCACAAAAATACACCTGGATTATATGTCTGGATCTTGTTACCTGGAAAGTACCTTGGTGTATTTAAAAGTACTCATTGTTACAATAAGGAAGCTCTGGTGGCTAAGTTATAAGGAGATGCACTGCAAGCCCGAAGACAGGGGATTTTCACAACAGTTTTTGCTGGAGAAAGATGTACCATCTCCATAGTGTGCTTTTTTTCTTTTCTTTGTATGTGTGTGTATGTGTTATTTATTGTGTGTAGCTTTTATGTGTATTATGAAATAAAGAATACCATGGCATAGGTCCACAATATCTTAATCCTCAAGAGACTTCTTTGTTTTTACCACTTTAAAATGGTCCTTTGCAGTTGATTCACCCAATGCAATATGTTGTTTGATTTCTTGACTGCTGCATCCTTGGACATTGATCAGAGATTCAAGCCAAGTCCTCAACGATTTCTATCTTTTCTCTATTTATCGTGATATTGCTTATTTATAGGAAGCTAAATTTCATACTAACCATTTGCAATAAACCGAATGCTACTTCAGGAAATGAGGGAGGCTGATACGAGCTGGATTTCATCCTGAGGCACTAAGGCAATCCTTAAATGTTCACAGGGGTAGAAACTTGTATTTTCTTTTTTTTCCCCTTGAAAGTTTGTTTTAATTGTCCCATTGCCACAGTGCTTGTCAAAACCAGTTCTGATTAATCTCCTTTGTCAGTGTGGCCTTTGCCATTCCCTATCACTCCTCCCTCAGAGAGATTTCATCCTGATTCATAAGGAAAAGGGGATGGTGTATTCTCTTAGCTACTTCCTGCTGAAAAGGGACGCTGTGGGTTTCAGGGTAAAGATCTTCTCTCACTACTCTAAAGGGACCCTTTGGCAATAGGAAACACGTAGACTATTGTGGAGATTGGTTTTGGAATTTAGATGCACTGTTACCACTTGTGCTTAGCCATGCATGTTCATATCCTTGAAGATGTATCAAAGAACTGTTGCAGCCTAGAAGACACAAATTTAACTAACAAGTTAAAAGTCCATGAGTCAAAAATTAAAAGCTATAATATTCGAAGTAGAGGTTCTAACAGTGGCACAAATCAAGTTACAGAGGGAAGTCAGTTCTTAAAATAAAAGGCTTATTGACTAGCACTTTATCTATTATAGTATAAAGGTTAGGAACCACAAGATGTAGAGGCTCAACTATGTCATTTATTGTTCGTCATAGTGTGCTTTGTAATCTCTGAAAACCCACTAGAGGTTCAGCTATGTGTCAGTCCAGACACAGCACATAACAGCAAAAAACCCCCACAATTGTTAGAAATAGTTGGATGGTTGTCTACATAGAAAAATATGACATCTGAGAATAAAGGGTTAATTATTCACTAATGAGTTTTGCATATTTTTTTTTCTTGTGTGGTTCTTGGAATACAGCTTCCAGCACGCTATTACCTGAGTGCCTTTGAAAGTAAAAAACTAAACTGGCAGTGCATTAGATAATGCTATACTGATATCTAATGTTCAACAGCAATTTTTCAAAGTTAGAACACTAGGTATTTCTTCCTAGTGTGTCCTTGTGTACAAACTGTGCTGAAAGCGGTACAATGTGGATGATCTGGTTGAAATTTAAAACACTGGCATCATAGGACCTAACATCATAGCAACACACAAGCCAACACAGATGCCAGTTGGATGAGGTGTGAGGTGAGAACGCAAAAACTCACACATTCATTGCCATTGAGTTGGAACTGACTCAGAGCTGTCCCTTCATCAGGTTTTTGGAATCAAATATAGCACATAAGGCCACAATCAACTCTGTTGATCACAACAAACTGTAACTAACCTTAAGAATGAGATCCCTAGAACACTTAATTGTGCTATAGGAAACATATACTTGGACCAGGAAGCCGTAGTCTGAACAGAGTAGGGAAATGCTACATGGTCCAAGACCAGGAAGCATCAGGAATGCATCCTATCTCCATAAGTTTTCAATCTATATGCAGAACTGATTATTCAAGAAGCTGGAGTTTGTGAGGAGGAATGTGGCATCAGGATTGGAGAAAGATGTATCAATGTTTCTTGCTGAAACTGAAGAGGACATGAGGTGTTTGCTGCAGAAGGTCAAGGACTGTAATCTTCAATACGAATTGTGAAGCTCAACACCAAGAATACAAAAAAAATCTCACCACTGGGCCTATTGGCAGCTTCATCATGGATGGAGGAGAGATTGAGATTGTTGATAACTTCAGCTAGCTGCACTCAATAATCAACATTCTTGGCACCAACACACAGGAAATCAAAAGATTAATTGCATTGGGAATGTCTGCTCTCAGGGATTTCTCTAGAGTACTGAAGAGCAATGATGTCAGTCTGGAGAATAAGGAGTACTTGATCCAGGCCATGGTTTTTTTAATTACTTGTTATGCATCAGAGAGCTGGACAACAGCTAAGGATGCTAGAAGAAGGATCAATGTCTTTGAGTTGTGGTGCTGGAGAAGAGTGTTGAACATCCATGGACTGCCAGGAGAACAATCAGGTCTGTCCTGGAGAAAGTGACACCAATTTGCTCCCTGGATGCAAAGATTTTCTCTCACGCACTTTGGGGACATGTCCAGGAGTGATCAGTCCTTGGAGAGGGACATCATGTTTGGAAGGGCAGAGAGGGACAGTGCAGGAGAGGAAGACCCAGGATGAGTGATTGACTCAGTGACTGGAGCAATGAGATTAGGTCTGTCAGAAACAATGAGATTGGCTCAGGGTAGGACAGCTTTCAGAGCTAAAGTACATAGGGTCACTATGAGTTGCAGACAACTCGATGACAAATAAGAACTATAAGCAAGAACATGGCCACTATGAGTCATAGCTGATTTGATGTCACCTAACAACCTTGCTTACTGAAAGTGAGGAGTACTAGAGACACTAGCTGCAGAGGATCAAGGACTGCATCCTTCAATATGGATTACATTTCAACATCAAGAAAACAATAATCCTCACCACTGAGACAATTAGCAACATCATTATAGATGGAGAAATGATTGACATTGTCAATTATTTCATCTTGCTTGGATCCACAATCAATGCCTTCAGTACTAGCAGTCAGAAGATTAGGAGACATATAATTTAGGGGAAAGTCTACTGTCAGGAACCTCTCTGCAAAGGGCTGAGGAGCAATGACGTCAGTTTGAAGGCTAAAGTACTCCTGATTCAGCCCACAGTCTTTCAATCACTTGCTATGCATATAAGCCTGTTCAGTGAATAAGGATGATAGGAGGAGAACTGAAACATTTGACTTGTGGTGTTGGAGAAGACTATTTAATGTCCCATTTAAGGATCAAAGAATAAAGAGGAGAAAATGCAACCAGAATGATCTTTGAAGGCAAGGGTGGTGAAGCTTTGTCTCAAACACTCTGAACATGTTGTTATGAGAAGCTATTCTTTGGAACCGGACATCATACTTCTAAAGGAGGTAGGTCTGTGAAGGAGACGAAGGCCTTCAAGAAATCAGATTAAGACTGTCTACGGCAATGGGCTCACATGTGTCAGGGATGGCAAGTATGGCACAGAATAGGAGAGTGTTCGAGTCTGTTGCTCATGAGGTCACTATGAGTCTTGCTCAACTCAACACCACCTGAAAACAACAGCAGCAAATGGGATGAGTGGCGATTGTCCATCTTTTCTTCCTTGGAGCAGCTGTTAGATTAGAACCACCTTTCTTTGGGTTGGCAACAAATGCATGATGCTAACAAATAACTTTGGTAGTGTATATTCTCAAGAATATATTGAAGCTAGTCAAAATCCTACTCACCAAAGCATTCTATTCTCCAAAATCTTCTTCAAAGTGTTTTGGTTAGACTTTTGTTTAATCATTTATCTCTTGCTCCTGTAATGTTCGCTTGAAAGTAGGATTTTATAGCCATTATTTTAGTCCCCCTGGTCTCTAACTACCTATCTGCAGTTCTTGTAAATCATCAATGGCTGTGGGAACAGGATAAGAGAAAGTGCTTCCCATATTGAGCAACAAGACTAGAGGTATACCTGGTGAGAGAGAAATGGAATAAGGCTGGAGATAATTTTGGTGAAGAGATTGTGGAGAGACTGTGGCTTTCTGTGAAGAGATTCTAACATGATGTTACCTGTTACTTCTTGCATTTGTGCTGGCTACAGCTAAAAATTTTGCTTGTGAGATGATTTAAGGAGAAGCTTACTTATAACTACTCTGAGGTAAACCTTGTTGGATGATTGACAAAACTGAAAGCTTATTAAATTTTTGTTGCTGAAATCATGACTTTTTACAATTTTTATTATTATTATCATGATTAATTTTAATAGACATTTACAGAGGTTTTGGATTTCCATTCATTCATTGCCTTACTTTTCTCCCTGCCCACCCCTCCCCACCAGCTCACTTCCCCCTCCGAAGAGAAAAAAAATCCTTCATTAGTATACAATTCCCACGTCCCCTCCCCCCCACCCCGAGTACACTCCTCTATGCAACCTTAATTCTGGATTCCTGTGGTAACCATAATACTCAATCATATATCACTTCTTTTTTTTTTTTTTTTAGTATGTCATTGACATTTATTTCCCTTACATAACTAAATTGCAACATAATCTGACCAGAATTTGAAGCATGTATGAATTTGAACATATACAGAATTTGACTTAACAGTGAGGTAAAGTTTTCTCAATGAGTCAAAGACAGAAGATGATAACCAGAAAAAAAAATTTTAAACCTCAAACTCCTGAAGAATAAATTTTATTTATCCTGCTCATTGGCTTAAAATTACTTTTATATCAAAAGCTTCATGAATTATGTCTTCTCCCTTTAGCATATATATATAAACTCAGGAACCAATCACAAGCTGGGTTTCACACTATTTGTCATTGTTTCTGGCTCTGCCCTTTTGCTTCACTCACCAACCACAAGCACGTGGTATGTTCTTCTCTGAATGCAAGTGACTTCCACAGTTCTTGGCGATCAGTAGGTGAATGACAAGGGTCATTCATTTGTGTTCTCTCCTTTTACAGCACTTCTAAGCAGTGGTGTGAGGCACAGCACAGAGGTAGGAAAGACCATCTTTAATAAATTATCTTCTAAATTTTAGAGTTTCTGAAAACAAAACTGACAAAATACTAAACCATGTCTTTGATGAGTGCCAAAGTCACACAGATCCACCTCCTCCTAGAAAAGAATGAATCCCCTGTTGTGCCGAAACCTCTGTAGGGTACTTGATTACAAGGCCCATAGGGCTCTGAACAACAGCCCTAAGAAGGCCTTCCTCCACACTCATTTGCCGATTCGTTGGACCACCCAGTCCTGCTGGCACAGCGGGCAGCGATTGTTCTGTTTCACCCACAGGGACATGCAGCAGTTGTGGAAGGAATGATTGCATTCTCCCCAGACCAC
>NW_006399864.1:7632420-7634481 GCF_000299155.1 Elephantulus edwardii
GACATTATGCTGAGTGAAATATCTCAGTCACAAAGGGACAAATACTGCATGGTACCACTGTTGTAGAATGGGTCTGACTTCAGGGTGGGGGTATGGCAGAAAAAACTGGATAAATTATGTATATTGTATTGAAATCACGACTTTTTAATTATGATATTGTGTTTTGTTGTTAATCTGGTTTGGGACTATTGGCCTAAACCTGAATTTATATTGTGAGATATTTTCTGCCTCTCTCACTTCCCAACATATTTCCCTAATAAACACCACTCTTGGTACCATAACTGTGAGTAAAATATTTAAGTCAACAATGAGTATCAAACCCAATGATTGGTGGAATTAAGTTCAGGAGCATGGGGGATGTTGTATCTGACCAAGCAACTTTCAGTTTACTTCTATGGATATTATTGATGGGGGAAGTTCCTCTTTATAAAGCAAGCAGAAGTCAGATTTGGCTACTCCCATGTTGCATCTCTTCCTTTTGCATTTCCTGACTGCAGTACACAAGATATGAATACTTTCATATGTTTGATAAATACAGAGAAGCTACTTCAGAATTGGGAAAATTCCTAGTTAAAGAAGATAAAATCATACATGTTGATGTAGATTTGTAATGAGTCATAAGGCAGGTCAAAACATACAAAGGTTCATTTCACTCTTTCTAGCATTAGTGCCTCTACAGGGAATGTGGGATTTTATGTTATCCTCAAAGATTCTAAAGAGTTGGAAACATAGGAGATGGAAGCAAATTAAGTTAAAATGTTACAGTGATGTCTGGCTGAAATTCCACTGATTTTTTTCCAAATTAAAGATTCCTTTCCTTATTGCAATTCTTTGGTTAACTTTTAGATTTCCAAAAAGTTGACTGATAGTTTTGCAAATTATTTCACTGCCTCTGTGGAACGATGTGCTTTTGAAGCTAATGGCTCCACAATACTCATTGCCATGTAGACATCTTTAAAGGATGGTGTTACATTCTTGCTTGTTTTGGAAGACCAAGCATGGGTTCATAAAGTAGAGAAGACAAAAAAAAAACAACCAAAAGGCAGAGCCATATGCGAAAATGTTGACACGCACAAGGAGGAGCAAGGTGTGAACCATAAAATGTCCCTTGTTTCATGAGGCCAATACAAGTTAAAAATAACAGTAAAAATATGCTTTTTAGAGAAGAAAGGACATTCAGAGCTTTTGTGCCATAATATAATATTTGCTCTTAATTTGCACATTGTGGACTGAAAGATTTTAAACGGATTTGTTAAATCATTTATGTAAATATTATGGTGGACTGATAGTTTAAGAAGTAATTTAAGCAAGGAATTTAGTTAGAAGACTAATAATAGATGAGTCAAGAGAATAGAGTTGATGAACAGAATTGAAATAGTGACTGTGGATATGGGAAGGAAGCAGGTAAGGGAATAGTTATGAGGTAAAAATAAAAATATGAATTTCTAATTGCTTGATTATGTGTATGATGCCTTTGAATTGTGAAGAGTATTAAATATATAATTGACTTCCAAGAAAGCAAACAAGTCTGACCTGGAGAGGATAGATCCAGGCTACTCCTTGGTGCAAAGATTTTGACGCTCCATGTCACATACTTTGGAATGTTGCCAGGAAAGGGTAGTCCTTGGAGAAAGAAGGACATCATGCTTGGAAAGGTTGAAGCACAGCATAGGAGAGGAAGACCCTGGATGAAATGGATTGATACAGTAGTTGGGATCATAGGGGCATGTGTTTGGAGAAAGTGAGATTGGTTCAGAATAGGGTGGGTTCAGAGCTATTCTATGTAGGATCACTATGAGTTGCAGGCAATTTAATAGCACATAACAACATAAAAAACATGGTGAGGGAATTTCTGAAAAAAAAAAAGATAAAAGAAAAGGAAAATAGGTGGGATGATATTGAAATTTTAGGATCTGAAAAATGAGAGTCAACTGAGAAGCTATGACATCTTTGTCTCCAAGGAACACTCTGGCTACACTTTTTACAAGACTATCTATTCTTTAATAGCCCATTTGATATTCAGCATTCTTTTTTTTTTTTACCTTTTTTTGGTATTTTTTT
>NW_006399864.1:7635271-7639903 GCF_000299155.1 Elephantulus edwardii
CTTACTGGAGTGAGATGATATCTCATGGTTGCCTTGATTTGCATCTCTCTCAGGGCTAGGGATTTTGAACATTTCTTCATGTGCTTGTTGGCCATCTGAAGGTCTTCCTTGGTGAAGTGTCTGTTCATATTCTGTGCCCATTTTTCAACTGGATTATTCTCCTTTATCTTGTCATGGTGCTCGAGTTCTTTAACACCACAACACAATGACGTAAAGATTGTTTTTGGTTTTGTTTTTCTGTCATCCTTATTCATTGTCCAACTCCCAGATGCCTAGCAAATCATTGAAAAGACCATGGTCTGAACCAGGCCCAGTTTAGCCTTCAAACTGACATTATTGCTCTTCATTATTTTGGAGAGGTCCCTGACAACAGACTTTCTCAATGAAATATGTCTCTAGATTTCTTGACTGCTGGGTACTAATGAATTTCATTGTTGATCTAAGCAAGATGAAATCATTGGCTGCTTAAGTCCCTTCTCCATCTATCATAATGTATGTTTGTTTGTTTGTTTGTTTTACTGTTTGAAAGGTGAGGGTTATTTAAAGAATTGATGCCTTTGAGTTGTGGTGATGGAGAAGAGCACTAAAAATCCCATGGATGGCCAAGCGAATGAAGAAATATGCTTTGGAAGAAATATGCTTTTGGCCTTTGAAGGCAAGAATGATGAGCCTTCACCCCACATATTTTGGTCATGTTACTGTTGTTGTTGTTATGTGCTGTCAAGTCGCCTGTGACTCATAGCGACCCTATGCACAACAGTCTTAAACCTTGCTCTATCCCTTTACAATCTTATTGTCTTCGAAACACCTATCCCCATTAACCCAGTCACTGAATCAATCCACTGCATCCAGGGTCTTTCTCTTCTGTGTTATCCCTCCACCCTACCAAGGATGACATCACTCTCTAAGGACTGATTTCATCTTGCAATGTGTCGAAAGTATGTCAGATGACGCTTCAGAATCCTTGCCTCCAAGGAGAAGCTTGGCTTCACTTTCTCTAGAAAGAACTTGTTTGTTCTCCTAGCAGTCCATGGTATATTCAATACTCTTCTCCAGCATCACAGCTCAAAGGCATCAATTTTCCTTCTATCATCCATAGTCATTGTCTAGCTTTCTGGTGCATAAGAAGTAATAGCAAAGACCATGGCCTATATCAGGTACACCTTAATCTTCAGACTGACATTGTTGCTCTTCAGTACTTTGGAGAGGTCTCTAGGAGGTGTTATTTCTTGGAGAAGGACAAGATGTTGGGTGGAGGGTTGTTAAAGAAGAGGAAGACCCTCAACCACGTGGATTGATATGGTGATTATTGTAATGGGCTCTTGTGTGTCAGGAAGTATAATGATGGTGCAGGATGGAACAGGGTTCAGATCTTTTGTTCATGGGGTCACTATGAGTCGTGCTTGACTTGACCTAACAACAATGAGAAAAACAAGAACTATATGCATATAATAATTACTATTTTATATATGTATATATACATATACATAGAGAGAGAAAGAAAAAAACTATGTGAGACAGAGCTTCAAAATCCTTGCCTCCAAAAAGAAACTTGTTTTCACCCCATCCAGGACAGACCTGTTCTCTTGGAAGTCCATAGCATATTTAGTCCTTTTCTCAAGCACCAAAACTCAAAGGCATCAGTCCTTCTTCTATCATCTTTAGCCATTGCCAAGTTCTCTGATGTATAACAAGTAATTGCAAAGACCATGGCCTGGATCAAGTGCACCTTATTCTGTAATCTGACATCATTATTTCTTAGGACTTTAGAGAAGTCTCTGACAGCAGACTTCTCCACTGCAATTTGTCTTTTGATTTCCTGTTGCTGGTACCAAGAGTGTCGAATGTGGCGCCCAGCAAGCCGGAATTGTTAACAATTTCAATCTTTTTACATCTCTCATCGTGCTGCCACTTGGCCCGGTGGTTAGAATCATTGTCTTCTTGATATTGAGCTTCATATTGAACCATAGTGAAGACTAAAATCCTTGTCTCTTTTTGCAGCAAACACTTCAGTTCCTCCTCAGGTTAAGCAAGCAAGGTTGTGTCATCTACATATCACAGGTTGTTGATGAGTCTTCCTCCAATCCTAATGCTACATAGTTCCTGAATTTCGATGAACTGTTCACTCAGTATGGGATCTTGGACATTTAACTTTACTGTTGCCAATTTTCCACTTCTTTGCCTGGATATAAAAGTCATATTCTGTGGATATCTCTTAGGGTTAATGTGTAAAAGTATGTATAAATTATTTAAAACAGTCCCTGGTAGAGTGGAGGTGTCCTCTCAACCCATGTTTAAATGACTTAATAAGTAAACGAATACATATTTTTAGTCATCTATTTCATTCCCCCCAAAAAGCATAACATGAGAGAGAAAAAAAAAACAACAAAACCGTGACTTAAGATTCCAATAATAATAAATATATTAAGAATAATATTTTTTCAGCATATAAGTAAAACGATTTGCCAATCATGCATCTGAAAAAAAAACAAAAACAAACAAAAAAAAAATACCTGTTCTAGCAGTACCTAGTTAAAAGCATAGCCTTGTTTTTATCCCCAAATACCCTCCTGCCAGGAGTAACAGATTCATTTTCCTTTCATAATGGTATACTCATAGCCATCCATAAATATTCCTTTTTTTCCACGTTTCCTTTAGCTTCACGTATTTTCAGTTAGAAGATATAACGGTCTTCTTTTATTTCAGTACATCCTCTCTAGGTGAGTTCTGCCTCTGTCTGGGCAATTGCAATATATGAACGAGATGTTTATTTAAAAATCTGAGATTCTCTTATGCCTTAATCACCAAATTTAGAATGTGTTGTAATTTAAAATCTGAATATAAATTCTAAACCAATACATAAAAATGAAATTAAAATATAAAACAGGAACTTTTTATAGAAATTAATTTTTTTATTTACTTAACAACTTTTTAAGGAAATTTACAATTTGTTTTGGAACCACCAGAATAAGCATCTACATGAGCAAAGTATAATCTCTGAATATCAATATATAACCAAACCAAAATCCATTACTGTTGAGTTGAAACTGGTTATATTGACCCTCCTTAGTTTCTGAATAGTAAAACAATGGACGTAGTTGGTCTTTTCAAGTCACTGACTTGTAAGGTATTAGTGAAAATATTTATACTATCTTTCTATAGGATTCCGTATCTTCTTACAGTCACGAATTATTGTTTGTTTGGTTTTATAATTACTTTCATTATTGTTGCTAATATCTTTGTTCTTTCTAAATGTTTTTATAATCTAATGACTGAAATAGTCGGAGGTGGCTGAATTAGGTGTCTAAGACAGACTGTAATCTCCAAAATATATCTGTCAACATCCAAAAATTGGATTCTAAACTATTGAGAATGTCATGACTAATTGTCCAAATTCAAACAATATTTCTGCAATAAAGGTATGAGTGAAGATTTTGTCAACAATAGTGTAATGAGAGTTACTTGTTTAATATATCTCAAATTTTAGGATGCAAAAAAAAACACCTGGAAGTTTGAACAAAAGGGATTAATGTTCATGAACTTCAGTTCTTGTGATTTATTTTTAGTAGCTCTGGATTAGGTCAGAGAGTGAACTCTTAGATGAAGAGTCTGTTGTTAGACGCCATCGAGTCAACTACACCTCATCCCAACCCTTTGAACAACAAATCTAAACCTTGTTCTTTTCTACACCATCCTCTCATTCTCGGCCCCCATTTTCATGAACTTTTTGGAATTCATGGGGTCAATCCTTCCTCTTGAAGGTCTTCTTTGCCTTCACTGACACTTCAATTTCCCAAGCATGATGTCTTTTTGCAAGGACTGATACTTCCTGACAACATGCCAAAGCATGTAAGATGAAGTTTCACCATCCTTGTCTCTAAGGAGCACGCTGTTTGCATTGTCTCCAGTACAGATTCTTTTGAACAGAAATATGACTTTACCTGATGACTCTGCCTGCTGAATTATAATCAACCATGAGGGCAAGGGGGGGAAGCAGAACATTAGTTCTAAGGAGACTTGGTAGTGTTTGAGTGTAATTTTAGTGCCGAATGTGGAAATGCTTGGATTCTGATATATTCTGATATATTTTAAAGGTAGATTTTTCTGGGTTTTCTGATGGATTGGATGTGAAATGTGAAAGAGATGAGTCAAAATGCCTGGAAAATTTTGAGTCTGAGAAATGAAAATAATGGATTTCTTTTTACCAAGACAGCTAAAACTGTAATAGAACCAAGCTGAAGGTAGAAAAGTCAAGGATCCTTTATTGTACATTTTGGGATAACTATAAACACTCAAGTAGAAATTGAGTTAGAAATTCTTCTACTCTGTATATATTATGTTTACTACTTATCTGACAGAGTTTTGGTTTTTTACAAATGTGGATTTTAAATGTGTGGCAGATAATGATAGCAACTTGTAAAACCATTATGTTCTTGGCCTTAAATATCAATATGGAGGAGATCATTTCACTCAATTACTTTCAAGTGAAATAAAAAGTCATTTGGTTTAATATATAGATCTTCTCTCTAATATTAACGGAACAAAACATAATTTCTTATTTTTATCTTATCTTTTACCCATATCAATACATATACACACACACACACATATACATTCATTTTTCTCATATAC
>NW_006399864.1:7640003-7645735 GCF_000299155.1 Elephantulus edwardii
ATTTAATTTAGCTTGATTGTGTTCATGTATAAGTTTTTGCTGAGATTAAATATAGTAAAGCAAATTGGGTGAAGCATTTGAGAATTTTTCCATACAGGATAATTTGAAGTTTATGTGAAACCTAATATTCAAGTCAAGAACACATATAAATAATTATGAAAGGTAATTAAAATAATTTTGTAAAACTAAGTCTAATATGGTAAAAGCAATGATTTGCTTTTAAGCAGAGCAAACTAATTTTTAACTAAAACTGGTTAACATTCCCTAAAAACCTGTATGCACAAGGCATTTTGATAGTCTTTATGTGATTTATCTCATTAAAGCCTTAAAATTCCTATCTTTTTTTGTAGGATATGGAGATGCCAAGAAATTATTAAAGCTGACCATTGTAGCATAGTGTCAATATGTGTGATCTGAGTAAGAGCACAGGTTTTATATGTAATAATCTCTAAAATTCTTGTAAAAGAGTCCTGATGATCTACTTCCAAAAAATCAGCTAGTGAAAACTTTATGCATTAAAAGGATCATATCAGCAATCCCTTATTGAAAGAGTACAAAATCAAGCAGGATTTTGTTTCATTATTCATCATTTTCAAGTGTGGGATGCCTGATTTATTGGCAGGTAATAATATCATTTCAATTTTTAACAAGGCAGTGTATCCTTGCTCTGTTCTGATGACTGCCTCTTGGTCCAAGTATAGTTTCGCTTAAGCACAATCAAATGTTCTGGGATTCCCATTCTTCTCTGAGTTAGTCATGGCTTGCTGTGATCCACACAGTCAAAAGCCTTTGCATAGTCCATGAAGCACAGATAAACATTCTTCTGGTACTCCTTGCTTTCAGCCAAGATCCCTCTAACATTAGCTATAATATCCCTAGTACCATGACATCTTCTAAACCACGTCTGGCAGTTCTCTGTTGATGTGTTGCTCCAGTTGTTTTGGGATAATTTTCTGCAGAATCTTGCTTGCATGTGATATTAATGATATTGTTTGATAATTTCTGCACACTGTCAGGTCACCTTTCTTTGGAATGAGAACGAATACCAATCTCTCCCAGTCAGTTGGCCAGCTGGTTGTACTCCAGATTTCTTGGCACAACTTAGTGAGCCAAGTGAGGGTACTAGCAGCCAGCAAATCAAGAGAAAAATTGCACTGGGAAAGTCAGCTGTCAGGGACCTTTCCAGAGTACTGAAGAGCAATGTCAGGCTGGAGACTCAGGTGTGCCTGATCTAGACTATAGTCTTCATAATTGTGTGCTATGCATCAGAGAGCTGGACAGTGACTAGGGATGATAGAAAGAGAACTGATGCCTTTGAGCTGTGCTGCTGAAAAAGGGTGTTAGGAGAACAAACAGGTTTGTCCTGGAGAGGGTGAAGCCGGGCTGCTCCTTGAGGCAAGGATTCTGAAGCTTCGTCTGACATACTTTGGGCATATTGCAAGGAGGGCCAGTCCTTAGAGAGGGACATCATATTTGCAAGAGTGGAGAGACAGTGCAAGAGAGGAAGATCCTCGGTGAGATGGATTTTTTAAGTGATTGGCCTAACAGGAGTAAGTATGTCAGAGACAGTGAGGTTGGCACAGGATAGAGCAGGATTTAGGTTTTGTGCACAGGGTTGCTATGAGTTGCAAGCATCTCAGTGGCAAACAATAACAACAATAACATGAAATAGATGAACCAATGGAGGGAAATACTTTTCAATGTAGACGTGAAATACAATAACTTTATGAAAAAGAGCCCAACATGCTAGTCTTTTTTTGACAGTTAATGAATGGACAAAAGTGGGGATAGAGTCTAAGAAAATACCAGTTTCAAGACAGACCCAAATAAGGGTGTTTTCTTTACCAGAACAGTGAATTGAAATGTAAATATTTAACTGTTATCCTTACAATAAGGTAAGAAAACAAACATGATTAACAGATGCTTAGGTTTGAACTAGACAAAGAACATCATACATATGTGCAACATTGTTACAACATCACTTCATCCTGGTTTTCTATCTTTCCCTGACCATTCAAACTCCCTTCTATGGAATTTGTACATAAGATTCTCTTCTCTAAGGATACTCTTCTGTTGACTCATTCTATCCCCCTTAACTTCCACGTCTTTGAGAGGAGTTTCCTGATGGCCTCATTAAGATTTCCCTCCTCACCTGAAACTTCCAAATCCATTTTCCTTTGTCCTGGTTATGTGTTTCATTCCTTTATAGTATCATATAGGGTATCTATCCATTTTGTTGCCTGCACATTTCACTATTGTGTATATTTCTCTCTAAACTCTAAGTTTAAAGAAGGATTTCCCCCCCTCCTGTGTTACTTATTTATTTCTTATTGTGCCTGGCACTGCAACAGGAGCAGATACAATAGGACGGTGGCAGAGTCTGACTTCTACCCACTTTAAGAAAGGCAACTGTTCCCATCAATATCATCCATCTTACCAAACAAATAGCTTCCTGGTCAGACATGCCACCCCATATGATCCTGTACCTATATCTATGAATCATTGGGTCCAATATTCGTTGCAAATTGACTCACAGACTTTACGTACAGTGGTTGGGTTAATTAGGGAAATAGGTTGGGCCTGGAGGAGGCAAAGATTATCACAAAATGCAACTCTAGATTTAATCCAGCAGTCCCAAACCAGATTAATAGCAAGATACAACCCTTCAATTAGTGAAAGTCCAGGTTCAGTTCTGCAGCACAAGTAAACCTCTGGTGATCTCCATCATCCAATAAACTTTATCTCAAAGTAGTTAAAAGCCACCTATTCCTTCAATCATCCATCAAGCAAAACCTTTAACTGTGGATCGGTCTCCAAGGTTCCTCTGGTTACATTTTTCCAATGTTACTTCACAGCAGTGTCATAGTCTTTTACCCTCTCTCCATCACCATCAATCATAGTGTCTTCAGAGTCTCTCCATTACCATATCTCACAGTGTGGAAAGTGTTCTCTTACATTGATCCCACAGCTGATGATGATTTGCAAGACCATGTGTCTGCAGTTTAAGTAGCTGGAGACCATGAACTCAGTGGGCTAACACAATGGCTAGAAAAGTCAGTTTTCAAGGTTTCTGACACCACAGCACATTATGCATGCCTGGTATTATTTGTTAAATTATTACATCAGTGATATTACTAGTTGGTAATCTTTCTACCCCACTATAAGAGAAAGTATTTACCTCACTTTTCAGTGTCAAGTATTAATGGTAATTAATTTGATTGATAGATGCTGGTCAGAATGTAAAAAATTAAATGTTTTCTGTAAATTAGATTAGTTCAGTAGCCATTTGCTGCAAGTATATTTAGAGTTTATGCTAAAATTATCACAAATTGCCAGCTTAAAAGCATTCCTCAAAGGTTTATAATTATCTTACATTTAAAATAAGATGCACCATATGAGGCTTAATTGGTTTTTCTATCCAGTAAACTGGCTCTGTCTCCCATATACTACGGTTCATATATCAAATTGACCTTGGGTTCATTTCTGAGTTCTCATATGTTTCCTCTCTTGGAATACAAGCAGTCATGATGATATTTGCCTATTCACTTATTTTCCAGTCTTTTATTGAGTATCAGAAAGGGTATTACATCAGAATTTTGAAAAAGTTCAAAACTTATCTCTGATAATTAACAATCTCAATGATTCTGAGAATTGGATTTATTTGGAAAACAGAAATGATATTCATTGAAAGTTCTGACTTCACAGTAAATACTGGCGATAAGTGTTGTAAGAATTAAGTAACAATATAAACAAAAGATTTTGAAAGATTTTAGTTAATATTCTGCCTTTTCTATTTTAACAATTGCGTGTATTTATGGAGATTGTTATGTGCCATCAAGTCAAGTACACCTTCTTCTTCACAAGATACTTCCTAAAATCCTTCAATGTTGATCAATTCTTTTTAGTATAGTATCTGCACCTTATTTTCATGTTTTCTACATCATTCCTGATATTACCCATAGAATTATTCATAATTGCAACTCCAGGCTTGAGTTTGTTTTTCAGTTATTTCAATTTGTGAATTACTGAAAGAGTTCTTTTTTATTCTCTGATTGAGTCCAAGTCTTTTCACGTTTTGTTATAATACTTTGTCTCTTTTTAACTGACCTTTGGAACCTTCTCTTCATCTCTTAGACTTCTGTATCCCTTCTCTTTGTTTCAGCCTTTTGATAATCTAATGTATTTTTCAGAGTCTCTTCTGACATCCAATTTGGTGGCCTTTATTTTCTTCTCTGTTTATGTAATGATCTTTTGCTCTCTTCATAGAGGCTATCCTTGGTGTTATTTTACAACTCAGCTGATCTTCTTTCTTTAGTGCTTAATTACCAATCCAATTCTTGAGATAATTTTTAGATTCTGGTGGGATAGACTCAAGGTCATATTTTGGGGAATTACAATCTAGACAAGTAGCATAGTAAAAATTTTTAGTCCATATAGTTCCATGTATGTAGAGTAACAGAAGCACTTCCTGATACAAAACAATAAAAAACAAATCATTAATATTGAGTTATAAACGACTTGTAGCTGACCCTTCAGTAGGTTTTCAAAAGTTGTAAATTGTATAGGAGGTGAGTATCTGTCTTTCTCTGCAAAGCAGCTGATGTATTAAGATTATCTGCCTTTTGGTTTATAAAGCAATTCCCTATCACCAGAAGAGCTGAGATCTCTTCTACTTAGTAGGCATTAAATAAATATTACTAAAGACCTTTTCTAGTACTTGTGGCAGATAATTATAAATGGAAAAAATATATCTATACTGATATAAGGTTATTTTTTGAAGTACGATTTTGCAAGATAGGGGTTGACATTTTTTTTTCTTAATTTAAGAATTGTCTACAAGAAGGGAAAAGAAAACTCTTCATAGAAATAACAATCAAACTTAATTTTATAACATCAATAGATTTTTCACCTAATAGATATGAGGTAGAAATGAGCTTTATGGAGAGGAGACATGACGAGCATGAAAAGCAGGAACACATGATATGATGATTTTAGACTGAGTAGCGTTGCTCACTGAATATCCCATAGGTGGCCAAGAGAACAGATATATCTTAGAGAGGGTGCAGCTGGAATGTCTTTAGAGGTTAGAATGATGAGGCTTCACCTCACGTACTTTGGAAAGCATGTTGCTAGGAGGGGCTATTCCTTTTAGAGGAACATGATGCTGCAAAGGTTGGAGGGTTGGTGAAAGAGAGAAAGACCCTCAGCCAGGTGGATTGACACAGTGACAGTGCAAAGAGCTCTTGTGTGTCAGGAAGTGTGACGATGGCACAGGATAGAATAGGGTTCAGATCTTTTGTTCATAGTGTCGCTATGATTTGTACTCGACTCAAGACACCTAACAACAACAACAATAGTGTTTCCCAGCATGACTTGGGTGGAAGTGGAAAGGAGGATAAAAAGCGGAGGGGGAAAACATATGTTTAGAATGTGTGAACCCATCTAACACAAAAGATACAGCTTATAAAGAAACAATGAATCCATGTGGGTTTAGAAATTGTATTACTCATAGTACATCAGGTAAGAAAAATTCCCTGTTTGCAACATTCACCTGATCTCAAGTCCCATTTGATGGTGCTCTCTAGTAGCTTTTGAACACACAGTGAGTCTAGGTTTTAGCTGAACAACTCTGAGTTTGTTGTGGATGTTAGATACATTTAGTTGATCACAACTCATAGCATCCCGACACACTCACTCTCTCTCTCCTTCTCTCTCTCTCTCTCTCTCTCTCT
>NW_006399864.1:7645835-7648074 GCF_000299155.1 Elephantulus edwardii
GAAACTCCTAGTCTTATAAAGTAATTGCCATCAAATTTATCTCTACTCCCCTTCAGAAAGAGATTTTCTATTTATTATCCTGGTATGGAAGCATGTTTACTCTCTGGAGAGGAAGAGGTTATTTTAAATCTTTGAAATACTGAAACATACCAAGGGAAGGAAACAATTTCTGTCATTACTATCTTAGTTTTCTAGTGTTTCTGTATCAAATTATCACAAGTAAGTGGATTTAACAAACATTTTCCCCCTCAAAGTTTCAGAGTCTAAAAGTTTGGATGAAAGGCACCAAAAATAGGAGAAATCTCTCTGTTTCTACTGATTTTGGAAGAAATCCTGTTCTCAGATGATTTGACTCCTTATTCTTTGGCCTTTTGATTATTTCCACGAAGCATCTACAGCACCTCCATTTGTGCTTCCTTGATTTTCTCTTTATATTTTCTGCTCTTTAATAATGTTGTTGTGGTTTGATGCCGTCGAGTCGTAGACGACTCACAGCGACCCTATGAACGAACGGCCTGAGCACTGTTCGTACATAGAGGTTCCGAAGGCAAGCCATTTCGGAAGTGGATGCCGCTCCCGCTTCCAGGCCCTTTAATAATAGGAGGAGTAAAATAGCAAGTTTAATAACATTAAACTTTACAGGAGTACATGGAGATATGTATAATGATGGAGTTACGAAATAAAAACCACCACCCAATAATACTAAAATTACTAAAACAACCGTTTGGAAAAAAGAGATAATAAGCTGATTTTAAGATTCCAGAGCTATTAACAAGTCAATATTCTGAAAATACAAAGATAGCCCTGGGTTCACAGGAGAGGTAGAATCAGATTTTTAAAGACAAGTGCGTGAAGATGAAAAGATTTGGTGTATATTTAATCAAAGATTATGGCTGAAACTATGGATATTAATTTGTTAAGAGAAAAAGTATAAAAATAGAAAATATTACATTGTTTAGAGAAGTATAAAAAAAATCCCAAAAATAACAATTAGATGAAAGGGAGAAATATTAGCAGAAGCCAAGAGAGAACCCTAAAGTATTTGGAGAAACAATACTGAGGCTGAATCCTACTATCAAAGGAAAAATGTATATAAATGAGAAGGAAATTGATGTCAAAATTCTTTAGGGAAATTAAGGACAAGAATGATTAATATAGTAATCAGCAGGCCCTTAGTATGCAGTGAACACTGTTAATATGGAGATTGAGACAGAGAATGGCGTATTACTAGGAATAGAAAGTATTTGTGTAAGTACAAGAGCCCATCTGGATCAGAAATAGAGATTCATGGATTTATATCAGACAAGTGCAATTATAATCCATGGTCAGCAAGTGAGTCATTTAAATCCATACATATTTGAGAAGTACTGAAAAAAAAAATCTATTTTCTAAAGAAATTCAGTAGTGATTGACAATGATATTTAGCATGGTTAATTAATAAGACAGTTGAGAAAATGTTAAGTCTCTTAATTGAGAGAACTATGTGATAGAATATTTGTAAATAATCACAAACAAGAACTCAAATATGAGAAGAGTTGTTGTTCTTAGGTGCCATAGAGTCGCTTGCGACTCATAGCGACCCTATGTACAACAGCTCTAAACTCTGCTCTGTCCTGTGCCAAACTCACTGTCTCCGACACACCCATCCCGATTATCCCAGTCACTGAATCACAGCATCTCCCAGAGGACCTTCCCCTCCTGCGCCTGCCCTCCACCCTCCCAAGCATGATGTCTTTCTCCAAGGACCGGTCTCTCCTGACAACATGACCAAAGTATGTTAGACGAAGGCTCAGAATCCTTGCCTCCAAGGAGGAGCCCGGTTGAACCCTCTCCAGGATGAATCTGTTTGTTTTCTTAGCAGTCCATGACACCCTCAGGACTCTTCTCCAACACCAAAGCTCAAAACCATCAATTCTCCATCTGTCCTCCCTGGTCATTGTCCAGCTCTCTGATGCATAACAAGTGATTGCAGAGACTATGGCCTGTACCAGACACATCTTAGTCTCTGGAGACACACCATTGCTCTTGAGAACTTTAGAGAGGTACCTAATAGCAGACATTCCCATCGCAATACATCTTTTAATTTCCTGGCTGCTGGCGCCAAGAGTGTTGATTATGGAGCCAAGCAGACTAAAGCTATGAACAATCTCAATCTCTTCACCATCCATCCTGATGCTGCCAATTGGTCCAGTGGTGAGAATCTTTGTCTTCTTGACATTAAGCCTGAAACCATATTGAA
>NW_006399864.1:7649099-7649624 GCF_000299155.1 Elephantulus edwardii
TTTTGGTTTTTTTACTCCAACTCCTTGAACATTTCATTGTAATAATGAAAAATGTGCATTTTGCAGTTGTTGACACAAAGAATAGGGATCTCTAGTTGTTTAGTCTATAGAGAGTTTGCACTGATCACACATTGGACTGTCTTCTCTGCTGGTCAAATTCACTTGTGGCTCCAGGGGAGATAGATGGGCAATCTGCTCCCATGAAATTTAAAATCATGGAAAACCCATTAGAAAATCAGCTATAAGAAGTTTCCAACCCAAAAGCAATACAGTTGGGTTTGTGCAATAGAAATAGAATTGAAGTGAGGTATAAAAGAAAAGAATCAAGCTTAATGAAGACAGTAAGAGGAAAAAGTGGTGAGGGAACACATGTAAAAAAATCCAAAAAAATACATAGAAGGTTGGTTGACATCATTTGTGCCCTCCTATTGGACCTTTGGTTGCCTAGTGGTAAGAAGCTGCTCTGCAGTCTTGAAGACACACAGTTCAAATTCCCCAGCTGCTCTGTGAGAGAAGGATGAGCAA
>NW_006399864.1:7650944-7655661 GCF_000299155.1 Elephantulus edwardii
TGGACTTCCGGCAGTTCTCTGCTGTTGTGCTGTTCTAATCGTTTTTGGATAATCTTCAGTAGAATCTTGCTTGCATGTGAAATCAATGACACTGTTAGCAACAATAATTCACCAGCATATCTGCCAAAATAACAACAGTAGATAATTTTAGAACAATAAATGTGTGTAAAATTAGGTTGAGTGAAAGTTATGAAGAAGTGGATGAAAGGCAGTATCTACTTATAGTTGGTGTTGGAAAAATACTAAGAAATCAATGTCTATATCTCAATAATGTGTGTCACAGGCAATATATATATATTATTAAGTTCAAAGGAAGGTTGGGAATTTAAGAATTATTTATTTCCATGACTCTATAACAGAGAACAGAAGGGGGGAAAGTACTGTGACCCAAAATGCCATAGGCATACCAATATGAAATTCAAACTATGATACTTGTCACAGATTGAACTTAAGGTATAACAAGAATCACCAACAAAGGGTACAATTTACCACTCTTAATGAAGTGGGCGATTGATACAGTACTCTGTTTATTCAATAGACTGTTGTTATGTGCTTTTTAATCAGCTATGACACATGTTGATTCGATGACCATGAGCCTGTGATTGGAGCCTTGCTCCATCTTGTGCTATTTTCACAATCTCTAACACGTTCTGTCCCATTGTTACAGTCACTATGCCAATCCATCTTGATGAGAGTCTACCAAGTTTTCTCTCTTTCCTAGCATGATATCCTTTCCCAGCATCTATTCCTTCTGACTACATGCCCAGAGTATATGAGACAAATTTCACCATCCTTGCCTCTAAGGCGCACCTTGGTTACACTTTCTCTAAGATTTGTTTATTCTTTCAGCAGTCCATGGTATAGTCAATACTATTCACCAGCATCACAATTCAAAATATGAATTCTTCTTTGATCTTTTTGGTTCATTGTCTAACTTTCAGGTAAATACAAAGCAATTGAAAATATTCAATATGGAAACTACTGTGGCTTGTATCAGGTGTATCTTACTCTAAAATGGATTAAACACTTTATATTATTAAAAATTCTGATTAATCAACTCTTGATAACTCTAGATCACAGGAAATAGTAATGGTATAATTTAATTATTAAGTAACCTAATCTTTTCTCTCTTCTGACAACCATTTTTTCTCCTTTGTTTTCATAATATTTTTTGCGTTCTTCATTGATGATATCCTTAGTATCATCCCACAACACATCTGGTCTTTGTTCTTCGGTGTTTATTGCCTCAAACCTATTCCTAAGATGGTCTTGAAATTCAGGTGGAATAGATTCAAGATCAGATCTTGGTTCCTGTGAACTTATTTTCATTTTTCTCAGCCTCAGTTTGAACTTGTACATGAGTAATTGATGATCTAACCCACAATCAGCCCTTGGCATAATTTTGACTGCTGATATTGAGCTTCTCCAATGATTTATCCCATAAACATATTCAATTTGATTCCTATGAAGCCCATCAAGTGAGATCCATGTTTGTAATAAATAAATCATTGTAAATACAAAGTTCAATCATTCTCTTTACAACCTCATTTCTATTACCAAACCTATATTTCCCAACTACTAGTCCTTCCTCACTGTTTCCCATTTTTGCGTTCCAGTCACCAGTTATCACTAACACATCTTAATTGCATGTTTGGTCAATTTTGGACTGCAAAATTTGGTGAAAATTCTCAATTTCTTCCTCCTTGGCTCCAGATGTAGGAGTGTACATTTTCATAATAGTCCTTGTATGTGTATGGATATTACCCTATTCCTCATAATATTGTATTTCAGGATAGAACTACTTATTTGACTATGTGGATCCTAACAAGTTTAAGCTGATCTGGAGAGAAGTGAGATTCCCAGTGCACTTAACTGGGCTCATGCAGAACCTATACCTGGACCGGAGGCTACTGTATAAATAGAGCAGGGGGAATAATATATGGTTTAAAATTCAGAAGGGAGTTTATGAGGGTTGTATTCTCTATCCATATCTATTCATTCTGTATGCCAAGCAAATTATCTGAGAAGCTAGATTCTATGAAGTGTGGCATCAGTATTGGAGAAAGACTCATGAATAACCTGCTTTATGTAGATGACACAACATGCTTGCTGAAAGTGAAGAGAACTTGAAGCACTTGTTGCAGAAGATTAAGGAATGCAGCCTTCAGTATGAATTGCACCTCAATGTCAAGAAAACAAAGATTCTCAGCACTAGAGAGATAAGCATCACCATGATGGATGGAGAGAAAGAAGATTGACACCATCAAAAATGTTCCTCTTGGATCTACAATTAATACCCTTGGTACCAGGAGTCAGAAAATAAGGAGACACATTGGACTGGGAAAATCTTCAGTTAGGGACTTCTCCAAATTACTGAGGAGTCAGTTTTGATGTCAGTTTGAGGACTAAGGTGCATCTGACTCAGGCCATAGTTTTTCCAATTACCAGCTATACGTCTGAGACCTCGACAATGAATAAGGATGACAGAAAAAGAATTGATGCCTTTGAGCTATGGTGTTGGAGAAGATTCCTGAACATCCCATGGATGACCAAGAGAACAAGCAGATATGTCTTGGAGACGTTGCAGCTGGAGTGTCCTTTGGAGGCAAGAATGATGAGGCTTTGTCTCACATACTCTTGGCATATTGCTAGAATGGGCTATTCCTTGGACAGTGACATGATGCTGCAAAGGGTGGAAGACCCAGTGTAGGAGAGAAGACCCTCAATGACTTTGATTGACATGAGACTGCTGCAAAGGGCTCTTGTGTGTCAGGAAGTGTGAGGATGGCACAGGATAGAACATGGTTCATATCTTTTGTTCATAGTATTGTTATGAGACATAGTCGACAACATCTAACAACAACAATCTTTCTTGTTTCTCTTAAACTATATAGTCATAGAATTATATTTAGATGGCACCTTATTTACAGTGGTATATCATCCCAGTGACTGTTGTTAGACATTGGTTCTTACAAATATTTTTAGATATTGATTCTGAAATAAACTGAAACAACGTCATATTTTTAAATTTTCATTACTAAAGTCTGTTAATATTTTTTAAGTGTAAGCATATCATTTTCAAGTGTGGCCATTATTTTTCTTTTGAGTTCAAAATATTGCATATAAATTTCTAACTATATTTAAATCTCTATTAAAATATATAAATAAGAAAAAAGCCAAGTTTTTAAAATGAGGTTCAACAGCTCAAACATGCCATAAATTGAGGACTTTTAAATCCATCAATCCCTCATAATCAGGATCAACAGTTTCCTGGCCTTCCAAAATGTTATTTTTATTACAAAAATTTTGAAAAATTTACAAAATTAGAATAAACTTGTCAGAAAAAACATTTTTACTAAATTGTTGAAAAGGAAGTATTAAAAAGAATTTAAAAAATAATGACATTAATACTAAGGAAGCCAGAAAAAAATATACCATTCTTAAAAACAGAAAAACTACTTTTAATAAGAGGAAGAAATCTGAAACTAAGCTTTAAAACTGAAAATAGAAACTTCAAAACTGAAAACTTTCTTAATTCAAGATTTTACTCTTGCCATGTTTAAGAATTTTTATAGTCCCTGACTGAATTTAGGATGTAATTGCTAACTGATAAGGTATATATAAAATACGTGCTGTTGTTAGATGTCATTGAGTTAACTCCAGCTCATAGAGACTCTTTCGTTGTCTATCATTGAGTCAGGATCAACCCATAGCTGATGTTCTAGCATGTATTCCAAGGAGTTGCCTATCCTTCTCCTTCAAAGCAGCTAGTTGATCCAAACCCAAAATTGAAACCTGCCCTATTCTGTGCCTTCCTTTCCTCTTCTGCCTTACATCCATTGTTGTAGCCTTTGTGTTAATCCACCTATTTGAGAGTCTTTGTCTCTTTGGCTTATTCTTTATTTGTCTCAATATGATACCTTTTTCCAGGCATGGTGACTGTTCAAAATATGCTCAAAGTTTTTAAGATGAAGTTACACCATCTTTGTATCCAAAAAACTGGATCAGGAGCACCTTTAATCTCACACTGATATCATTACTCTTCTTCTGAGCTCTTGTTCAACTCAGCACACATGCAAATAAAAAGAGACATTCCTTTGAAAGAAGTGAAATGCAATAAAATTTGTGAAAATATATAAAATCTGCCTACTAGAAGCATTTTTCATAAGATATATTCAATTTTAAAATGTATTCTAAAAGAAAAATGAAACTTCTTGTTGTATGTCTTCTTACCTATTGGTGATTATAGAAGAGTATTTAAATTATTAAGTAATATTGTCTTAAAATATTAAGCACTTGATAATTTGTGGTTATCAGCGTCATTAAGGTGGTGCTTTACTCAACCCCACCTCTGTTTTGTAGCTTTTGCTTTCGTTTGTATCTCCCAGAAATATTTATTTTGTTGGTTTGAGTAAGTCCTCCCACTTATTTTCCATCTGGCAGAATTTCTCAGGATGTCTGGGCAGACATTTAAGTTCTGTTGGCTGGGAACTGGCAGGAAATAATGTGTGTGTATGTGCCCGTGTGTGTGTGTGTGTGTGTGTGTGTGTGTGAATATATTTGAGTATTAACTTTATTCCTGTTTATCTAATAATGAAGACATTGTCACAGATCATTAAATTTGAAATTAAGTTTTTAAAAGTACTTAAGTTGTGTCTGTTAGATTTCTTTTAAAATACACATAAAGAGGAAAAGAAAATGAATAAGGCATAGACAT
>NW_006399864.1:7657579-7669304 GCF_000299155.1 Elephantulus edwardii
GGAGTTTAGGGCTGTTGTACATAGGGTCGCTATGAGTCGCAGGCGACTCGACGGCACATAACAACAACAACAACACGTTAAAACCAATGCAGATACAACAGATTTGTAGTGAATTAAGATCAGCAAAGTAATTAAGACTTTTCTTATTATTTCTTAAAACTTCATGTACATTAACTGCACTATTTTTAGAAAATAATAATTCACTTTATATAAATAATTCACTTCATTTTTAAACATACTAGTATTAGTTATACTTACAGAGAATATTTCAACTAAAACTTTCCAACTTAAATATTATATTTAATATTTATATTTGATGGATTTTTCCATAAAATGTATTTAACCTTAGCTGAAAAATTATTTCCTGTAACTATAGTATGAATGAAAATAAAATTTCACTGCATTGCATGTCATCTTTTCTTTAATTTTGTCAAAATAAAAACTCAATATAAAATTTTTTATTCAGATCATCAAACCAAGCCTTGTTAACAAAATAAAACATTGCCACTATTTCTACCAAAATGGATGTAGCTACCAATGAAATGTAATAAAATGACATTAAATATGTCTCCCACTGGTCTCAATAGGGCTAGAAATTAACAGTAATTTTCATTGCTTATTCAGAATGTGTTTATAAAATCTTAACTACTGTCAAAAATATCTAATAAGGAAAATGGATGCAAAGTCAAGTAGAACATATTTTGTTTCTTTTTATTCTGTACCTAAAGCTCCTTAAATACAATATTTTTTTGGGTTCTGGTGGCCTAGACTGCGGGAGGTGGTACTACTAGTTGGAGGACATGTCTGTCTGGTGGTTGTAATTCTCTGCAGTTTACAGCCCAGGTAACCTGAAGGAGGAGCAGCTATGAGTTAGTTCTGACTGGAAGACAACGGGAAAAAGAGTGAATTACTGTATTACTGTCTCAGCACCAGTAATAGTTCTGGTCTTCAGTAATACATGAATGCCCAAGTAAACGTGACACAAAAATATTGTGTCTCTGGATGCTCTAACATTTATATAATCACTTATTCACTCACTGCCATGGATTCAGTCACAGAGACTCCAGGTTTCTGAGGCTGTAGCCATAACCAGAGGAGACTGCTCATCTTTCTCCCATAGAGCCATTGGTGGAATCAAACCATCCGAAACATGGAGCCTTATGGGTAATAGCAAGACAGAGTACGAACTATGCCGCCTGAGCTCCTTTTTATTCTATAATAGTGATTATATTTGTACTATAGTAGGGCCAAAAGTGTGTTTTAAGATCTATGAAATGAAGGAATTGATGACCCTATCAGCAAAAGTTTAAACTTTTGCTCTTACATATGCTTCTATATGTAAACGAAATTTCTTACGTAACAATTGCTTTTTATCCACAACTTCTAAGAGGAAATGTAATATTCATATTAAATTTTGCTCATAAATTTGAAATTTGCTGCAACACACTGAGGAGTATCTAACTTATAACTGGTTTTGACCATTACGGACTCCTTGCCAACATCATCTCCGTTGTCTGCCCTTTTTTGTTCTCATACCTTGCGTATCCCAAGCTCTTTCCCTTCTCCAAAGATCATGTAGTTTTCTATTTGATTTACTTAGCATTTCTCTCCATTCTATTATTCCCTAGTCACTTAAGTGCTGTTCTTTGCTGTTGTTGTTATGTACTATAAAGTTGATCCCTATTCGGGTCAAGCAATCTTATTGTTCAGGAAAGGTTAAAACTAGCCTCTATCTCTGTGATTTTCTGCAGCTGTATTCTATGGAAGTTGGCTTCTAGGTCCTTTTCTCCTGCAAAGCAGCAGGTGAATTAAAAGCACTGACCTTTAAATTAGCAGGTGAGCATTTTACTCATGGTGCAACCAGTGTTAATTTTATTTACATGTGTATAGTTTGAATCCAAGAGCCAGCTTTTCTGCAGTCTCTCTTATTCCCTTCCCCATGATCATATCCTGTCCCGGTCTTGTCCATTGTAGACTCTCATTTGTTGCTTCATTAAGTGATATTTAAATTACTTGCTTGCATGTTTATTTCTACCATTGAACTATTACTATAATGAGGCCAAGCTTCCAATCTGCTCTCTTCACTGCTATATCCACTTGTGTTTTCACACCTGTGCTCTATCAATGATCTATTTAATGACTAAATGAAAATGACTGTGTTGGACTTAAAATAACCAATGACTATTAAATATGAGAATGAGGGATTTTAAGTCAATACAAAGAGTATTTTAAAGTATATTACTAAATTCAGATATGTATAAAAAGCATTTTATATTTGTCTAATTTATCTCACAGAACATAAAGACCAAGGGTATGTATTTTGGGATTGCAGTGCTGCTTCTTACCACTAAGTCATCAAAGTTCCATAAGGGAACGTATGACCAGACGTTGCATGTATGACAATTAACAATCTGGAACAAGAAGTGTGTTACAAAGTAAATTGAGGGAGGGAGGAAGAAGAAAAATGTACATGAATTAATGAATGAAAATCCAACCTGTGGGTAAACTTTAATTGAAATCAAAATAAATACTTTTTAAAAGGGTATGTGTTTTTAGAATGTACTAGCATTTTGCCTTTCATGAACAACCTTAAATAGGGACACAAGTTATAAGGAAAAAATACTGTCAATAGCACATCTACAGTGATAACTAGTAATAAATTAATATATTCTCTGACATTAAGGACTTAAAAATATCTGATTTCTTTCAAAATTCTGTAAGCTACATATAAAATCATCTCCCTCTCTCTGACATGTTCACAAGACTAAGATTTTCCTGTGCACCCCCCACTTCCCACCATCTTCACTGAAAATTAAGAAACTGTAAACCTTTCCTTTGTTGATGGACATCAGAACTGTTTTTTTTCAGAATTTGATTTTTCCACAGCCTCTCCTATATGGAAATTTCTATAAAAAGTGTGTTTTGTGTTCGAATTTGTACAGTCTTGACACTGATGTTTAGATCATAAACCATATCTCAGTGTAACAAAAATAGAACTTCCTTATCACTGGACTAAAGGCAACATCATTATTATTATCATTAAGTACCATCAACTGACCGACCCATCATTGAAACTTCTGCAGGTTTTCAGAAGCAGTAATTCACGTAGGAGAAGTTTACTTGTCTTTCCCCCGTAGAGAAGCTAGTGGTTTTGAACCACATACCTTCAGGTTGACAGGACAGTTCCTATCACTGAGTTATCAGACATAGAGGTTGTCAAGAGTATATGACTACCATGTATGGAAGCAGAAAGCAAGAAATCAAAAGGTTTGTTGCACTGGACAATTATGCTTTTTTAAATTGCTAAAGAAGAAAGATGTCATTTTAAGTACAAGTTCAAGCCATGCAATTTTCAGTTGTTTCATTCACCAATGAAAACTCAAACTTTGAATTTTTCCCCTTCAGGGAAAAAAAAATCCAAAAATAATCAAATAGCTGATTGTTAGTGAATGGGATCTGACTGCATGAGAGGAGATTATCCTCTTTCCAATGGCGAATTTGAACCACCAGAGAGGCTTTGGTTTTTTTAGCAAGATGCACAACTTCCTATAACCAACACCATAAGAACTCCTGGTGACACCCTAAGAAATCGTGGTGCACATGGAAGTTGAACAGTGAATAAGCAAGTCCAAAAATAAAGCCAAGTCCTTCTACTGGGAAAAACATGAATATGCCATAGAGGGTCAAAAGAACATACAAATCTTTCTTGGTAAAAGTGTAGTTTGCATGTTATTTTCCGTAGCTGCAAGGCTGTTGAAACTTCATCCTACATACTTTGGAAACATTATCAGGAGTGATCATGGAAAAGAACATCATGCTTGGAAAAGAAGAGAGATGGGGAAGAAGATTAAAAACATCAATGAGATGAATTAGTGCCATGCGTACAACAATGAGTTTCAGCACAGCAAAGATTTCAAGGACGGCCCTGGATGGGACAGTTTTCTTCTGCTGTGCATATGGTGGTTATTGTGAGAATCAAATAAACTTAACAACAACTAAAGTCAATAAAAGAGAACTAGAGGAAATTTTATCCAGAAAATGTGTCTTAGGACCACTATCATATTTCAGTAGCATCATAGTTTAGAAGTCTATTGTGACTGATCTTGAAAAGGAAGAAAAGGCTATTGGAAAGATGGCAAAGAGTGTCCATTTTCTGCAAAAGAGTCTTTTCAAAGATCCCTAAACTCACCTATTTTACAGTTTTTATTCAAGTTTTCAGGACTTGTTGTAAATTGGCACTGAATTTCATGTAGAGTGTAGATTTTATATGGTATTCGAAACCCTTGAGGTTGCTTGAGCAATGGAGAGAGGAAATTAAGAATATTTGTCTTCTCTGAAAATTAGAAGAAACCAGAGTAAAGGTTTAATTAAGGCCATTGTAACAAACATGGTACTGAGAAATTATCAGAGATAATGAACTCGAAGATATTATCAAGTGTATAACAGACATTAAGTCATGTCAACACTGTTTTAAGGATTCTTGATGTATAGCTTAGTATTTAACTTCTCTCGGATTATTCTTAGCCCTACATTGTTTCAGTTATTACCTATTCATTATGCTTTACAAACTGATGGTAAAATACACAAGGGAATCTGGGTTTGAGTGGCATTGCTACAATCTCAGAGACAGAAAGAAGTTACAAAAACTACTTTAAGTTCAACATGGTAAGATGCTTATGATAGAACTCTTAAAACTGGCTCTTTCAACTATAAAACAAGGACATGCACTGAAGTGTTAATCTGGTGGAAGATTATGGTCAATTCACCAGGAAGTTAGGTTGTTGGAAAGGAACTCGAACTTTATACTCAAACAAATTAAATTATTTATTCAGCAATAAATGGAATGTGAAAAAGCTGACCATGTTCTCCTCATGACAAGATGACTTCCCTGTAGACGGATTAATTGATTGCATTTTGGGTCTGATCATCATCTAAGAACTAAGACCACTGGGGGGCGCCTACTACCATAAAGTACAGGCATGCAGGGCTACAGCCCACACATAATGATGGAATTGAGAGCTAGTCATTGAGATTAGAACATTTACTGCAATATATTGCACAATAATGACGAGAACTAATAATGGAAAATATTATTAGTAGAGCTATTGAGACTCAAGCAGAAAATGTGTGACCTCCAAAACTATGAGACTTTCAGTGTTGAAAGCAGCATCTTGGAAACATAATATCTATTAAAAAGAACCTTCAAGTGGTTTAAAAACAGTTCACCACGCCCAGATCCTACTCTACCTGTTCAGTATACACATGAACACACACACACATGTGCAAAATCCAATAGGTTCTTTTGTCTTCTTAAGCAGGACTTCAATAAATAAATATATTTCTAAAGCTGGTCTTCACTTAATCACCCTATTTTTTTTTTTACTTCCTGAAAAAAAAATATCCAAATTTCAAAGTACATAGTGCTTTCTCAATTTCTTTGCATTACCTTTAGCTCCTTTTTTATTTCCTCGATAATTTATCTCCCCACCTTTATCTCAATATCCCTGTCCACAGTTTTCCAATATGAACCGGTCCATCCTTGTGCACATTTGCTGACTGTTCCTGTGAGAGCACGCACATCTGTGAGAACGGAGTGCTGGCACACGTGTGAGCACAGGCATGTGCTCATGTGAGTACACACATGCAGATGGAGATGGGAATCAACATAATTGACACGAAAAATATTCAGGAGTTAATCAGGTATCATTAAACTTGATGGGAAATATAAGTGGGGAATCTGGAGTTAGTCTTGGTTCTCAAGACTTTCTTTTAAGGAGCCCTGGTAGTGCATTACATATTGAGCTGAGCACCTAAAGATCTGTGGTTGGAATCAACTATGGACAATCCAATGGTGGAGTCGCTAGTAGTTAGTATCTACTGACGGTGGGTTTATGAAGGTACGTGAGCTATTGTGGTTGTATTTTTTTCCTTTGTGGGAAATATAATCCTAGTCCTCTATTCCAATTTTTATTTTTGTTATTGTCAGGTACCACTGAGTCTACTGTGACTCATAGGTACCCTATGAATAATAGAGCTGTTCCTCGTCTTATGCTGTTACAACCTCAACATCTCTGATATTCTCACATCAATTGCTACAGACACTACATGAAACCATCTCATTGAGAGGCTTCCTTTCTTTCTCTGACCCTCCATCTTTTCTGTATGATGTCTTTTTACATGACTTGCATATTCTGAGAACATGTCCCAGGTATGTGAGACAAAGTTTCACCATTCTTGTCTATAGAAATATGTAGACTTGGTTAGACTTCTTCTACAACAGGTTTGTTTGTTCTTTGAGCAGTCCATGGAATATTAAGTTCTCATCTCTAGCTCTACAATTCAGAGGTATCCATTCTTTCGTCCTTATTCTTTGTCCAACTTTCAATATGCTTAAGCAGTAATTGAAAACTATGTATTCATATTGCTGTTGTTGCAATTATTGTTTGACATCAAGTAGGATCTTACTCATAGATGACCCTCCAGTGGGTTTCCAGAGACAATACTGCATGAGAGTTGATTGCCCATCTTTCTCATAATATATTCTTATTATGATATTAAATACTTCAAGGTAAATAATATCCCCCCAAAATATGAGGACATTTTTACACTTAAAATATATGTAAGGTTTAATGATGTCTATAAATATGAACTGGGATAAGGATGAGCAATCTCCTTCAGAAAACAGCTGGAGGGTGAGCTATGAGTCTGTTCCAACTCCATGGTACGCAACAACAACAATATAGTAGGAATGATAGAAAACTAGCAATCATGAAAACCTAAACTGGACACACGGACATTGACATTCTAGGTATTAGTGAGATGGGATAAAATGGCATTGAACACATTGACTTAGGCAATCACATGGTATATTATGCTGGGAATTTGAAAACAGAAGAATAATTATGTTACATTCATGGTTAAAAAACCAATTTCAAGTTTTATCCTGAAGTAAAATGTTATGAGTGATAGGATATTATCCATATGGATACATAGAAGAACTGTTAATATGAATATTATTCAAATATACACATAAACAGCTAAAGTCAAAGGTACGAAATGTAATATTTTACCAAATTTTGAAGTCTGAAACTGACCAGACATGTAATCAAGATATGTTCGAGATAAGAGGTGATTTGAATACAAAAGTTGGAAACAATGAAGACAGGAAATTGAAAAGCAAGAACTTGATGACAGAGATGAAGTAGAAAATAGAAGGATAGAATTTTATATATTCATGATTTATTTATCATAAGTACCTTTTAAAAAAAAAATAAAATACAAATTGTGCCTTTACATATGGACCTTATCTGATGAACTGCCTAAGAATCAGATTCACACATCTGTGGAAGGAATCATTGGAGAATTTCAGTATCAGCAGTCAAAACCAGGCCAGGTACTGACTGCAGAACAGACTATAAAATTACTTATGTGCAATACTCAGGTTTCACTCTGGAGCTTACTGGTCTTTGGTCTTTTACTAAAGATATTTCCAGGGTTGTAACCGTTATGAGTTAAACGGCACAAAAACAACAACAACTAATTTTTGGGAGCCCTGCAGAGGCAGGGCTTACGAAAAAAAAAAAAAAATTACTTATGTGCAAATTCAAAGTGAGGCTGAAGAAAATAAAAATTATTCCACAAGAATCAAAATATGATATCAATTCTACCCCATCTGAATTTTAAAAACACCTTAATACTAGATTTGAAACATTGAACAGTAATGATGAAGACAGATGACATCAAGGCTATCACCATTTAAGAGAACAAAAGGTGACTAGAAATGCAGAAGCAAAAGAAAAAAACCACTTACAATACTATGGACATGTTGTAAGGAGAGACCAGTCCTTGGAGAGGGACATAATGCTTGGGAGGGTGGAGGGACAGCACAGAAGGGAAAGACCCTCTATGAGGTGGATTGATTCAGTGACTGGGTAATCGGGATGGGAGTGTCAGACACAGTGTGATAGGCACAGGACAGAGCAGAGTTTAGGGCTGTTGTACATAGGGTCACTATAAGTCACAAGCAACTCGATGGCGCATAACAAAAACCATCAGGAGAGGATAAAATAGATGAATGAGACCCTTTAAGAATCAAATCCCTATGCACATCCAAAAACTTCTCCAATAGGGTAAAAAGGGAAGCCACAGACTGGGGAAAAATATTTGGTAATGACATGTCTGATAAGCGACTTATATCTAGAATACTTAAGTAACAAAACAAGATAAAGGTAAACAACCCAGGTGCAAAATGGGCACACCATATGAATACATGGTTCACCAAAGAAGGCATTCAGATTGTGAACAAACACAGGATAAAATGTTCAAGATCCCTAGCTCTAAGAGAGATGCAAATCAAAACAAAAATAAGATAACATCTCACTCAGTAAGAATAGCAAAATTCAAGAGAGCAGCAAACAGCAAAAGTTGGCGAGGTTGTGGAGAAACTGGAACACTTATTCACTATTGGTGGGAATGTAAAATGGTGCAACCACTCTGGAAGACAATATGGCACTTTCTCAAAAAGTTAGAAATAGAAATACCATTTGGCCCAGAAATTCTGCTACTGAGAATATACCCTAAGAAAACTAGAACTGCCACCCAAGCAGATAAATGCTCACCCATGTTTATTTCTGCTTTGTTTACAATAGCAGAGTTGGAAACAACCCAAGTGCTCATCAACAACCAAATGCATAGAGAAATTGTGTTATAGTCAAAATGGAATATTATGCAGCATTGAAAAACAAGACTCATGAAATATTAAACAAAATGGGTGACCATGGATGACATTATGCTGAGTGAAATATCTCACTTACAAAAGAACAAATATTGCATAATTCCACTACTATATAACAGGACTGACATGGGAGTTGTTGGGAAACTAAGAGGGGATAAATAATGTATACAGCATTGAAAGAGCCAAGGGAGAGAACTGTATAAAAGAAAAATATGATTAGGCATTACTGGCATGACAGAAGTCCAGAATAAGAGCTGTATAGCAAAATTGGAAGATGAGGAGGAGAACTGTATGAAAATGAATTTTTTTTTCAAAAAAAAAAGTGAAATGGGGGTTAAGAGGGTAGGGAGGAAGGTGTGCAACAATGAATGAATTGAAATCCAAGTTTTCTATACACTTTCATTAAAATCTTAATTAAAAAAAAAGAAAAAAGCCAAAATGAATGTCAAGAGAGACTCTAAAAATTGCACTAGAGTATCAAGAAGCCAAAACAAAGGGAAAGAAAGCTGAAGTAAAAAAGAAGAATAAAAGATTTCAGAAAGCAACTCAAAAAGACAAAGGAAAGTACTTTAAGAAAACATGCAGAGAGCTGGAGTTGGAGAATAAAAAGGGAATAATAACTTGCTCAACATTTCTGAAGCTGAATGAAATGAAAAACAAATCCAAACCTCAAGTTGCAACAATGAGAGACGCATGGGGAAAACCTTGAAGGATCCAGGAAATATCAAAAGAAAATAAAGGGAATACACAGAGTTACTGTACCAAAAAGTATTGGCTGACACTGAAATATTTCAGGAAGTACCACATGGTCAAGAGTCAATGGAAATGGGGGAGAAAAAAGAAAAAGAAGTTCAAGAGACTCTGAAGGCATTGGTAAAATATAAGGTCCCAGGAATCAATGGACTATCAACTGGCATGTTTTTGCTAATAGATGGAGCCCTGGATATGCTCACTATTCTATGTCAGGAAATTTGGCAGACAATTGTCTGGCTGACTGATTGGAAGAGATCCATATTTGTTCCCATTCCAAAGACATAAAATCAAACAGAACATGGAAATATGAACATTATTATTAATATCGCTTGTAAACAAAATACTTCTGAAGATCATTCAAAAATGGCTAGAACGATACATAGAGAGAATTGGAAGGTTTAGAGGAGTCCATTGCACCTGGGATGTATTGCTAATGTCTGATAGACTCTGTCTAAAAGCAGAAAATACCATGAAAATGTCTATTCGTGTTTTATTTGCTATGCAAAGGCATTTGACTGTGTGGATCATGACAAACTATGGCAAACTTCAGGAGAGAAGACATCATTATGAGCATGTCTCACTCATACCATACAGGAGCACTTACATACAGTGGAGTGGAGAAATGGGTAGGTAGAGGTGGGTGGAGGCCTGAGCCATCAGACCAGAGTGGGCTAGGGGTAAGAAGGGGAGAGGTGCTGAAGGGCGAAGAAGAGGTAACTGAGCTGGATGCTAGCAGAACAAAGGTAAGGGTGGTAACAAGACACGTGAGCCTAAGTGGATGGCAGATGGGATCCACACCTGATTCATTACCTGAAAAATGGGAAAGGTTTCTCATCTGTTCTTTTGGACAAAGTACTTGTCTGTCATATATTGCTCTAGAATTGAGCATCCAAATTAAGACAACTAGGGTGAAGGATTGACCATCCACTCTCAAGATAACATGCCTCAGAAAATTCCATGGACAATAAAGCATACTAGCAGACTAGAAGATGTGAAGAGGCAAAGTCTTCTTACTGGGAATCACAAAGGAGGAGGAACAGTTGCAAATAGACACTACTGATTGGAACGTGTAATGTGAGTAGGGAAATTGGAGGTAGTTAAGGAATAAATGGAACACATACATACTTAAAGTAAAATTAAATGGTTAGGCATGGGACATTTTTAATCAGATAATCATATAATCTACTATGAGTTCCTTGGAGAGGGACATCATATTTGAAAAAGTGGCAGGGGTGGTGAAGAGTCGAGTGGAAGACATTCAACCAAATGATAGACACAAAGAGTAGAGAAGTGAGCTCGAGAATGTCAGAGATTATGAAGATGGCACAGAATAAGACAGGTTTCCTTTTCATAAGTTATATTTGACTCAATGGCATCTAATAACAGCAACAACAGACTAGTGTTTAACATGAAAGGCTGTTATGGAAAGGTTGATCAACTGAACCCAAGAGTTGTTCCTTCAGATCAAGATGCACAGTCTCCTCTTAGAAAGATTTATAGACTCTAACATTAGGTGGAGGGTTTCTATGAGTTGGAATTGACTAGATGGCAGTGACTTACAAAATGATAACCTACTAATAAAATGTCAATGGTTGGAAATCACCCAGTCACTCTGCATAGAAAAATGTGATGTGTCAGTATGCTGGTGTAAAGATTTATATCCTTAGAAATGGTATGGAGGAGTTCTAGATTATATCCTATATTGTTCCCTGTGTGTCAAAAATCTACTTGAGGACAGTAAATTTGAAGTTTGGTTGTATTTTAGCTATTTCTTACACATCCAGGGAATTCTGATAATATAGTACATATGAAGTTGCACTGTTAATCTAAAGATATTGTCTTTCTGGTAATTTGTATCAACCATAGTTCCAAGGGAGAAAGATGGGCAATCTCTCTTCCCATTAAATTTTCAATCTCAGAAAGCCAATGAAAGATCAGAGTTCAGTTATAAGCTTGTTCCAACTTGACAGCAATGAGTGAGTAATAAATTATCTCTTTATTTCTTTTGACTTTATATTACTACTATAAAATAAACTAGTTTTCTGTCTACTTTCATCAATTGATATTAAAGGAGAAATTGTTATCATTGTTGTTATTTACTGATTTTACTTTTCTGGCAGGATTTATGTTGTTGTTGTTGTTGTTGTTATGTGCCATTGAGTCACTCGCAACTCATAGCGACCCTATGTACAACAGCACTAAACTCTGCTCTGTCCTGTGCCAAACGCACTGTCTCTG
>NW_006399864.1:7681109-7684580 GCF_000299155.1 Elephantulus edwardii
TCATGCTTGGGAGGGTGGAGGGACAGCGCAGGAGGGGAAGACCCTCTATGAGATGGATTGATTCGGTGACTGGGGTAATCGTGATGGCTGTTTCAGTGGCGGTGCGGTTGGTGCAGGATAGAGCAGAGTTTAGAGCTGTTGTGCATAGGGTCGCTATGAGTCGGAAACGACTCGATGGCACATAACAACAACAATATGATTCCTGAATCTCAGGTATTTCCTTTTTATTTTTAAATAAACTTTCTGTTTGAGTTTTGATAATTATGCCTAATTACTTACTCGACATCTCAACTCAGATATTACCCAAGCATTGTAAATACAACAGATTTCTGAAAATGCTACATGTAACCATGTTACTTTCTTTTTCTTCTGGGAATAAATGAGAACTGCTTTCTCTAGCTTTTTGGAATTCAACATAGAGTAGTATGCTAGCATTCTGACTAAAGATACATGAAATAAAGTAAGTGACTCCAAGGCCACAATCTTCAATCATAAGAACTTCCAATTTCTCATTCCTTTGATCCACAGATACGGAAGTTTATAATACCAGATGGCCTAGTTACAATATGCTCATTGAGTCATTGTTTGGAGGAGAGCCATCCAATCAGCATTGGTCTAGCTCATAAGTAAGAGATAAACATTGATTATTTTATGACACTGATATTTTCATCCTAATTTGTTATAGCATCAGAGCCTTCCTCCAAGAGACAGATGATTCTACCGGCCATAGAACTAGCCCTCTTTCTATTTGGTCACATGCCAAACTCTTCCATGCATGAGAGAGTTTTAATACATTGGCAGTTTTCTCTATAATGCTAATCCCCCTGTCTTTCTCAGTGGCCAAATCCTTCTCAACTGCCCTGTTGTTTCCATACATTATTAAATTACATATTTATAATTGGATTTTTGTTTGCTAATTGAATTGTTTTTTTCATTCTCTTTTTCATTAGATGTAAGCTGTATGAGATCCAATAACAGGACTCTATTGTTCATTGAACTTATAGACATTTGTTTAATAAATTAATTGATAAATAAATTACAAGATTTACTTTAGTCTGCTGTTAATATATTAATCTCGCATTTTGTCGTAACAAAGAATAGCTATTGAGATGCAGTATAGGGAAGGAGAAGAGGAGAGAGATATGAAGCTTACACAAGGCTTTACTGTCGATCATCAAACAATTCTTCACCCTTCTAGAACAGTTACCTAAAAATCAAATTGCAACCCTGCTATTATTTAAACTAAAATTATGCAGACAAAGAAGCATCTTTAGCAATTTTTTTTTCTCCTAAAGGACTTCTAGCATAGGCTTAGGGAGACAACCGTAGTCCACTGAAAGTGAATGCCCATTACCAGAGAACTATCTCATAGCAGAAGTGGTATTGAATTCTGATTTGCACCACTGTGGGACACAAGAGAATGAATAATACCTGTTCAGTTTCTATTTTCTTTACACCTCATGAGGATGTAATTAAAGCTTGTGTGGTGTGGTTGTCAGCAAGGGGAAAACAGATATACTGTTCATGTACTATCTCCACTTCAAAGGCAAAATAACCATGATAATATTCAACCATCTGCAGAGCTTTTAAGAGAATTTGAGTTCCATTTTAAAATAAAATATAGTCTAGAAGTTACAATTACACAGGAGTGAGGCAACAGGTCTATTCATGCTGTTGTCAGGTGTCTTCAGGACCCCTGAGACTCACCCTATAAACAACAGATTGGAATCGTGCCCTGTCCTCTGCCATCCCCACAGTTCCTGCCATGCTCACACCCATTGCTCTAATCCCTGTGTCAACCCATATTGAGGGTTTCCTTCTCTTTTGCTGATCCCCAACAATCTTTCCCAGCAAGATATCTTTTCCCCAAGACTGCTCAGTCCCTTGTGACATGATGTCCAAAGTATGTGGGACTAAGTTTCATCACCTTTGTCTCTAAGGAGCCACTCAGTTGCATTTCCTCCAAGACCAACTTCTTTGTTCTTGTGGTAGTCCATGGTCTATTTAATACTCTTCATTAAAAACGCATTTAAGAGGCACTGATTCTCTTCAGTCTTATTCATTGTTCAACTTGCTGATATATTAAACTCAATTGAAAATATCATGGCTTGGACCAGGCACACTCTAACCCTTGCTCTTTAGCATTATTCATTGTTGTTGTTATTGTTGTTGTTATGTGCCGTTGAGTTGACTCTGACTCACAGCAACCCTATGCATAATAGCTCTGGACTCTGCTCTATCCTGAGTTAATCTCACAGCCTCCAACACACCTTCTCTCATTATCCCAGTTGTGCTACTGAATAAATTCATCTCATTGAGGGTATTCCTCTCCTGAGCTGTCCCTCCACCCTTCCAAGCATGATGTCCCTCTCCGAGGCAACACACCCACCTGGCAATGTACGTGAGACAGTATGGGAGACAGAGCATCAAAATACTTGATTCCAAGGAGCAGCTTGGATTCGCATTCAAAGCTGTTTGTTTTCTTGGTAATATCCTTCTCCAGAGCCACAATTCAAAGGCATCAAGTTCTCATTTGTCATCTTTGGTTATTGTCCAGCTCTCTGATGAATAGCAAGTAATTGCAAAGACCGTGATCTGTATCAGGCACACTTTAATCTCTAGACTGACATCATTGCTTTCAGCCCTCTGGAGAAGTGTTCAGCAGTAGGAATTAATATTTATGTCAATATTTCTGACCCATTACCAACAAAGATTTCTACTCAATACACATATTCTGGAAGTTTCATAGCAATCAATTTTTATAAGCTGTAATTATTAGAATTAATATGAGTGCATGCTAATGCCCAGGAAAACATGGTGAACAACTACAACAAAAATCAGAATTAAGTAGCATGGAGAACACTTAAGTCTTTTTCATAGTCTAAACAGAAGTTTTGATGCTAACTAGAGCTTAAGCACAGCAATAATTAGACTCATCATAACCCAACGTTTTGCTTGTTGATGACTCTGTGTATGCTTGATGTTTAATATTTAAATTCAGGTTGTTACATAATATATTTTCAAAGCAAGCTAGTGAATAATATGTTTTGTACAATATTTTTCTTTTACCCTCTTAAATACCCTCATAGTTTTCCTTAACCAGCATGAAATTAACATATGCACTGAATTATATTAATTGAAAAATAAAAATATATATAGTCATCAATATCTCTTATTGTACTTTAGTGAAAAGAAGAAATATTGACAGCTGATTAATTTACATAAAAATTAAAAATGAATAAGTAAAATTCCCATTTATAATTTAGTCTATTTGGCTTTTAAAAAGGTGTATGGGTGGATTATCTTTAAAAATAGTTATTTTATAATAGTATACCACAGCCTATTCATATAACATTAACTCTGGAGTTGATTTAATACACTCATTTATCCAATGAATCCAAAGTCCTGTGTAACTAAATTATAAATATAAGAGAAATGCTCAAATTCACAATATCTTTTATTGACATATAT
>NW_006399864.1:7684680-7691090 GCF_000299155.1 Elephantulus edwardii
CATCCTATATAATATTAAAATATCAAACAAGCCAAGAATTCCTTGCTCTTTTCAGGATCATTTACTTTTCTATTAGATGCTTTCTCCTGAGTTCTCTATATCATTCTTTTACTACAGTAGAATTGATGTCTTTGAGTACTGGAGAGGAGTACTGAATATACTATGGAATTCCAGGAAAACAAACAGGTTTGGCCTAGAGAAGGTGAAATCTGGCTGCTCCTTGGAGGCAAGGATTCTGAAGCTTCATCTCACCTAGTTTGGGCAGGTTGTAAAGAGGTGGACATTATGTTTGGAAGGAAGGAGGGACAGTGCAAGAGAGGAAGACCCTTGATGAGATGGATTGATTCAGTGACTGGGGTAATGAGGGTAGGTGTGTCAGAGTCAATAAGTTTAGCAACAAATAAAACAGGGTTCAGGGATATTTTACATAAGGTTGCTGTGAATTGCAAGTGATTTAATGCCACATAACAACAAAAACAACTACAGTAATACTTTACCCTCCCCACCCGACTGGGATCATTAGCTGTTATTTACCTGGAAAATGTTTAAACCACTGATTTATAAAGATGCTACAGAGAAAATGGCACTTAGAACCTCACAATCACTAAAACTGGTACACATACTTCAATTGTGCTTTTTTCTCTCTTTTGTGGTAATAAGTCATGTTGAAAGGCAATGTGGAGTGGGGAAAAATGATTGTCTCGGATAGGTTACATTGTAATTTAGATTTACAGAGACTCAAGAAGTATGTTCTTTGAAACTCACAATAATGGACATTGCACTTTTAAAGACTTTCCCACTGTGACTAAAATATGCTACTACAGAGAACAGAGGTGGAGAAGTAAAAATAATCCAGCACCTACCACCTGTGAGGTGGAAGGTATGTCTGTAATAGTTCTTCTCTTTGAAACCTCTACCTACTTGTATATAGAATTCAATTAGTAATAAGTTTTTTGAATGGTGCATATGGACTAACTTGTCCTATTATTTTTTTTAAAGGGATGATTTAAAGGAAAGAATGAAAAAATATTTTGTAATCTTTAAGTGAGATTGACAAATAGTTTAGAGGCCAGAACATTAGATTCTACCACATAAATCAACAGTTTTTAAATATTATATACGTAATTATACATGATTATACTGCTTTCTACCTGTATTTTACTAGCTTGGAAATCAAAGAACATGTCTTATGAAAATGAGATGATGCAACTCATAATATGACAATACTTAAAAAGACAGCAAGAAACACATCCTTATTACCAGAAAAAAAGTTGCATGGTTAATTTATTGAAGTATAAGTCTTCCTTATTTATTATTTAGACACCTGAGAGTTGTTTTAATAATTAAATTTTTGTGGTATTTTAATTGCGAATTCTGTGTTCAAGAGGCTTAGGACTTGGCTGGAAAATCAAGTGCAAAGCTAGAATTTGGCATGGTAAGTACTCAGTGGAGTGCAGTGACATTTTAAATGCACTTAAAAAATAAGTTATGGACTCTATTTCAAAGAGATTGGCTAATTTAGTATTAGAAAAATTCAGTGTTTTCTCCATAACATACTCCCCAGCTGCCCTATATTACCATACTTGAGTTTAGATAGTGTTCACTACACAGATTTTCTGGGGTATAGGGAACAGAAGAGCAATTAATTCTTAAAACTTTTTTGTTCAGTCAAGTGATATTTTTTACGTGCTTTGTGGAATCATAGAGAAAAAGTTTTAAATCTAGAAAATTTCATTTGACAATGTATACAAAATATGAGTGCTTATAATTTGTATGTGAATTGATTTTCAGAAGCACTAACGGAAAGTGAGTAGAAGAAACTGGTGATCAACAGGAAAAGTTTAATTTCCTGAAGTCCAATAGGAGAATCTGTCACTAGAGAGAAAATAAAAGATGCCAATGATGGTGGGAAAACTCCCTGTAATATTATGACAGCAGAATTGCATTGAAAATCAACTGGATTGGAATTGGGAATTCTGGATAGGAATTGGGATAGGAAGTGGGAAAACTCCCTGTAATATTATGACAGCAGCATTGCATTGAAAATCAACTGGATAGGAATTGGGGTTATAGTTAAGTTACTGACTTTACCTACAGCAAAAGAACTCTCGAGAAGTTCTCAAGTCTGGTATATTTAGTAGTGACTTAAACAATTGGGAGGTAGGTTCAGCTATCTTCTATCCAAGAAGTTAACTCTTTAATGCTAAAAATAGCTATTCTTCTTTCCTCAAGCCATCAAATTTTCAATTCTTATCTATCTCAAATTTGCACAGTGAATAAGTATAGCAAAGTAGAATCGGTGCCTTTGAGGTGGTGTGGAAGAGTACTGACTATGCCCAGGACTGCCAAAAGGACAAACAAATCATGTCTTGGGGAGAGTGCAGCCAAAGCAATCCTTAATGGTAAAGATAATGAAACTTTGTCTCACATATTAAAGCATGTTGCCAGGAGGGGCAAATTCTTAGAAAAGGACATCATGCTTGGAAAGTTGAAGGATCAGTGAAAGAGAGGAAGACCCTCAGCAAAATACATCACCATAGTAACTGCATCAATGAGCTTGACTACATCAGGAATGATGAGGACGGCACATGATAGAGAAGAGTTCAGATCCATTTTTTCATAGGGTTGCTATGCACCAGCAACATTTAGCATCTGTAAATGTGATTTTAAATCCTTTACACGTCAAGCCAGTTAAGAATGTTGAACATATTAAATTACCCAATATGAACTAAAAATCTCTCCCTTCTTCTACCATCTATATTTTTTTTATCAATCACATGAACTTCTTTTTATGGTACTGAGATAAATTCTATAAAACCATAAAACCACTTCATAATACCAAAGAATTCCATAATACCAAAGGGTAATGGGAAAAATTAAAATCAAGACTTACTATTTAAGACAAATTTAAACATAAAGGGATGACTAAAGTTTTTCTCTGCCCTTATAAAAGATATAAGTGATACAGGGAAAATTACTTTCACATAAAATGAATGTTCTGGAGTCATAGGGCATCTGAGACATTTAAAACTCGGAAGCTGAACCATTTAAGCCTACAATCATTTTTGGCTTTACTTCTTGGCTGCCTCTATAATTTCTGGTTAGTAATTATAAGATGTTACTGTTGGAACAATTAAACTTATATTTAGAAACATGATTGTCTCTATTTCCTCTATGTTGAATAGACTGTTATATTTTAATAAGAATCTAATATGACGTTTCATATATGAACATTGCATTTGTCATTGTGTAGTCAAGCCCCATAAATCTTATTTTATAACTGTCACCTCAAATTAGCAAATGTCCACCTGTTATAGATAGAATCACTTGAGCAAGCAAAAAGGTGGAATTTGACTTTTCACTGGGTTGGTTTTGTGTATCTTTCTGGATATCTGTGAGCATAACATCACAGGGCATGTAGTTATATATTTTATGCTTATTAACAAATTACTTGTTAGCACATATGCTGTTTCCAGTAATTTCTGTCTTTGCCAAAGTGGATTAAAGTACCAGATCAAGGGTTGTATACGCTTCTTTCAATGTTGGAAGTAGGCCAACAGTGTAAACATAATAAAATGAGAATATATACTTCATCATCCAAAATGGGGAAAAATATTGCACTGCAGATGGCAGGATTAAAAGACTTATTTAATTGATGTGTAAATTAATTTAAAAAGAGGTAAAATAAATTGCTTCGGTAGACACCTCCTCCTAATTTGGCACACACTATCGTGAGTTAAATTAATATTGTGGCCAGGGATGAATATGAAAATTATAGTAGGTTACCGCCAAGGGAATGGTGCAGAGTTACAGAAGATGAGAAAAAGTGTTGTTTTTGTTGAGAGGTGCTGCTGTTGAGTACGTTCTAACTCCTAGAACCCCATTGAACAGAACAAAACAAAACATTGCTCAGAGCAGCAACATCCTCAGTCATTGCTGTGTGAGAAGCTTCGTATGCAGCCACGGTGTCAAAGCATCTCATTAATGATCTTCTTTATTTCACTGCATTTTACAAAGCATGAGCTGATAACACATCCATACGTTCAGACTCCTATTTCTTAGAAACGTTTGGACTGTGTCTCTTACAAGACCATCTTGTTCTTTCTCTGGCAACAAGGATGTCAATTGTTCTTTCATTTGTGTTATTTACTGTACAGCTTGTAACAATATAAAGCTATTGAAAATACCATGCTTTAGGTCAGTTACAACGTAGTCCTCACAGTGATGTATTTGGGTTTTTTTTAAATTTTTAACTTAATTTAGGAACCATTTTCACTATATGTGCTCAGTGTAATATGTTGTTTGATTTTTTGACTGCTGGTTCTATTGATGTTTACTGTGGATCCAAGTGAAATTAATTACTTGATAAGTCCAGTCCCTATTGTTAATTGTTGTTGATGATTGCCTTCAAGTCAAGTATGACTCATATGACCCTATGAACAAAAGGCCTGAAGCCCTCTATAGCTATCAACATTTATCAAAGTTCGTAGAGTTTCTGGAAGCATGTTGTTTAGGAAGTGGATGCCACTCCTGGATGTTGTTCATTGGGTCATTTATAAAGATTTTGTTTATTTATGTTGAGATGTAATCCTTACTAAATGTGACAGTGTTTGGTCATGATCAATAAGTGCTTCAAGTTCTCTTCATTTTCAGCTAGTTGAGTTGTGTTATTTATATTTAACAAGCTGTTGTTGATTCTTGATATAATATCTTGTTAGTATATTCCTGCTTCTCAGGTTGTTTGTTAAGCTTATGAGTTTAATATGTCTAGTATAAAGATTAAACTTTGATATATACTTGCTCTTTGTTCTATTTGAAGATCTAACTTCTTGGTTTGTGTATAGGTTCCACATAAGAACAATTACGTTTCGGTTTTCTATTTTTACAACATCATGTGTTGTGTTTCTCAGTCGAGTGACTTTGCACAGTCAATACTTGCAAACATACACTTCAGATATTAGTAATAGTTCTCTTTTTCTGCACCCAGTTCTGAATTTACCTTAACTATCTGGCAGATATGCTTCAGAGAACTGGACAATGACTAAGAATGACAGAAAAAGGATTAACACCTTTTGGGTGTGGTGTTGGAGAAGTCTTGAACATACCGTGGACTGTCAAGAAACAAAGTCTGTCCTGGAGGGGGTGAAACCAAGTTTCTTCCTGGAGGCTAGGATTCTAAAGCTCTGTCTCACATACTTTGGACATGTGGCAAGGAGGGACCAACCTTTGAAGAAGGACATCATTCTTGGAAGGGTGGGAGGACAGTGCAGTAGAGAAAGACCTTGGATGAGAAGGATTTATACATTAAATGGGGCAGTCAGTGTTGATGTGTCAGAATTAGTGAGACTGGCTCAGGACAAGGCAGGGTTTAGAGATACTGTATGTAGGGTCTTTGTGGGTCATAGGCGGCTTAATAGCACATAACAACAACATTTGGCAGGTCTCTGTTGATATAACAACCATTTTCAATTATCTTCTGCAAAAGTTTATCAATAAAAAAGATAATAGGCATACAAATATCATGACACAGGACACTCTTTTCAGACTACAGCTGAGGCCCATGCCAGAGTGGCACAATGGGGTCCTTGATGGGGGTATTGGCACAGACAGTGGAACAGCTCGATCTTTAGTACTGGTTCTTGGTACAGTGGCCTACTGGTCTAAAGAAAACTGGTGCGGCTGTAACTGCCCACATCGACGGCTACAGACCTCTGCCCTGGGCCTCTGGATCCCAATGGAACTGGGGTTGCCTGCTTATCACCCTCAGACCTCTATGGGACTGCTTAGGACATGATGAAGAAAGATGCTCAGAAAAATGGAGGATCAGAGAAGGAGAGAAAGACACCCAATATGACAGATTGACACAGTGACTTCAACAGTGGATTCTAGTGTGTTGGAGATGATGAGGATGGCACAGAATAGGGCAAAGCCCAGGCTGATTGTTTATGGTGTAAGGATGGATATGATGGAACCTAACAACAACAGCATAAAGTTTACTTGTATGTGATATTAACATTCTTAAGGAATTCCTGTGGCCTGCGGTAAGGAATTGTTCTGTCTGCGAGCTATTTCATGGAAGAAAGGTAGTCAGTCAACTCCCTTGTTATTTACTGTCTCTGAAAACCTGCTGGAGGATCAGCTAGGGCCAGTTTCAACTTGATGGTACAGAAAAGCATTCATTTTTTACTATAAATTTGGTGCCATTCTTCTTTAATTGGTCATTCATAGTACAATAGCTGGTGGATTTGAATGCTCAACCTTTGGGGAAGCAGTGCAAAATGTAATGCATTATGAGGCCAGAGCTCTAAGAGAGAGCTGTACCAGACAGTGAGAGAGGGAGGGAGGAAGGGAAGAAGAAAGGTAGGGAAGGAAAGAGAGAGAAAAATAATGTTGTATGGTCAATTTAAAAA
>NW_006399864.1:7698715-7701488 GCF_000299155.1 Elephantulus edwardii
ATATATGTATAATTCTTTAATATGTTTTGTGAACTATAATTTTTACCTATATCAGTAAACAAATGAAGGATGAACTTTAAAATAATGCTGAAAAATTAGATTATTTTATGTGAAGAGATTATTTTCTGTGTCAATTGAACTATTTGGAAAGCAGATATCTGCTTTCCAAAATCATATGATTTGTGTGACAAGTCCACTTCTCACACATCTTAAATGATAAAAACTATTAGAAATATAAATATACCTTCACTTTCACTGAGGATGTAAAGAAGGTAAATAAAGGTTCTTGTAAAAAAGCTAGAGACCCACAGATCAAAGTGACATATAATACCATTTCAAGTCTCTCCTGAGCAAAGAATGACAACTTAACAGATGGACCTGCATATCAATTTATTTTATCATACAAGTTTTTATAACCTACCTATATTTTCTCCAGGAAGTTCATGATAGTGTAAATGGAATTTTGTTCATCCTAAAAAAAAATCAGAAAGTCACTATTAATTGAACAAGGAGAGCGTGAAAACCAGTAAACAGGTCTTTCGTTTGGAATCTTATCTCTTGCACTTATTTTAGGGTACTGAGTTTCCTTTTATGAGATTTACATTTTAAAGAGTTTTAAGGAGTTAGGTACAATGAGTTGGGATTATTTCAGTTTGCCTAATTTGACACCCTCATATCAGACAACATCACATCAAACAACATCATCTATCCAGATGTACTTTAAAAAACCCCCACCATTTTGTTTAATTCGACTCAATTCATTGTTCTCGAGTCAAAACTGGCGAGCTGACCCTCCAGCATGTTTTCAAAAGGATAACATTTCCTGGGAGGAGATTGCCTGTCTTTTCCCTGTGGAACAACTGGTTGATTCAATTGGCTTGTCTTTGGGTTGACAGGACAACTTTTTACCCTCTAGGCCACCAGAGCTTACTTTCTCTAAACTAGCAGCATTTCAGACCCGTCAAAACAAGATATTAGCCAGAATGATTTAAGTCTTTTCAGCTTATCACATAAGCTACAATTGTTATTGATGATGTTACATAACATGAAGTAGGAACCAATTCATAACTGACCCTCTCATGTGTTTTCAAAGGCCATTCATATGGCAAGAAATTGCCAATATTTCTTCTGCTGGGCAACAGTGGTTTCAAGCCTATACCTTTCAAATGGCAATATAAGCACATACCGCTAAGTCACCTGAGCTCATTATAAGCTACAAAACAACTATTATATTTTGGCTTGAGAAGAATTAGAAGTCTTTGGTATTGGTAGCTCCTTACGTAGTGTATGACAGTTTAAAAACACTAAATCAGTATGTATTGCATGAATTAATAAACTATTCAAGTTCATTCCCATTATAATAGCTTCCAACTTCCCCAATTTCTTGAGATATAAAGAAACTTTCCTTTTTCTCAACCCAGGCACAAACACCTAGGAATGAGGGAAAAATCTTGTCAAATGTTGTGCCTCTATCGTTGTATCTTCTAGCTCAAATAAAAGAATTATAATAAAGTGTACTGTTATCTCTTTCCCTACAGATGATTACTATTGTTGTTAGGTGTCGTGGAGTTGAGAACAACTCATAGCGACCCATGAACACCCAACCTGAACAGTGTTGTTGTCTGCATCATCCTCTCATTTCAGACACTCTAGACCAGTTGCTGAAGTCACTGTTCCATCTCACTGAATGTCTTACTCTCCTTTACTGACCCTCGGTTTTCCCAAGTATGATATCCCTTCCCAAGGAAATAGCTTCACCTAGTTACATACCCAATGTTACTCAATTTTGGTCTGTGATTAAACCTGAAAAATAGGAATATATCTCTTATAGGGAGCCTTGATGACTCAATGGAAATGGGTTGGTTTTTGTTATCATCTCTTCTAAATAGATGCACTTCAATAACTAAATATCTGTCCTTTAACAGTCAAAAATATTAAATCAAGGTAGCTGATCCCTTTTAATTCTCCAAACCTATTTCTTTCTATTTACCTTGTGTAGTAAACCAAACCTGTCAGTGAAAAAATAAGAAAATGTTCGGGGAAATAAATGCAGACTTCTCTAAAACAAACATAAGAACTAAATGGAAGTAAATTTTTAATAGTCAAGGAACAAAGTAAATATATATGATGGTGTCATAAAAATAAATATTTCTGAGTTTGTACTGTACTTTGTCTCACATATTTTAGACATGCTATGAGGAAGGACTAGTCCTTGGTGAAAGACATTATGTTTTGTAGAGGATCAGCAAAAGAGGAGAAGATTTTCAGCGAGATGAATGGACATAGGAGTTGCAATAATGAACTCAAATATATAAATAATTTTAAGGGTGGTGTATAATACTGGGCCGAGTATTTAATTCGGTTGTACATAGAGGTTCTCTGAGTTAGATACAACAGCATCTAATAATTAAAAATATTAATTGCCCTTACAAGTAAGTATCTCACACAACAGATTTATTAACTTAAAAACAAAACAAACCAAAAAATCCCAGAAAATTTACTGTGGGAAAACTAAATGTGCCAGCAGCATCAGTAGTAAGTTATATCAAAATCATGTGCATACTAAAATGTCTTCTGGGAACATCTTAATAGCCATGCTAAATGTGCTTGAACAACAGCCTTCAGTATGGATTACATCTCAACGTCAAGGAAATAAAGGTCCCCACCATGGTCCAACATGATAGATGGAGAAAGGCCTGGAGTTGTCAATGATTTCATCTTGCTTGACTCAAAAACCAGTCAGTATCAGCAGTCGGGAGATCAGGAGACTTAT
>NW_006399864.1:7701588-7702628 GCF_000299155.1 Elephantulus edwardii
ATCTCATTTGAGTAATTTATATAATTATTTATGTTAAATAACTGAAGAGACATTTTTTTCCCACATACTTACCTTTATTTCCTTTATCTGTAATTATGCTAGTCAAAGAACCTTTCCTAGTCATATACTATACTGTTGCCAGAAAATGTAAAAGTTCTGTTTTTTGTTTTCAGCACATACAGGGACATCAGTGCTTGATACCTTTATATAAAGATACATATGTGGTCATTTATGTCTATTTCATTACTAATCACAATAAATCTTGGTATGTTTAACATAATAGTCTAATAAAGTAAACCATGAATTTTTAAAAATGTTAAAGTTTAAATACATACTTAATTCAGAGCTACTGTACATAGGGTCTCTATACATCGCAGGCGACTTAAAAGCACATAACAACAAAAACTTACTATAATGCTTGTGTTTTATTTAAACCTCTTGTTTTACTCAAAAAGACCTTGGGGAAGGCCTTTGTAGTTAAAAGTAGGTTGTTACTATATTTTGTAGGAACATTCTTCTAAGTGGTGCAGCACTCTTCTGTCAATATGCTGTACTGTAGCAACCTGGGGTTGCTGTGATGCTGCTGAACCTTGTGCCATTTGAGTGCCAAATGTCATAACAGTTACCACAGGTGGACAATGTTTGGTGGAGCTCCCAGTTTAACACAAGTTTGGAAACAGGAATGGCATCCACTTTCTAAACAACATGCCTCTGGAAACTATAAACTTTGATAAATGTTGATAGTTGCAGAGGGGCTTCAGCCCCTTTGTTCATATATGGGTTGTCCTCAACTCAACAGCAATCAACAGCAACAACATCAGGTAATATACTTAAATTAGCAAATGCTTAGATGTATTATAATATGTGCTAACAGTTTTAATAAGTGTATTATTAATATTTTTTATCTTTTTAATATGATTAGCACAACTAAACTTAAGAGACACTGGTCAAAAGAAAAATGTCAGCAGTCAACGTTTTTGGAATCACAGAAGCCAAGAAAGCTTAAGATACAAACTGTCAGATCATGGGTTGGACAATGG
>NW_006399864.1:7702728-7704516 GCF_000299155.1 Elephantulus edwardii
GTGCTTCTTTGAGGAAAAGATAATGAAATGCCATCTCTCATTCTCTGGACATGTTGCTAGGAGAGCGCTATTCCTTGAATAGTAACATCATGCTTAGAAAAGAGGAGGGTCAAAGAGAGGAAGACGTTCAATGAGATGAATTGGCACAATGACTATAGCAACAGGCTCAAGTGTGTCAGAGATGATGAAGATGGCACAGGATAGAATAAGGTTTAGACCTATCATTGATAGGGTTGCTATGAGTTATTCTCAACTTGAAAGTACATAACAATAATAACAAATGATTGGAAAAAACCCACATAGCTAAAACCTTCGAAGGGTTTCAGATTCATACAATTTAATTTACATGAAAACAAATTTACCATTTTGACGATCCTTTGATAAATACTATATGAAAATGTGAAAAGTAAAAATTAAAAGACTGAAACACAGAGTACAGGCAAATAAGGAAAAACAAGAGCTAAAAATATTATGGGATACTGGAACACAAAGAGAAACAAGGTGAAAAATCTGGTGACAGTTATAGAAGGTCCTTAGTTTATAGTATTGTACTAATGCTCATTTCCTAGGTTATTGTATTATCATTACATAAGAGGATAACATTAGAGAAAGCTGGTGGAGGGGTATATGGAATAGCTTGCAGAATTATCTAATTCTAAATTTAGTTGGGGGGATCAACTTTATGAAGATCTTTAAATATTTTTGGATTCTTTTTTTAAAAAATTAAAACTGTGAATTATCTTTCATGCCAGAACTTAGAGTGGAATCTGGCTTAATGGATTCCAAGTTGAAAAATTATTCCAAGACCTTAAATTCTTCCAACTCTTTGGAGCTATTTTTGTTTCAAGTACAATTGATCTGATAATGCAACGAACTTGCAAACTATTGTTAGACACTATAAAATAGGACTTTTTTTTTTCTTCGCAGCTTTGTATCCTTCTATCCCTGATCTCCCTAAAATAGTCCATAAATTCTTAACACTTAATTTTGTGGTTACTTTCTACAAAAGAGATGAGGAATCTAAGATAATGTTTAAAAGGCAGTATATTGTCTTTTAAAAGAAATATTGGAGAACAGAAAAAGGTATTTTTGATATTTTAATACTGATTTACCTGTCTTAAACATCTTCTGAGTAGACGGAGAGCATGAGTGGCATACTCTATAGGTGGCCGTGCTGCTAAACCAAGGGCCAAAACCTTCTCCTTCCTCCAATCTACCAGTAATTCTACAGGAGAAAGGTGGTCAATCCCCTTCTCTGTAATTTACAACCTAGGAAATCCAAAGAAAACTAGCTACAATTTGATTCTGGCTGCACAACGGTGGGTGAGTGAGGGAATGAGCGAAAATGAAGGCTTGATTTTGAATTATGATGTTAGGGAAGATTGGATAGCTAATGGATTGCTAAAAGAACAAACAAGCATTACTTGGAGCAAGTGTAAATACAATGTAATTTAGAGGCAGGAATGGTGAAACTTCTTCTAAGGTACTTTGGACATCTTGTCAGGAGACACCCGACTCTATAATAAAATGACATTGATCTAGGACAAGTATTGTTGCTGTTAGATGCCTTCGGTTGAGTATGACTTTCAGTGATGCTATGAGTGATAGATCTGAACCCTGCCCTATTCTGTGCCATCCTCTTTATTTCTGACACATTTGAACCCATTGCTGTAGCCATGTCAATCCATCCTGGTGGAGGTCTTCCTTTCTTTTTCTGACTCTCCACCTTTCTTAGCATGATTTCCAAATAGCCTCTCCTAGCAACATACCCAAAGTATATGAGATGAC
>NW_006399864.1:7706596-7749096 GCF_000299155.1 Elephantulus edwardii
TTGTTTGTATAAAACTTCTCCCAAAACAATTTCTATCTAAAATCCCAAACTTCTGCTCTTTTCCTGAATCCTGCACTATAGCAACTGCAGGGTCAATATTTTGCATGAGCTTTATTGTCATTATGATTAGCTCATTGAAAAGACTGTTATTGTCATTTTAACTTAGAACTTAAAGGGCAGTCACATCTAAGAAAGATCCTGGACTGAGGCACAAGAGACAAAACCATTTAAACACCACAGTACTGCTAGGATCCCGCAGAGCCAAACACTGTAGGAGTGGTTGGTAATGCAAATCCTGGGGTCATATTCATTAGTCAGCCTGCCGAGTGGACTGTGTGTGTGTGGAGGACTCCATAGGTTAGCAATGGCCAATAATTTAAAGCTGGTAGAAGAGTCACCACAGACATTTAAAGTATAATCACGTCTCCCTTTGCTGGCATTTAAGAAAGAATGAACTACTGCAAAGTTCATGAAGTGAATTTGAGACTGTCCAAAGGGAACTTTGTAGTTGTCTTGTGGTTTGCTTGTTTTGTGGTTTTGTTTCTGGTGTTGTTTTTGTTTTGTTTTTTGGTGGTTTTTTTTAGCATTATAAGCTTAACCTTGAAAAGGACTTTTATGGTATCCGGAGAGTTCCTATTTTAGTAGTAGTGATGATATTAAGAAATATATATTCAATTGTTTATTAGATCTCTAAGTTCTTTCAGGGAGTTCCAAAGGCCTAATGGTAAAGAGTTGGCCTGCCTGCTCAAAGGAATGCTGTTCAAATCTGCCAGCACCTCATACAAGAAAGATGCCCAGTCTCCTGTGTAATTTGATATTGTTGTTGTGATACGCCATCCAGTCACCTGCAACTTGTAGCGACCCCATGTACAACAGCCCTAACCGCTGCTCTATCCTGTGCCAATCTTGTTGTCTCCGACACATCGACCCCCTTTACCCCAGACACTAAATCGATCCATCTCATTGAGGTTCTTCCTCCCTGCACTGTTCCTCCACCCTCCCAAGCATGAGGCCCCTCTCCAAGGACTAGTCCCGCCTTGCAACAGGTCCAAAGTATGCCAAATGAAGCTTCGTAGTCCTTGCCTCCAAATAGCAGCCTGGTCACACCTTCTTTAGGACAAACTGTTTGTTCTCCTCGCCGTCCATGGTATATTCAATACTCTTCTCCTGCACCACAGCTCAAAAGCATCAGTTTTTTCCTGTGTAATTTACTGCCTCTAAATGTTCCCTGGATGATCAGCTAAGAGTCTTTCTGACTGTATGATACACAAGTTATTAATAAATATTTATTAATTTCCTTGGTCTCCTGGGTGCTAATAAGTAAAGAAAAATGTGATGCCTAAAAGAATTACTTAGAAATGTGTAATATATCAGTAATATAATTACCAGATGAGAAGTGCTGCTGCTGTTATATAAGAATAAAATAAAAATTAAACAAAAAACCTGAACAACCTAAATGTAAGGTCACCAAGGAAGGACAGAACCCAGGCCATGAAAGAAAATTTATTAAGGAAAACCTTCTGGGCTTACTTTAAAGTAGAGACCAGCAGCTACTTAGAGTGGAGTTTTATATAGTTTTAGAAGGAATTTGGAGAGTGAAGATGTTTGCAGCTGGTTGGTGCAAGATAAGGGAATAGGTCCTAGATAGTTATTCCTGGGTAAGGGAGGAGAAATAGTTTTGCAGCTCTAACAGAGATAAACAGAGGTGTAGTTGCTGCTTTGATCATTTCCATGGCTCTTCCGGAAAAGGCAAGGAGATCAGCTCCACAGCCCTAACATTCTCTCTCTCTCTCTCTCTCTCTGTGTATTTGGAAGTCTCATGACCTCAAAATCGTCTTCAATCTTTATTTTACCAAGTTTGGTTAAGCTAATTGTGACCAGGAAAGATGTATCCTATGGTAGTATCCTTTCTCAATACCTATTAAATCTGTACACTAAACAAATAATTCGAAAAGCCAAACTATATCAAGAATGGGATATCAGACTTAGAGGAATAGTAGAAACAAAAGTCTGCATTATGCAGTTAAAAAACCTTGCATACTGTTGTTGGCCAGTGGTGAAAATCTTTATTTTCTTGACATTGAGATAAATCCATAATGAAGGCTGTAGTCTTTGATCTTTTGCAACAAAAATTTTAAGATCTCCTCACTTTGAGAAAACAAGGTTGTGTCATCTGCATAATGCAGATGTTGCTTAATCTTCCTCCAACCTTGATGCCACATTTTTCTTCTGGAGTCCAGTTTCTTGAATGATTTGCTCACCATACAAATTGAATAAGGAGAAAGGTTGCAACCCTCATGCACACTTTTCTTGGTTTTAAAGCATGTAGTGTTACCTTGCTCTATTTGGACAATAATTCCTTGGTCTAGGCACAGGTTTTACAAAAAGACAAGTGTTGTGAAATCTCCTTCTTCTCAATGTTAGTCATATTTTTTTTTGCGATACACACAGTCAAATGCCTTTGAATAGTAAATAAAACACACACATATCTTTCTGATAGTCTTTGCTTTCTAACATCAACAGTTACAGTCGCTTTTAAGCTAGCTTGAATTTCTGACAGTTTATCGTTGATGTATTGAGATAATAATCTTTGAATCATCTTCAACAAGATTTTGCTTGCACATGATTTTAATGATATTGTTTACAGTTGCCACATTCTATTGGATTCACCTCTTTCAGGAATAATAACAAATATGCTTCTTTTTCAATCAGTTGGCAAAGTAGTTGCTTCTCAGAATTTTTGACACAGCCTAGTGAGCACATCCAGGGCTGCATCTGTTTGTTGAAACATGTCAATTGGTACTCTGTCAATTCTTAGGATTTTTTTTTCTGGTGCCTTGACTGCAGCTTTAATGTGTGTCTTCTTTACTACTGTTTCTTGATCATACAGTATTTATTGAATGATTCCCTGTCAGCCAATCTTTATGAGAAACTGTGTATTTCTGCCATCTTCTTTGACTTTTCCTGAAGTAGAATCTAACTCATAGCTGGCCCTGTATGGGTTTTCAAAGGCAAGATATCTCACAAGAGAAGATTACCTAGGGTTTTTTTGGGTTTGTTTGTTTGCCCCCACTACCTCCTCTGAGTAGTTGGTGGATTTGAATTGCATGTCTTTGAAATGTCAGCACAACTCCTTACCACTAGGCCACCAGAGTCTGAGTAAACTTACTATTTTATAAAATTTTTGGGAGAGTCAAACCTCTTATAACTTATCTGTTACTATCCAAATGTTTATATTTCAAACAACAATCTAAAATTCACTCACTATTTTTATTTTATAGTAATTTTATTTGGAGTTCTGGAAAGCATAACCACATCTAGATATTTATAGAACACTATATTATTTGGAACAGAGCAAAGAAACACTCCATGGTTGAAAATAAGAAGAGCTGTTCATCAGGGATACATCCTGTCTCCATAAATTTTCAGTCTATATGCAGAACAGATCATTTGGGAGGCTGGGTTTTATGAGGAGGAATGTGACATCAGGATTGGAGAAAGACTCATCAACAAGCTACATTATGCAGATGACAAAAACCCTGCTTGCTGAAAGTGAGGAGAACCTGAAAGTGCTTAATGCAGAAAGTCAAGGATTGCAGTCTTCAACATGTATTGAAGCTCAACATCAAGAAGACAAAGATTCTCACCACTGGGCCAATTGGCAGCATGATAGGTGAAGAGGAGATTGAAGTTGTTTACAATTACACCTTGCTCAGCTCCACAACCAACACTTTTGGCACCAGCTGTTAGGAAATCAAAAGACTAATTCCATTGGGAAAATCTGTTGTCAGGGACCACTCCAGAGTAATGAAATTCAACAATGTCAGTCTGGAGACAAAGGTAAAACTAATCCAGGCCATTGTCTTTGCCATTACTTGCTATGTATCAGAGAACTGGACAATGACTAAGGATGGCAGAAGGAAAATCTATGCCTTTCAGTTGTGGTGCTGGAGAAGAGTCTTGAGCATACCATAGACTGTCAAGAAAACAAATAGTTCTGTCTTATAGAGGTTGAAACCAAATTTTTCTTTGAAGGCTAAGATTTTGAAGCTCTGCCTCACACACTTTGGGCAACATGGCCAGGAGGGACATATCCTTGGAGAAGGACAGCATGTGCAGAAGGGTGGAGGGATGGTTCAGGAAAGGAAGACTCCAAATGAGATGGATCGATACATAACTGGGGCAATGATGGTTGGTGTGTTGAAATCAGTGAGACAGGCTCAGGACATGGCAGGCTTTAGAGCTGCTGTATATGGGGTTGCTATGGAAACTCAAAGTCACATAACAACAACAACAACAACATGTTGCTTGGAAGTGTTCACTCTAAATATTATAGAACAACATTTTACTTGGAAATGTATACACTAAACTTCCTCATAATCTGTCATGGAGAATTAATATATTACATTTTATAAGGAGTAAATCAGTTATAATCTCATCTTTCTCATCGCCACCAACTTAGACTAACTTATAGTTGATTCTTCAAGGGTTTTCTAAAGCCTTAAAAAAGTATGAGAGGACATAGTTTATCTTTCTCCAGCAGAGCTACTAATGAATTTGAACTATTACCCAAGCACTGTCTTTGGATTAGGTGGTAGCTTTCCTAAATATGGCACCACCAAAGCCCCTTTTGCAATATGATAATGTAATTCAGGTAAAATATTCATTCTTCTAATTTAGAATAATTAAGACCAGTCTGACAATAGAGTAAAAGAAAATGCCTGGGGCAAAGCCTCATAAAACCTCTAGCTTCATTTGCATGTGTAGATAATAGAACTGCTGGATTTATATAAGCTTCCTGTCCCCAAATTGTTTCTTTTGTATATTGAATTACTGAAAAAAAAACCACAAAGTTAGTTTCTGTTGAATTTAATGTTTCATCCTGTTGCCAGCCTAGAAATATTACATGAGTATTTTTTCAGTTTTGCTTTCCAAAGAAGCTATATATTTTCATGATGTTTCTGTAACCTGAAATTTTACATTATTCTTTTCAGTCACAATCTTCTGCTGCTGTTGTTGTTGTTGTTGTTGTTGTTATTGCTTTTGACTCGGATCAACTCATTGCTGACCCTCCATTGAGTTTCCCAAGGTTGTTAGTTGCACAGAAGATGATGGTCCATCTTTTTTTCCACAGAGTTACTGGTGGATTTGAACAGTTAGAGAATGAAGTCTTTAGGTTAGTAATGCACCAGCTTACAGGCCATGCCAAAGTCCCAATGGTATGATTAGAAATATTATTTTTTATAAAATCTTTTTGTCTTATTATATAAATATTGAGTCATATTACCATATCGTTAATGAAACTTGAAGACTGTGCATGGGAAGATATGAATTCTTTTCAGTTAATCTTCTGGTCACTCTTATGAACACTGAAATACAAAATTGAAGACGTGATCTCATAGACATAAGAATAGGAAGATAATATAAGTAGAGATTTAACTGACTGGTATCTCAGTGTCTTTTGACATTTTTATGATAGTGTGTAAAATGGTGAGAAATTGGTTAAGCAATTAGGCTAGTATTCACAATCTTTCATTTGGAGTCTGAAATACTCAAAGGGAACGCTTACTGGTCATGTTCATGCTTTCTCCTGTCTGGATTTTAGGAAAATACCCATGATTTTACTTACAGTACTGTCTGCCAAATGCCTTATTCACAGCCATGTGTTAAACAGAAGGTAGAAGATCAAATTGTTTTTCTTCACAAAAGAAAATGCAGTTTCTGAGCTAGCATTTTCATAGCTTTTAAAAAGCTTAATTTAGCGTGAGTGTCTGAAAAAAAAAATCCAAGGGATACCCTAAAAATCAGAAAGAAACATTCCCTTCCATGCTAATCAGAGATGGAAATAAAAATATTAGAGAAATTATGAGCTTTGAAATATTCAAAATATACACTTATGAATGGGTTGCTCCACAAAATAAATAAAAACAAAATTCTCACAATTATACCAAGGGGAAAGATTGTTACAAAGGGAGGAATTGTTAAAGTTGTGAGGATTTAATTTAACAATTTTCAGTCTCTCTAATCATAACAGCATCACTTAGCTATGATGGCTTATGTTTTAGTGCTGAAAGAAATGTCTCCAATATTTTAATGCCAGCAGGTCACCCAGAGTGAATGGATTTCAGTGAAACTTTCAGATTATGACCGAGGAGGAAGCAACACACCAATCACTTTTAAAATAACAGACCATCAAAAGCAGCAACTTTTAAATCTGTAGGGAGCATTTTCAGAAATCAACTTCATCATAACGAGTGTCCCAAGCAAAAAAGGAGTGGTGCTGGAGCAGAATTACGACCGAAAGCTTCCAGTGCTTTCCTCCTTACTCAGGTCCCTATCAAATAGAATAATAACAATTGTTCTATTTATAATAATGATGAAATAGATTGATATCTTTAATTAACAGAGCTCTAGAGATAAGAAGATGCACTATACTCCCAAAGGCATATGGTTCAAATCCACTGGTGGTTCTGAGGAAGAAGGATGGCTAATCTCCTCCCATGTCAATTATTACCTCCAAAAATCTTCAGGAGGGTCAGTGAGAGGTTGTTCTTACTCAACAGCTCACAAGAGCAGCAGATCACTGCCTAGTCTACTGCTGAAAGGTAAGCCCATGAGAGTGGGAGGCACCAGACATCTGACAGCGGAAGAGCTGCTTCCTGAGGGGAGAGTCTACCCCAATGAAATGAATAGAGTAAAGCTGTCACTAAATTAAAGACTTGAGCTTGCTGATGTGGAAAACAAACAAACAAACAAACAAAAATAAATAAGGAGAAACAGCTTCAAGTGTCTATTAATAATTAAAACATGTACATAAAATTGCTAGAAAGATGAGCTATCTCCTCTCATAAGATTAACTGCCTCTGAAAACCCGCTAGGGGATCAGCTAGGTGTGGATTCTGACTTGATGGTAGAAAACAGAAACAGCATGCATTAAATATATATCTAGAAAAATTATGAGTTATAAAAAATGAAAGATACACAGTCTTTGATAGTTATTACACCTCAACATAAAGAAATCAAAACTTCTCACAACTGAAACAATAAGCACTATTCTAACAAAAAGGAGAAAAGATTGAAGGGTTCAATTTCTTTTTACTTGGATCAACGATAATAAACCTGGGCAACAGCAAGCAAGAAATGAAAAAGTTTGGCAAATGTGCTTCAAAGGAAGTCTTCACATTGTTAAAGAGCAAGGATGAGATTTGAGGGGCTAGGGCTATGATGTACTTGACCCCAAGCACAATGTTTTCAGTCACCACACACAGATGTAAAAGTCGGACAAGTGAAGAAAATGTCTTTTAATTGAGATTGTTATGAAGAATATATCAAATTTACTAAACACACCATAAATTACCATAATGCTGAATCTATTTCTCTTGGAAGAAGTATAGCCAGAATGACCCTTTGATGCTATGTTTTCAGGAAGGACTAGTCCTTGGATAAAGATGTTATTATGGAAAAGCAGAAGCTCAGTAAAAGTTGGAAGCCCTTAAAAGAAGAAAAATTGCCATACTGAATGCAACAGTGTTCAACCACAGCAGAGATTTTAAGGGTGGCACCGAACCAAAGAACAATTCTTTATATTGTCCATTGGGTGGATATGAATCAAACCCAGTTGGTTGGCTTTTAACAACAGCGTATTATGTATTTCTAACATTTCTAGACTATATTTTTCTCTTTAAGGAATTCTAGTGGCATAGTGTAAAATGTATTAGATTGCTTACAAAAGCTTTGTGCTTTGAATACACAAGCCACTACTCTGGAGAGAGAGGGTCAAATCTCTTCTGTAAATATCTCTAGCATCAGAACCCAGTGCAGGGGCACTATGAGTCAGAAACCACTAGACAGGCAATGAGTGTTGATTTTGGTTTTAACTGTTAGTTATTGTCTGGATTAAGGTTTTGATGAAAGAAAGAAAGTAAGTAAATCATTCATTTCCTTTCTGATGGGGAATGACTGGGTATGTCTTCATTCGTTCTTCATTTGCTCAAAGTCAATTACGTAGTTTAATGATCAGTTCTCTGTTCCTCTGCAGTTTTCCTTTATCCTAACTTTCCCTTAATTCATTCTCCATACTTTATTTCCACACAAATCTCGCTGTATTTTTTTCCTCTCATTTTCAAAAGTTGTACTCTATGAACTCTTTATTCTGAACACGTAATGTCTTTTCTCTTTCTGAATTTGTCACATTTACCGTTATCTATTTAAAATTATTTACTATAGATTATTTTTACATAAGATTACATATGTTGTTGTTAGGTGCCTTTGAGTCTGAACTGACCCATAGCCAAGCCTCCCGCGGGTTTCCAGAAGCAGCTAATCGTACTGGAGATTGTCCATCCTTTGAGAGAGAGATTCGTTGTTGTTGTTCTCTTTTTTTCCGAATACACTTTTTTCTCTTGCTTTCCTAGGTCTATTTTGTTACTCTTGTTCCTAAAAATGTCAAAATATGTGCAGGGTTCCTTTGTATTTGCTCTCTCTGTTACTTTTAAACCTGCTTTTTATTTTCTAATTCCTTTTGGTAGTCCATTTGTGAATATTCATCAATATAGATGTATAGTATTTTAATTAAAATAATTTTTAATAACTTAATTGGAACTTACAATTTGACCCAATTATTATTTTAAATATTTAAATTTTTGTCTTACTCTGTTTTATCTTAACTATTTGTATTACTTTTATTTATTTTTCATTATAGAATATTGCATTTTAAAATTTATGTTTACTTTCCCTTGCAAAATAATTTACATCCAGCATTTTTTTATTATGTCCCATGGTGACCAGATCGGATGTTTTATTGTTTAATAGAATGCATTTCAACATATTTTAAAACCTTCAAAGTGTGTGGTTTCGTCTGCAAAGAGTTACGCTACTAATCCAAAGGCCATTGGCTTATGGGCATTCAAATCCACCAATAACACTTAGGAGAAAGGAGAATGATGAACAATCCCATCTCCTGAGTTACAGACATCGAAATCTTTGGAGGATCAACTACGAGTTGGTTTCAACTTGAAGACAATGAGTGAGTAGTAGTACCAAAATATATTTGAATTTTCAATTTTATTTTTCATTTTTAGGATATATTCCCTACATAAGTTGACAGAAACAATTTAAATTCTTTTAAAAAGCAATTTTATTATTTCTTCCCATTGTATGAATGCTGGTCTTACATTTGGTTTTTCTGTATTTTGTCATTATTATAACACAATTTAAGAAGTCATGTTACTTCAACCCTGATTTTGTTTTTACCGTTTATAGTTTTATAGCATACTCTTTTTTATCATATAGTAAATTTTTCCTAAACATAAATTTACCTTAATAACACTTTATTTTGCTAATAATTGTCTAGTATTTTTTTCTAATATTCTACTGGCTTCTCATGCTTTCATACCTGGACAAAAATATACTGTAGTGAAATACACAGACCCTGGGACGATTGAGGCTAACGTGTTCTGAAACTATCCTCTCAATGTTCCAAGCAAGGCAGTTCTTATGGCAATTACATTAAAGACACAAACAATTATGTGTTTCCCCATGGTATAATTCTATCAGTACAAGTACTTATGGGAATGTGAAGCAAGTTGTAGTAGTGAGATCAGCATTATTTTGAGCACTAAAACACAACTTACTGAGACTAAATAACCCAAGTAATAGCATTCACAGAACATCCTTGAGTTTTAGGTTAGTAAATGTTATCAGTGTCTTTAGGCAACTTATACGGTAGACTCAGAAATAAAGCTATTAAGAAAATAATGTCTCAGTTTTCATTAAATTAAATTGGTCAGGTCTTGTCATTATATACCTATATAGAAATATTACCAACTCTTGTCTTATTCCTCTTTGCATCTACGAGAATTATAGGAAGATTCACAAACTTTGCTGACTAAACATTATGTCACTTGGATCATAAATGAATCAAAGATAATATTCAGCAGTAGTCAAGTCAATTTTGAATCATTTTGATACATTTCATGTACCAGAACTGTCTCCATATAGAAATAAATCACTTAAAAGCAAAAGTCCATAAGACTTCACCTGCATATGTGTAGCTCTGTGAATGTAATAACCACTATTCCAGTAAATCTCTTCTCTGTGTTTTACTGTATTCGTGTGCCTGGTACATGCTAGGTCATTCCTGTTTTTCAGTAGATATTTTGAAATGGTACTTAATAAGGAGAGAATGAAATTCTCCAAGTGTCTAAATTAGAAGTTTATTATCCTTAAAAATTAATAAGAAGTTTTAGAGGAATGACTTTTTAAGAGACAGAGATTGAGACTATGACAGTTGTATGCTAGCATATACTAGATATTATAATATATGCTAGAGACACAGGAATAAAGAAAATGTTATCTACCTTATGGATTGTTTCTCTGAAATTAATAATATTAGAGTTTTTTTATAAAGATTGGGTTTCACACATTCTTTCCTTCACATGAGTGAAGCACAGTGTATATGAATTCTATATGCAAGACAACACAATAATACAAAAAACCATAGCAACTAAGGAAAGGAATAATGTAAAACATTTTAGTATCAACTTACCCTGACACACACACACACACACACACACACACACACATCAACTAAAACCAACAACACAAACCAAAGTAAGGTTGAAATCATTACTCAATCTTGGAGGATAAAATTCCAAAATATGTTGGTTTTAGGTTCTTGGGTGCTTCTTAGGGGAAAAGATAGTGAACCTTCGTCTCAAATATTTTGAGGTTGTGTCAGGAGGGACCAACACTTTCAAAAAACCATCATGTTTGGAAAAATAGAGGATCATAAGGAAATAAAACCTTAATAGATTGACACAGAAACTGCATCAAAGGGCTTACATCCAGTGGATATTGTTAGGATGATGCAATAGAGAACAAGGTGTCTATTTACTCTGCATAGAATTACTATGAGAGTCAACCTGATGGCATCCAACAACAGCAACAAGAAGATGTCTTTGGATTGCTTCCACGTGCTAGTAATCATATGCAGAGCAGAAGGACACACTGCCTAGTCCCTCTTCATCCTTACCATCATTGCTATGTTTGAACCCCTAATAACAGCTATTGCATCAATCCAAGACCTTTTGAAAGAACATTGCTGGATTTACCTTCCACAGCATATCTGTATGAGTCTAGACTGTCCATCTTTTGGCTAGATGATGAATGTTTAATCAGTTACCCAACCAGAGGGCATCCTTAGTAACAATACGTTAACAGATTTTTTAATATTTCTGCATAGTAATTTTTAATATCTCATGGTAACTATCTTAAAACTGATATTGAAATATCTGTACTTCCATATGCATTTTCAAATTTGATGTTCAAAGCATTCTACTTCACAAGATGTGTTTAACCACAAAAAAGGGGAGGAAAACAACTTGAAGTATCAGTGTTGTCAAGGTTCTAATTCACTAAAGTAGATATGTTCAAAGAAAACCAGATACTGAGCTTGAAATCATGACTCATTTTTATTTTAGTGCATGTAGATAACTCTAGAAGAGATGGCTGCAAATGTCTAAAAGAAGAAGACAATATAAAAGGAAGTTGTAGAACTATCTCATTTTGGAGATTTATTAGATATATAACACATAAGAATAATAAACTATAGATCATTAATAATAATAATAAGAAGAAGAAGAAGAAGAAGAAGAATAAAGAATACACTTGCTTTTGTGGATCTTACAGCCTGAACTAAGAAATGAGAGTCAAAGTAAATGATAACAAAAATATAGTGTTACAAACATTGCTTTAGTGTTCTGAAAGAGGTAAACCATTGGAAATCATGAGTTACCTTATCTTTATAAACCAAAGGGAAACTTTTTCAAATATTGGATGGATTATTTAATATGACTGTTCTCTAATGAAATAGAATTGACTTCCCACATTAGGTAGTTCTTTGCAGGTGGAGATATAAGGTGATGTCAAAAGGAGAATTTTTTGTTGTTGTTATGTGCCGTCGAGTCATTTGCGACTCATAGCGACCCTATGTACAACAGCCCTAAACCGTGCTCTATCCTGTGCCAATCTCATTGCCCCCGACACACCCATCCCGAGTACCCCAGTCACTGAATCAATCCACCTCATAGAGGGTCTTCCCCTCCTGCGCTGTCCTCCTACTCTACCCAGCATGATGTCCCTCTCTAAAGACCTGTCTCTCCTTACAACATGTCCAAAGTATGTCAGACGAAGCCCCAGAATCCTTGCCTCCAAGGAGCAGCCTGGTTTAATCCTCTCTATGATGAATCTGTTTGTTTTCTTGGAAGTCATGGTACATTCAATACTCTTCTCCAGCACCACAGCTCAAAGGCGTCAATTCTCCTTCTATCCCCCCTAGTCATTGTCCAGCTCTCTGATGCATAACAAGTGATTGCAAAAACCATGGCCTGTATCAGGCGCACCTTAGTTTCCAGAGAGATACTGTTGCTCTTGAGTATTTTGGAGAGGTCCCTAACCGCAGACTTTCCCATTGCAATACGTTTTTTTATTTCCTGGCTACTGGTGCCAAGAGTGTTGACTGTGGAGCCGAGCAAACTGAAGCTGTGAACAATCTCAATCTCTTCGCCATCCATCCTGATGCTACCGATTGGTCCAGTGGTGAGAATTTTTGTCTTCTTGACATTGAGCCTCAGTCCATACTGAAGGCTGCAGTCCTTGACCCTCCGCAGCAAGTGCATGAGGTCCTCCTCCTCAGTTTCAGCGAGCAAGGTTGTGTCATCTGCATAACGCAGATTTTTTTTAGACAATGCAATATTAATATATTACCTGGTAATAATAGCATAGCAATTTGAAATAGCAGTCATCATCTATTATCTGCTTTATGTCAACATCTTTTAAAAAACAAGAAAACCGAATTGTTGACACTGAGTCACTTAAACCATCAGTTAACTTCTCTTGGGCTTCCAGGGCTCTTATTCTTAGGGAAAGGAGACTGGCCATTTTTCTTCTAAGGAATCATTGGTGGGTTTGAGCCACTGAAAAGATGTGGTCTTCTGGTTATCAGTACAACATATTAAGCACTATGCCACTCCACAAGGCTAGTAAATCCACTATATATTTAGATTTTTGGGGTTATTTCTTCAAGGAAATGAAAAAAAAAATAGTAATAATTAAATTAATGCATGATTCTTTTCACAGATTAATTGCCTTGTACTCCTAATTTACTCTTTGCAGTGTATCTAAGATTGATTCACAATGCACATCACTTTAGACTCTTCAATCTAACTGTCCGCCTATAGTCTGTCTGTTTCTCATATTATGGAAGTTTGAGTGTTACTGTTATACTAGAAACTAAGCAATGGATATTTCAAATACCAACCAAATCACTCATTGTAGACAGGGTTTAGTGAAACGTCTAGACTGAGAAGCAGGACTAACTAGCGAATCTGAAATAAAGAACCATTGAAAAACCTATGAATAACAATGCAGCAGGGTCTGTAACATACAGGAAAATTTCTCCCTCAGATTGGAAAACCCTCAAAGTATTACTGAGGAAGAGTTTCCTCATCAAATTAGAATCTAGCTTAAGGAAATGGGTAAGTAAAGCTTTCACCAAATGAAAAAATCTCCATTGACATGTAGCAAAACTAAAAATGTGGAGAAACTGCTGCAAACGTTTGTAGAGTGGCAACTGAAGTGTATCAAGAGACAAATCTGGATGTGCTCACATACAACAAAGTGGTAAACTGATTAGAAGTAATACACACGGTGCCCTTTCAAAATAAGGGATCCAACCAAATCAAGAAATTAACAACTCAGTGCAAAACTCTATAAAATATTTAAATCTCTAAAGAACACATACTATTTCTGTTTTGAAAAAAAATTATGTTGCAATTTTAATGACAGTTTACAGAAAAGTTAGATTTTCATTCATTCATTCATTCATTGTTGTCTATTTACCCCTTATGATTTGCTTTCCCCTACTCTAGTTCACTACGACAGTTCATTTTATTTTAAATATTTGTTATTACCTCATTTCCGCTCCTAACCCTAGTCCTCTCTATAATGCACCTCTTATGTTGGGATGTGGTCATACGTATAATACCTAATCATAGATTTCTTTAAACAGTTCTTTTCTTCATCTGTTCTAATACAGTATTCATTATTTAACCCTCTTTTCTTAGTTTGCTCCCAACCTCCATGTTAGTCCTTGTTTATAACAGTGGTGTTATCTAATATTTGTCCTTTTGTGACTGAGATATTTCACTCAGCATACTATCCTCGAGGTTCACCCATGTTGAGCAATATTTTATGAGTTCCTTGGTTTTCAGTGTTTCACAGTATTCCATTGTATGAATATACCATATATTTTTCTATTACTTCATTTGTTGATGGACACTTGGGTTACTTCCATTTCTTTGCTATTGTGGATAATGCAGCAATAAGCATGGGTGTGCATATAGTTGTTTAAGTGGAAGCTCTAGTTTCTTGAGGGTATATTTCTAGTAGTGGAATTTCTGGGTTAAATGGTATTCCTATTTCCAACTTTTTAGGAAAGCACCATACTGCCTTCCATAGTGGTTGCACTATTTTACACTCCCAGCAGCAGTGAATAAGGGTTCCAATCTCTCCACAACCTTGCCAGCATTGTTGTTTGCTGCTCTAATGAACTTTGCTATTGTTATTGGGGTGAGATGATATCTCATAATTGTTTAAATTTGCATCTCTCTGAGAACTAGACATTTTGCAAATTTATGTGTTTGTTTACCTTCTGAAAGTCTTATTTGGTGAAATGTCTGTTCACATCTTGTGCCCATTTTGCAATTGGGTTGTTTACCTTTTTCTTGTTTAGGCACTGGAGTATTCTATAAATATGAGATATGAGTTCCTTATCAGATACGTCATTACCAAATATTTTTTCTCAGTCTCTGGTTTTCCTTTTTACCCTGTTAAAAAAGTTTTTTGATGTGCATAAGGATTTGATTCTTAAAGGTCCCATTAATCTATTTTATTCTCTCCTGGGTGTATGTTTTTCAAGATGTTTAGAAGACTACTCATATTGTGGATTAGGGCTTCTCGAGTTCTTCCAAGCTTTTCTCTGATGAAGTTTAGAGTCCTTGGTTTTACTTCTAGGTCACTGATCCACTTTGAGTTGGATTTTTGTATAGTGTGAGGTGTGTATCATGCTTTAGTTTTCTACATAGTTTTCCAATTTTGCCAACACCATTAGTTTTCATATCCCAGTTAACATTGTGAAAAATGAACAGAAATCCTCTGTAAATGTTCTTTAAAATGAAAATTAAAAAAAATAGAATCTTTTCTACATGATTCTTTTTTGATGTATAATCTTTCCAACCTCTCCCATACAGGCTTTCTTATCTTGTGTCTTCTTATCACACTAGGAAGAATTTTTTCCAGTTTCATGTACTAAACTGTTATCGTTAGGTGCCATTGAGTTGCCTATCACTGTGAGCACATTACAAACAGGAGAACTGCACCTTTATCCTATCCTCATAATCTCTGATATCAGTCTTACCATGGCCTTCTCTGCATTAGAAATCTGGACAATGAGTTAACATGGCATAAGAATTGATGCCTTTAAGTTGTGATGCAAGAGAAGGGTACAACAACACACCCCACTTGTCCTTGTGATATTAAAAAAAACAAAACAATCTAAGTTGTCTCACTTTTCTAATAAAAAGAATTTAGGATTTTATCTATTTTTTTCTTTCCAATAAGGATAATTTTAAAAGCAAGTACATTTATCCTCTAGTGGCCTAATGACCTAACTATATGCAGATTAATTCATTTATTCATATATACAATTATTGAGCAAATATTTACTAATTAATGCACAAAACTGTAATCTTTGGGAAAAGGCAAAGGGTGATATATATGTATTTTTTTCTGTTTGTGTGTTTTGTTGTTTTTCTTTGGGTTTATGTATGTATGTATGTATGTATTTATTTATCTGTCTATTTATTTATTTATTTTTGCTTTCTTGTTTTATTTTGAATTGGAGTTGAAAGCCTAATGGTGAAAGGCCAGAAAAGAAACAGTCAAGTACTGTATTCTGCAATAGACCATAAGATAGCACAACTAATAGGGAGAAAAATTGATTCCATTTTGATAAGTGAAAGAAATTTTATGAGAATATGTTTAGCTAGTGTGGACTGATGGCTTGGTGGTAAGAAGCTGTGCTGCAAAACTAAAGGCACACAGTTTGAATCCACCAGTTGCTCTATGGGAGAAGTAAAGCAAACTCTTCAAGTGCAATTACCTGCCTCTGAAAACCTGCTGGAGGGTAAGCTATGAGTTAGTTCTGACTTGATGGTGCACAACAAGAACAAAATGTTTAGCTAAATTTATTTTTATTAATTTAAACTCAATTGTGATAAATGGAAAGGATAATTTCATTTAGAGAGAATGAAGCAATGGGATCTTTGAATAATACATGCCATTTGAAATTTCAGAAATGAAGATGTATGAGGGAACTAGTGAAATACTTGTTGAATTAGAAACATGATCCAGTTCTAAAAAATAATTCTAGTAGTTACTAATTTTACTCCTTTGATGATTTTTCAGTTACGTCTTTCTGAAGCTACTATTCATTGAGTGGATGGATGGATTTTTTAATTTACATATTTTTTACTATATTGACTCATATTTTACACCTTAAGAAAATAGCTTACATTTTTAACAATTTTTTGTACTGTTTGAATTATCTTTTTTTTTTAACCTGGTATTTTATTGCTGTCATTGTTATTTGTATATTTAAGTGTCTATTAAACTCCTGGGTTAGCTCTGGTGACCTAACCATAAGGAGTTGCACTGCTAAGTCTGATGGTTCAAATTGACCAGAAGCTTTGAGAGAGAAATACTAGGACTGGAGGGAGAATTACTAAGAGTTAATGCTATGCAAATGGGTCCACCTTGCTTGCTGAAAGTGAAGATAAATAAAATCATCTATTGATGAATTTCAAGGATCATATCATGTAGTATGGATTACTCCTAAAAATCATGAAGACAAATCACTGAACCAATAAGCTATGTGGTGGTAAAGAGAGGTGATTGATAGTGTGAAGGATCTAATTTTACTCAAATCAACAATCAGTGTTCATGGAATCATCAGAAAAGAAATTTTTAAAAATTGTCACATTGCTCAAAACTGCTGCAAATGACCACATTAAAATATTAAAGAGAAAAGATATCACTTTGAAGACTATGGTGTGCCTGGACCAAGACTGAGTATTTGCAATCAGTTAATATACATACAAAAGCTGAATGGTAAACGAGAAAGACTGAAATAAAACTATGGTATTAGTAAAAAGTTTTAATGAACCATGGACTTCCAGAAGAGCAAACACATCTATCAGAATGCACGTTGTTAATGAGTCATCCTCTGATCCTGATGCCACTTTCTTCTTCATAGAGTATGTTGTTGTTGTTGTTATGTGCCATTGAGTCGTTTGCGACTCATAGCGACCCGATTTGCAACAGCCCTAAACTCTGCTCTATCCTTTGCCAATCGCATTGCCTCTGACACACCCATCCCGATTACCCCAGTCATTGAATCAATCCACCTCATAGAGGGTCTTCCCCTCCTGCGCTGTCCCTCTACCCTACCAAGCATGATACCCCTCTCCAAGGACCTGTCTCTCCTTACAACATGCCCAAAGTATGTCAGACGAAGCCCCAGAATCCTTGCCTCCAAGGAGTTGCCTGGTTTAAGCCTCTCCAGGATGGATCTGTTTGTTTTCTTGGCAGTCCATGAAACATCAAATACTCTTCTCCAGCACCACAGCTCAAAGGTGTCAATTCTCCTTCTATCCTCCCTAGTCATTGTCCAACTCTCTGATGCATAACAAGTGGTTACAAAGACCATGGCCTGTATCAGGCAGACCTTAGTCTCCAGAGAGACACCGTTGCTCTTGAGTACTTTATGTCTCATAGAGTATAGCTTCTTGAATATTTTACTCAGCCTACAGACTGAAATGGTATGGAGAGACAATAGAACCCTGACACACTTCCTTCTTAATTTTAAAGCACGTAGTGTTCCCTTGCTCTGTTTGCACAACAGCCTCCTGTTCTACGTATAGCTTTTGCAGGAGGAAAATTAAGTGCTCTGTCATTCCATTTCCATTATTTTCAATATTAGCCATAACTTGTTATAATCCACAAAAGTGCCTTTACATAGTTAATAAAGCATAAATAGACATTTTATAATACTCTTTATTTTCAGCCAGGATTCATCCAATATGAGCAATGATATTCCTAGTGCCATGGCCTCTTCTAAATTCTGTTTGAACTTCTGGCGGTTCCCTGTCTGTGTACTGTTCTAGCCATTTTTGAAAGATCATCAGCAATATTTTGGCTGCATGTGACATTAATGATACTGTTCACTTGTTCCACAGTCTATCAGATCACATTTCTTGAGAATGGAAACAAATATTGATCACTTCCAATCCGTTGGCCAGATCACTACCCTCGAAATTTCTTGCATAGACTGGTAAGTGCCTCCAGGGCCGAATCTGTTAATTGAAACAAGTTAATTGGCATCCCATCGATTGCTGCAGCCTTCAATGCAGCTTCTGCTCCTCGTTCATTACCATTGGCGCCTGCTCATATGGTACTTCCTGAAATTTTTCAGTGTTAGTTCTTTTTTGGTACAGTGTCTCTGTGTATTCTCTGCATCCTTTATTGATGCTTCCTGGATCATTCAGCACATTGCTCTTAGCATTTCTCAATATTGTGACTTTAGGCTTCAATTAGTTTTTCAGTTATTTCAGCCTGAAAAATGCAAAACTAGTTCTTCCATTTTTTTTTTATTCTCCAATTCCATCTCTTTGCTCATTCCATTATAATACTTTGTTTTTCTTCTTGAGCTACCATTTGACATTTTCTAATCAGCTCTTTTATTTCAGCATGTATTATCTTTATTTTGGCTTCTCAAACCTCTTGTGAAATTTTCAGAGTCTCTTCTGACATGCAATTTAGGTTAAGTTTAAGTTTAAAAAAGTTTACAGGAAAAGGGAAGTAGTAGGAAGACAGTGGTTACATTGCAGATACTATAATTAATATCATAACACAAATTGTATAACAATGGTTAAATGAAAAATCCATGTGCTCTGCAAGCTTCCACTGAAGTCACAATACACACAGAGAGAAAATAAAGCAAAATAAAAAGGTTCTTCAGTTGATCTTTTGAAAATGTGCTCTAACATGTCAAGGTAGAACAAAAAAGTCCATTTGAAATATATTCCATTATATCAGCTATGTGGTTTGCCCAAATGAAAGAAAACTAGCTATTGAATGATATGTAAGATATAATTTTTAACCATATGTTACAGTCCTCTCTTTGGTGTTTTTAGCTTGATATGTCATCCAATAGTCATTGAATTTTCATTAATTTAGTCTGTTTTCTTCTTTCTTCATGCCCTGCTGGAAGGTCTACTGACCCTATTTGTGTTATTTTTTTTTTTTAATGTGATATAGTTGTAGTCAGTAAAAACCTGAATCTCCTCCCCTTACTACTACTTTCTGGTTTCCAAAGATCCAGTTATCTAAGATAGCTTATCAAGAATCTGATTTCTCCTGTCTGCTTGCCTTATTCATGTATTTACTTACTTTAATATAAACAATGTTGATGGGAAGAAAAACAAAGAAAGAAAATCTCAACCACCCATAGGTGATCCTGCAGTTTTTAGATGCTGCAAATTGCATGGAAGGAGATTGTCCATCTTTCTCCTGTGGAATTACTGATAGATTTGAACTGTGTACTTCAGGGTTGATGATGCAACTCCTTATCCAATAGTTCATGAGAGTGTCCTGTGAAAATTATTGTCGTTATTGCTAGTCGTTGTTAGGTACCATCAGGTTGACTGTGGCTCATGCAATCCTATCAACAATAGATCTCAACCTTGTCTATCCAGTGCCATCACAACCTCAGCCTTCCTCAAGCACGTTGTTATAGTCATTGTCCCACTGAGAATCTTTCTTGCTTTAAATTACTCTATACTTTCCCCACATTATATATTTTTTCAAGGATAGGCATCCTCTATCAACATGCCCAAATTATATGATATGAATTTATACCATCATTGTCTCCAAGAAGCACCTTGGTTGCATCTTCTACAAGAAGGATTTGTTTCTGGCGTGAATAAAACAATGTATACAGATCTTATGAACTTTGTATGTAAACCAATATACAATTAAAAAAATAACAACATACAAACCACAAACCAATACAAAACAAAACAAAACAAAAAAACCAACCAACAATGCTTAGGAAATAAATGAACAATTGTGAACAAAATAAAAACAAACAAAAAAAAGAGAAAAATGTATTTGTTCTTTTGACAGTGTTGGTATATTCCCAGTACTTTTTGTCAACTCCACAATTGAAAGGCTTCAATTCTTCTTCAATCTTCCATACTTTTTGTCCAACTGTCAAATCTTAGGAAATAATTGAAAAGATCATGGCTTGGATGAGGTGTCCCTTGGTCTTAATACTGGCATCTGTCCTTTTTGGATTTTTGAAGAGGTATTTAACAGGATATTTTTTTTCCCCAATGCAACACATCTTGCTCAATGCTAACACAAATTAGACTTAACTTTGAAATTTACTTTTAAAAGTTACTGCTGTTGCTGTTCCTGTGTACGTGTATTCTTGAGTCAGAACCCACCCGAAGCTGACTCTCTACCGTATTCTCACAGTTTGATCATATGGAAGAAGATTGCTCGTCTTTCTCCAGCTAGGCAGCTGGTACATTTGAACCATGGGCCTCCAGAATTGCAGTGAAGATCCTTACCACCAGGAATTACTAGCATAAAAGAATTAGCATTATGTCATTTAAGTAATACTCCTCCCTCCCGTCTATTTGTATTTTGTATCAGTATGAGTCTATATTTAAATTGGGTTGCTGATTATAATCATATGCTCATTTTCATCCATATTGATGTATTTAAGATAATTCTGAATATATATTAGATTGCTATGTATAACCAGGAAGGTTCTGCACTGTCAATTTCAGTGGTAGAGTGGAAAGGATTTCACATGTAACTATGATAAATGTCTTATTACTTGAGTGTCTCTTTCTCTGTGTGTGTGTGTATGTGTCTGTCTGTCTAAAGAAGAGAAAATAGATGATTTCTATCAACTGTTGCAATCTGAAATCAATCAAACATGTAACAAAGATTCTTGAATAATAATAGGTGACTGGAATAAAAAAGTTGGGAATCAGGAAGAAGGATCAATAGTTAGAAAATATGGACTTGGTGACAGAAATGAGGCTGGCGATAGAATGATAGAGTTTTGTACAATCAATAGTTTATTCATAGCAAATACCTTTTATAAGAAACAGAAACTCAGGCTATATACATGATTTTCACCTATGGGATGTACAGGAATCAGACTGAGTACACCTGTGGAAGGAACTGTTGAAGAAGTTTAGTATCAGTAGTAAAAACTAGGCCAGGTGCTGATTGGGGAACAGACAATCAACTGTTCATATGCAAGTTCAAATTAAAACTAAAGAAGGTTAATTCATATCCACAGGAATAAAAATTTGGCCTTGAGTCTATCTCCTATGAATTTAAAAAACTAACTCAGGAATAGCTTGGAGGCCTTGAACACAAATTAATGAAGTCCGGATAAGCTGTGGGAAAATATCAAGAATATCGTTCATGAAGAATACAAAAAGTCATTACCAAGAAAGAAGAAGAAGAAAAAACGGATGTCACACGAGACTCTGAATACTGCACTAGAGCACCGAGAAACCAAAGGGGAAAAAATCAAGAAGCTAACGAGTTGAATAGAAGCTTTCAAAGGGCTTCTTAGGACAACAAGGAAAATATTATAATAATATGTGCAAGAAGGTGGAGGCAGAAAATCAAAAGGGCTGAATTCCCTCAGCATTTTTTAAGTTAAAAGAACTAAAGAATAAATTCACGCCATGAGTTGCAATGCTTAAGTTTGCTATGAGCAGAATATTGAATGGTTCAAGAAACATTAAAAACAGATGAAAGGAATATACAGAGTCATTGTACCAAAAAGAATTGTCTGACACCGAGAATTTCAAGAAACAATATACGAGCAAAAGGCAATGGTGATGAAGGAAGTTTAGGTTGCTCTGAATGACTTGGCAAAAAAATAAAGCACCAGAAATTAATGAAATACCAATTGATGTATTTCAGCAAACAGATGCTGCTCTGCATGTGCTCACCAAATTGTGCCAAAAAATCTAGAGGACAACTACTTGGCCAACTTATTGGAAGAGATCCATATTCATTCCCATTCTAAAGAAAGGTGACCCAACAGAGTGTGGAAATTCACAAACAATATCACTAATATCCCACACTAGTAAAATCCTGCTGAAGATTATCCAGAAAAGACTTGAACAGTACATTGACAGATAACTACCAGAAATACAGGCTGGGTTTAGAAGAGGTTGTGGCATAAGGACATTATTGCCAATGTCAGATGGATCTTGGAAGAAAGCAGAGTACCAGAAGAATGTCTATCTGTGTTTCATTGACCATGCAAAGGCATTTGACTCTGTGGATCACAATAAATTGTGGCTAACCTTGAGGAAAGTGAGAATCTCAGAACACTTGATCATGCTTATCTGAAATCTATACTTGGACAAAAAAGCAGTAATCAGAACAGAGCAAGGAACCTTTATATGATTCAAAATAAAGAAAGGAGTGTATCAGGGATGAGTTCTGTCCCCATACTTTTCAGTCTGTATGCAGGACTGATCATTCGGGAAGCAGGACTTTATGAGGAAGAGTGTGGCATCAAGATTGGAGGGAGACTCATTAACAATCTACGATATGCAGATGACACAACCTTACTTGCTGAAACTGAAGAAGACCTGACTTGCTACAAAAAGTCAAGGACTGGAGCCTTCAATTTGGATTGAAACTCAATCAAGAAGACAAAGATTCTCACCACTGGGTCAATTGGCAGCACCATAATAGATGGAGAAGAGATTGAGGTTGCTCATAATTATAGCTTGCTCAAATTAATAATCAACACTCTTAACACTAGCAGTCAGGAAATCAAAAGATGAATTGTATTGGGGAAATCTGCTGTCATGGACCTCTCCGGAGTGCTGAAGAGCAACAGTGTCAGTCTAGATACAAAGGTGTGCCTAAGTCAGGCATGGTTTTCTCAATTATTTTTATGCTTCAGGAAGTTGGACAATGACTCAGGATGACGAAAGAAGAATAGATGCCTTAGATTTGTGGTGCTTGAGAAGAGTCTTGAACTTACCATGGACAAACAAGAAAACAAATATGTCTGTCTTGGAAAGGGTGAAACCAAGTCTCTCCTTGGAGACAAGATTTTGAAGCTCCACCTTTCTTACTTTGGACACATGACCAGAAGAGATTGGTCCTTGGAGAAGGACATCATGCTCTGAAGGGTGGGCAGACAGTGTAGGATAGGGAGACCCCAGATGAGATGGATTAATACAGTAACTGGAGCGATAAGGGTTGGTGTGTCAGAATTGGTGAGACTGGCTCAGAACAGGGAAGAGTTCAGAGCTGCTGTACATAGGGTCATTATGCACCCCAGCTGACTCAACCAATAACATTCTATGACAGATTTAGAAGCAGGAGTGGCATCCACTTCCTAAACAACTTACCTCTGGAACTCTATGAATTTTGATAAATGTCGATAGTTGTAGAGGGGCTTTAAACCTTTTGTTATAGGGTTGCTATGAGTCATGCTCAACTCAAAGGCAAACAACAAAAACAACAATCTATATCTCTCTATCCATCTATCTATCTCATTGTACCAAAAGGAATTGGTGGACACAGTAGAATTTCATGAAACAATGAATGAGCAAAAGCCTGTGATGATGAAGGAAGAAGTTCAAGCTGCTCTGAAAGAATTTGCAACATATAAGGTCCCAGGAATTGATGGCATAACGATTGACACATTATAACAAACAGATGCTGCCCTGGATGTGCTCACCATGTTGTGCCAAGAAATCTCTGGAGGACAACCACCTGGCCAACTGACTGGAAGACATCTATATTTGTTCCTATTCCAAATAAATGTGATCCAATAGAGTGTGGAAATTATTGAACAGTATCATTGATATCATATGCAAGCCAGATTCTGCTGAAGATTATCCAAAAACGACTGGAACAGAGAACTGTTTGAAGAGTAGGCTGGATTGAGAAGAGGCCATGGCACTAGGGATATTATAGCTAGTATCAGATGGATCTTGGCTGAAAGCAGAAGAGTACCAGGAGAATGTCTATCTGTGTTTCATTGACTGTGAAAAAGCATTTGACTGTGTGGACCACAACAAATTGTGGCTGACTCTGAGAAAAATGGGACTCCCAGAACACTTGATTGTGCTAATGCAAAATCTGTACTTAGTCCAGGAGAAGACAGTCATCAGAACAGAGCAAGAAAATACTGTATGGTTCAAGATTGAGAAAGGTGGGAATCAAGGATGTGTCCTATCTCCATAACTTTTAAATCTATGTGTGGAATAGATCATTTGGGAGGCTGGGTTTTATAAGGAAAAGTATGGCATCAGGATTGGAGGTCGACTCATTAGCAATCTGCATTATGCAGATGACATGACCCTGCTTGCTGAAACTGAGAAGGACCTTAACCAGTTGCTGCAGAGGGTCAAAGACTGCAGCCTTCCATATGGATTGAAGCTCAACATAATGAAAACAAAGATTCTCAATATTGGGCAGATTGGCAGCATCATGGTAGTTAATGAAGAGATTGAGATTGTTTAAAGCTTCAGTTTTGCTTTTCTCTACAATCAACATTCTTGATACTAGCAGCCAGGAAATGAAAAGACATATTGCATTGAGAAAGTCTGCTGTCAGAGACCTCTCTAAAGTACTGAAGAGCAATGATGTCACTGTGGAGACTAAGGTGTGCCTGATACAGGCATGGTCTTTGCAATTACTTGCTGTGTATCAGAGAGCTGGACAATGACTGGCTAATAGTAAGAGAGCTGATGCCTTTGAGCTGTGGTGCTGGAGAAGAGTATTGAATACAGCATGAACTGCTAGGAGAAAAAAAAAGTTCAGCCAACAGAGGGTGAAATCAGGCTGCTTTTGGATGCAAGGATTCTGAAGCTTTGTCTGACATACTTTCGGCATGTTGCAAAGCAGATAAGTCCTTGGACAGGGACATCATGCTTGGGAGGGTTCAGGGACAGCAAAGGCTGGAGGAGAGGAAAACCTTCGATAGATGTATTGATTCCATCAGTCGGATGGGGGGGGCAGGTGTGTTGAAGACAATAAGATTGGCAAGGGATAGAGCAAGTCGGATAAGGGGGCAGGTGTGTTGAAGACAATAAGCTTGGTAAGGGGTAGAGCAAGTTTTAGGGCTGTTGTACATAGGGTCATTATGAGTTACAGATGACTTGATGATATAGTCAGTACTGGTATAGTCTTAGTATATTTGCCTGATTTGTTCCATATATATTCTCAATGCACTCTAGAGTCTACTTTTTGAAGTTGAATCAACCTTTAATTTAAAATGCTAATCTTGTCTTTGGAAATAGTACTTATATATAGTTTCCTAAGTTTGATTGTATAGTTCCTTAGAAAGACTTTGCCTCAATTGACCCTTCAAGCTACTATCCTTTTAAGCGAATGTGTTCTTTTTCTATTTTGGCCATTTGGAAACACACATTCTTTCCTCATTAATCAAAATCCTTTGCTTTGGCATCTCCTTACTGTATTTTAGTAGCAAATTTAGACAAATAAACAATTGATGGAGACGATTTCAAACACCTCTTTTCATGAGTGTTGTCTTCAAGATCACAGTCAAGTTCTGTTTCTTGTCTCAAGATCTGTCATTTGCAACTTATTCAGTTACTTCATTCATGCTCTATCACACAATTTCCCAGTTAACTGAACTCTTAACCAAACTGAAATAGAGCAAGTTATTTATCACATAATAGGAAAAAATAATGAGATGCCTAAAATAAGCTGGCACTCTGCTAAGTGCTTTCTACAAAATCCTTAATATGACATTCATTATACTGTAGTTATAGTTTTAGCATCATTTTGTGTAAGATAAAACAAAGACTGGTTGATAATAAAATAGTTACTTAGAACACTATGTCAATGCTATTGACTTCAAATTTTTATTACAGAGTCATCTAAATTGTAAAATACAAATTATGCCTATATGAAGGTAATAAATCTCAGAATGTCAGTAATATAAAGAACAAAGTATTTGTTTCTTAGTAATGCAACTTGTTCAATATATGTTGTTGATTGCCTTCAAGTAGAGCACGACTGTTAACAATCCTATTAACAAAAGGTTTGAAGCCCCTCTATAACTATTGACATTTATCAAAGTTGATAGAGTTTCTGGAAGCTTGTTGTTAGGAAGTGGATGCCACTCCTACTTCCAAACCTGTGATAGTAAGTTATTGTTTTTATAAGCCATTGAGTCACTTGCGATGTATAATGACACTATGTACAGTAGCTCTGAATCGTTCCCTGTCCTGAGCCAGTCTCACTAACTCTGACACACCAACACCCATCGCCTCAGTCACTGTATCACTACATCTCATCTGGATTCTCCCTCTCTTGCACTGTCCATCCACCTTTCTGAGCATGATGTCCTTCTCCAAGAACCGATCTCTCCTGGCCACGTGCCCAAAGTAAGTGAAGTGGAGCTTCAGAATCCTAGCCTCCAAGGGGAGACTTGGTTTCACCCTTTCCAAGACAGAACTATTTGTTTTCTTGGCAGTCCATGGTATGTTCAAGACTCTTCTCCAGCACCACAACTTGAAGGCATCTATTCTTCTTATGTCGTCCTTAGTCACTGTCCAACTCTCTGAAGCATAACAAATAATTGAGAAGACCATGGCCTGGATTCAGCACACCTTTGTATTTAGACTGACATCATAGCTCTTTAGCACTCTTGAGAAATATATGTAATACATATTATATCTAATATATATGAGAATTTATATCTATCATCTATCTATCTATCTATCTATCTATCCATCTATCTAGAGAGAGAGAGAGAGAGCGTGAGCAGGTTTTAGGGCTGTTGTACATAGGGTTGCTATTAGTAGCAAACAACTTGAAAGCACATAATATTTGTCTTTTCCACTCCAAAGCAAGTTGTTTCCTATAGATTATTCATTTTAATGACAAAATTTCTTAATAGTGGAGTCATTGTATCTCTCTGATTCCTAAATTTTCTTTGCTTTTTTCCCCTCTGGTGATTATGTGGTATGAGGACATTCCCCTCCCTGTTATGTCAGGTGCTTTTGAAGGAGTCCTAGTTGGTGCAGTGCTTAAAGTACTCTGCACCCACCCGAAAGCCCAACCATAAGCCCTCATCAGCCACTCATCTGGAGAAAGATACGGCTCTGGGACTAGAGATTTGCTTTTCTCTTTTTCCTGGGGTCTACATGAGTTACAGACAACTTCAAAGTAGCTACTGGAAGCACCTAATATACTAACCATAAAGTTTTATTGCAACAAGTTAAAAAGATAGTTAAGTAAAGTTGCCCAAGAGTTTAACATTACAGTATCTTAAGTCAATAATTCTGCATAAAGAAGCTTGTATAGTATAAATATATATTTATATCAGTGTACTTTGCAAGCTACTTTTAAATTACAATCTCAGAGAGTTAATCCAAAAGTACTTTGACCAATATTATTAGTGGCAAGGTATTCAGCTGAAGTATTGACGGGATCATTTTGGGCATCCATGTACCTATTCAAGTACTGTTTAATTTTTAAAACTCTATTGCCTTTATTCCATTTGATCACATATATTTATTTTCTCTTTCCAATGTTCTTATAATATTGAAATAAACAATAATCCTGCATTTATAATGTTTCATTTAGGACTCTATAATTACATAAAAACATTGTAGTCAGGGGATGTTCTGTTTTAGAGACAGTAATTGATTTCTCTTTAAGGTATCAAGTAACATTGAACAGAAGTAAGGAAGAGTAATATTCATACAGAAAAGGAAATGCAAATCTTAAATTAAGAAGTCATTGTGATAGCTTGCCAAAAATGAAGAGTACTTAAAACACTTGTAGAAGGCCAAAGGCTATAGCTTTCAAAATTGACTAGGTTATAATATCAAGAAAAAAAAAAAGATCCTCGCCACTGGGCAAACAGGCAAGATCTTGATAGATGGAGAAAAGATTGAAGTTGTCGATGATTATATCTTTCTTCAACCTATAGTCAGCACCATCAGTGCCAACAGTCACAAAAGCAGATGACACACTGCACTAGGAAAAATCTACTGTCAGGGACCTTTGAAAAGCAAGGATGTAAGCTTAAAGACTAAGGTGTGCTTGGTTCATTGCCTGTAATGCATGTGCTAGCTGGACGATGGATAAGCATGACAGAAGGAAGATTGATGCCTTAGTGTTGTGATGCTGGAGAAGCATTCCAGGTGTCCCATTGACAGCCTTGAGCACTCAATGGAGGGTTAGCTATGACTCACTCCCAACTTTACAGCCACGAGTATTATAGGGATTTCTCATTCTTTTTAATAAATATACATCATTTCCTTATCTTCTTGAACATAGTAATATTTATTGGAGAAGTGGATAGGTTGCAACACACTACACAGTGTCTTATTTCATGCCTCATTTGTGTTAATTATTTTTTCTCAATTTTGGAGCTAAATCCTGTCAATTTTCTTTTTATAGAATTGGTGTAAGCATTTACCATTTTCACATTTGGACACATACTGTGTGTTCCCATGAACAGATAGTAGTGGCTGTGAACTGATATCATCCCTGGTCTCCTGACCGACACCCTTTTCAGACAATGACGTTTTTTTAATCTAGCTTTTGAACTGAGTTCTCCTTCCATTTCATCCCACAGGACCCTAGAAGATAATTGAGTAATAATACTCCAGTTGTATCAAAATGACTGGACAGTACATAAGCAGATAATTGCCAGATGTACGGCCTAGTTTAGAAGAGGTCATGGCACTAGAAACATTATAGCAAATGTTAAATGGTAGCAGAGTGTACCAGAGGAATGTTTATCTGTGTTTCATTGACTATGCAAAGACATTTAACTGCATGTATCACAAAAATATTATGGCTAACCTTGAGGAGAATGAGGATCTCAGAACACTTAATTGCACTCAGATGAAACCTATACTTGAACCAGGAAGCTGTAATCAGAACAGGGCAGTGAAACACCACATGGTTCAGCATCCAGAAAGGTGTCCATCAAGATGCATCCTATCTCCATACCTTTTCAATCTATATGAAGAACAGATCATCCAGGAGACTGGACTTTATGAGGAGGAGTGCGGCATCAGGATTGAAGGAAAATTCATCAACAACCTGCATTATGCTGATGACACAACCTTGCTCGCTGAAACTGAGGAGGACCTGAAGCATTTGCTGCAGTGGGTCAAGCACTGTAGTCTTCAAAATACTCTGAAGCTCAACATCAAGAAAGCAAAGATTCTCAGAGCTGAGCCAATTGGCAGCTTCATGATGAATGGAGAATAAATTAAGATTATTAATAACTTGAGCTGCTTGATTCCACAATCAACACTCTTGGCACCAACAGTCAAGAAATCAAAAGATGAATAACACTGGGAAAGTCTGCTGTCAGGGACCTCTCTAGAGTACTGAAGAGCAACAATGTCAATCTGGAGACTACAGTGTACCTGATGCAGGCCATGGTCCTTGCAATTACTTGCTATACATCAAAGATCTTGGAAAATCACTAAGGATGGTAGAAAGAGGATCAATGCCTTTGAGTTGTGGTATTGGAGAAGAGCATTGAACATACCATGGACTGTCAGGTGAATAAACAGGTCTGCTCTGGAGAGGGTTAAACCAGGTTTCTCCCTGGAGGCAAGGATTTTGAAGGCATGAGACTAGGAGAAATCAGTCCTTGAAGAAGAACATCATTCTTGGAAGGATAGACAGACAGTGAAGGAAATGAAGAACCAGGATGACATGGATTGACTCGGTGACTGGAGAAATGGTATTAAGTCTGTCAGAGATGATTAGATTGGCTCAGGATAGGGCAAGGTTCAGAGCTAACATACATAGGGTCACTATGAGTCACAGTTGGCACATAACAACAACAAGGCACTCTAAGAAATACAATAATCAAGTCCAAATTACATAATCTGTACCCTGTATTAAATTTTTGAAACATGGGCAATTAATAAGTCTTAGGAATGTATATCTTTCACTTGTTCCTCTCAAATCATACCATAGAGAACTTTTTAAAAGCCAAATAAACTGTAATCTTCCATCAATCTCCAAATCCAACTACTTTGAATCTTCCCTGTAAGAAAGATCAAAAAGTATCAACAATGAGCACCTTTCAAATGTTTGATTATTGTTTAATGCTTTTGCCTATAAAGAAAGTTATGAAACAGCTCAACACAGCCTGTGTGATAAAATGCTTTATCAGATCTTCAGTAGTCCTGTATGTAGACTCTGTTTACCAAGTGTGTGATTGGTTTTATTTTTCTATTATATAACTCCTGACATTTATAGATTCAGTTTCATATGAGATGTGTCCTGACAACCAAACTAAAACTGGGTCTGATAGTCTAAATTTAAGGTGATAACCAGCATTATTATTTTGGTCAGAAATAATGTGAAGTTCATGTGAGTCCTATCTTTTCACAAAGAAGTCATCATTGATGCAGACCACATGCAAAGATTTGCTATGGGATACAGGTTTTTTAGGTTATATAGAAAAAAACCCTGAAAGTTTGAGCATTTATGTTTAAGATGAAAATGAACATTGAATGATGTGCCCAGAAGCACACTAGAGTGTGCTTTTAAAAATTATTTGTATCCTTTAGAAATTGTTCATAGTCAACAAATTATGGATTTAAGAATAATCTGATTGATGCTAAAAGTGATATAAACAATTGAAGTGTATAAAAAAGAAATTAAATTAAAAAAATAAATAGTAAAAGAAGGAAATGAAACATTCATTGTCAGAATTCCAACTAATTAATGCATTTTAGATTGATTTTAGTATAAATTTCACCATTTAGCTTTGCTAAATGTAAGATAATTTCATGATTTAAATTTGAGTTCGAATTAAAAATATCATATATACAAACACATTTAGTTTCAGAGAATTCATGTATTTGAATATTTATACATGTATTTTTATATTCTATACTTTCATGTTTTATAAATTAAATGTGTGTGTGTGTGGCAAGAGTATGAATTTATTTTAGGAATTTAATTTTCATTTATAAGAATTGTGAAAAAAAGAAAAAAGAATTTTGGCTTATCTGTTGAATATAACAAAAGTAATGTATGAATTTATAGTATCTTCAACTATCTTATTTCATTAGACTACCTTTACATTCTATAGTTTTTTGGTTTTATATCTAAACTATTTGAAAATTTTTTTTTAAAATTATTATTAATAGAAAATCTAGAGTAAAATATTTATCAATTTATCACATGCTACTCTATGTAGAACTGAAATAAACTATTTTATAATAATCACATATAGGCTTCATTAAGTTTTCAGTGTAATATTCATTTTAAATTACTTACCCTAACTTGTAAACATTTAAGAAGTAGTATGAAAGAGTAAATGAGTTGTTCTTTTTCTCGCTAGCATCAACTACTTAACAGAATTAGCAAAAGGTGGAAACAGAAATAAAAAGAAAGTCAACAAAATTAAAAAGTTAACACTGATAGAGAAAGATTATGTAAGGTGTTTACGATAAGGAAACTTGTGATTTGTATGTAATTTTTCTTTTTCTTTCTGGGTAGGGGTCAAAGTTAAGTCTTTAAGGTAGAATTACAGATACTGGACATATAATATTTTTTACTGCATTATATTTGGGATTAATGGAGAATCTAAAAGGAGATCTATTCACTTGGAAGTTGATAATGCTAGCTTTTGATTCATGTCTGAGGATAAATTTCTCAATCACATATTCAGTTTAAGAATTATCAATTTTTTACCACCATTGTACATATTCTTTGAGTTTTGACAAGAATCTTACTTCTATTTTTAATGACTTGAAATTGATTAACATGTGATAATATCTGAAGTGACTAGAAGGGTATCATTAAAATAATATAAGAAAATGACTAAAAATTGAGGAGGAGGTAAATTAGGATTATGTGACCAAAAGACAATCTGAGGAAATGACATTTAAACAGTTTTCAGTGGTAAAGAATTCAACCGTGTTATAAATTGGGTAGGATAATGTGGGGGTGGGAGTCATTACTAAAATAGAAAGCAGTATGGTATTTAATGTTCTAAGACAATTCTCCAAGCATCAGGCTGTGAAATGTGAATATGATGGACTCTGATCTCTTGTTTAGGTTTATTACATAGAATTGTTATTTTAAAGCAGGGATATTACAATATCTACTGAGCCAAATCACATGAGCCTTTAAAATCTGAGTCTAGAGATCAGAGAGGGAGGATTTCAGTTCTCTGAAGGGAGAGATGGAATCAATGAACCATTACTGACTTTCACAACTGACAAGGTCACATAGAAAATAGTGTGAGATCTCTACAGGAGTTGAGAAAGTTCTGCATAGACAATCAGTAGGGAAATGGTTGGAGTTTTTTGTTTGTGTATGTTGGTTTTATTTTTAGTGCAATGGTTGTTGGTACTTATATAAGCGACCTCCTTATCAATTTTAAAGTGAGAATTTTTCAGATAGACTATGAATCAATAAAATTCCTTGAGTTGCCAGTCTTCTTGAGTAGATTTTCAGGTCACTATTTGAATGGCCAATTGCCCAATCCCCGCAAGGTAAAGAAAGGAGATCAATCACAGAGCAGATTGTGCCCTAGACAATCATTTTTGGTAGATACCCAGACCTAGATTTGGAAGGCTCATACATGATAGATACTCACTGCACTGTAATCTCTTTACAGATTTTGAATGTATGCTAAGATTTAACTTCAAATGCAATAACCGTACTGCAGCCCTCTTCCATTTTGAGAAGTGTGTGTGTGTGTGTGTGTGTGTGTGTGTGTGTGTAGGGACAACATTAGAGTTGCTCACACCATGGTTAAACTAGAAATCTGGAGAGACATGTTATATTATCTAATATCAATTAGCTATTATCTATTAATTATCTGTTAGCTATTATATATTACTGTTGTTGTTAAGTGCCATGGAGTCACAAGCAACTCATAGCAACCCTATGAAGGAGAGTGCTCAATGTATATTATATATTATGGATTTATCAAAAACCTTACTGGCATTCTGCAGTTTCAACTGATTGTGACCCTTCTTCAGGTTTTGAGGCTGTAAATCTTAATTGGAGGAGACTGCCCTGGTAGATTTGCTGCTGTGGTTAGGAGCTGTTGAGTCACCCCACGAACAATACAGTAAAGCCTTATCCTTTCCTGTGTATCTACACAGTCTCTGTCATATCCAAATGCATTATTCAATTGTTGTTTCAAATTATCTTGTTGAAGGTCTGCCTTTTGTTCACTGATTATATACCTTCCTAAGCAAATTGTCACTTTCCAAAAAGAGGCATGTCCTAAAATAATGCCCAAAGTATGAGACATAGAGTTTCACTGTCGTTTTTTCTAAGGAGCATTGTGACTGACTGCACTTCTGCCAAAAAAGGATTTGATTCTTCCCAAACATAAAGTGGAAATCAAAACCAGGAATTTTATTTGCTCTTCCCTATTAATTTCAAACTTTCACATGCACTTGAAGAAATTGAAACTTTCACCTGCATATGAAGCAATTGAAAATGGCATGGCTTAAGTCAGGCACACCTTAGTTTTGAAACTGACATCTTTCTCTTTAGCACTTAAAAGAGATCCCTGGAAACATATGTCCCCAGTGCAATACAACTTTATGACGTCTGGTTTCTTAACTGCCTCTGCCTAGATGTTGATCTCGGATCCAAGTGAAATAAAATCATTGACAACTTCAATCTTTTATTTCTTTATCCTAATATTTTCTGTGGATCTATTTGTGAGGGGTTTTGTAGTGCTGACTCATACCATGACATTTTAAGATGCTTCTTATTAATCTGAAAACTGAATAGTGAATAATAACAGAAGAAGAATCAATGCTATTGAATTGCGGTGTTGTCAAAGAACACTAAATAAAAAGAACAGAAAAAGAATCTATAGTCTCTTTGGATTCATATCAATGACATAGTGAGTTAGTTGCATATTTGGGTAGCAATATTTGGTTTAGATGTACATGCTGTCCTTAGATTTTGAAGCAAATAAATTTCTAAGTGTGTCTATAAGTTGAATTTGTAGGTAGGTCAGAACAGGTGCACTCAGTTCTTATTTAGCCTTGCTTTAATTTCCATGCAAAAATGGAAGTCTTTTCAAGTATTTAAAACTGCATGTGCAGCAAGTGAAGGTGATTCTGATGAAGAATTTATTTCAAGTAGGGGTTGAGTCAATGTTTCAATGTGAGGGCAAATTTCCATCGCATTACAGGGCAGGTAGTTGTCAGTAAATCAGACATTCTTACCTCTAGCACTTGCTGTAGACCCTTATGTAACAGCTTAGAGCTTTGACAGAATCTTTTGTATTAAATGCAGCATGGCCTAGGGTAAATTACCTTAGCTGAATTCTCATTAGTTTTCTTTTCTTTTAGGAGGAAAAGGAAAAAAAAAGAATACAAAACTGCCTGAGCTTTGTCCCACCCATGGCATTTTGTTCCAATGAGGGATTAGTTGCCTACGCGAGTGATTAAATTACTAATTTGGCAAGTCATATTCTCTTTTTTCTCTACACTTTTTTCTCTGTTATATTCCCTAGGCTCTTCTCAGGAATGGCTTCATTAACATTGAATTGGCTTTCTTTATGGAGGTTGGAGCTCTCAGCAGCTTTTAAAAAACATTTTACAAGCTGCACAACCCTCTGCTAATTGATGCTTTGCCCTTTTCCAAAGCAAGCTTAAATATCTGGACCGAGTGAAAGCTAAAATATCTTGAATACAATATTGAATAATTATACAGTAATAATACCTTAAAGAGCTCTGGTCACCCTGAGTTGGAATCGATTCCATGGCAATTAGTTGACTTTTTTGACTAATACCTAGATTTTTTTAATGTATATTTATTAAAACATAATACTTTATCTACAATATTTGAAATTTAGCATGGAACTAATATTTTATAAAATACAGGATGCAAAAATTATTTTATGTACGTTTAAAACAACCTATTCTTTTCCCCTGATACTTTAATCAACTGATCAATTAAAATTTATTGAACTCTTCAATATCAGCATTTAGGTTTTCTAGGTATATATTTGGAAGCAGGAGTGGCATCCTCTTCCTAAACAACATGCCTCTGGAAACTCTATGAATTTGGAGAAACGACAGTAGTTATAGAAAGATTTCAGGTCTTTTATTCATAAGGTCACTATGAGTTGTGCTTGTCTCCATGGCAATCAACAACAGCAACAAAAATAGACACTTACTGAATAGGACTTTTAATCGACTGTGTATAAGTAAGAATTAAGTTTTGTTTCATTGGAGTTCTGTTTTCCCAGTAGTTACATCTCCTTATAACCCTGGTGTGTTGTTGTTATGTACTATGGTGTCAAGCTCATAGTTGGTTTTACCCAGGAGGAGGTCACCTATTTTTCTCCCTTGGAGCAGCTGATGGATTTAAACTGCCTGCCTTTGAGTTACCAGCACAACTCCTTACCCACTAGGCTACCAAAACTCCCACCAAGTAATAAATTTAAATGCAATTTAAAAGTAATTTTCTAGTAAACTCTAGTGTTATTACTGTCTACAATTCCTCCAAACAACAAATGAACATGCCTTCCCCTTTAATTTCTTGTTACCTCTTTTACAGATAATTTGTGATTTTGTCTTAGTTTTTTATTGATTTTTTTTTTGGAGTTGTAGAATCATATAGTGTAGTACATAACAACTTTATAATACGTTTTAACTGAGTGGCATTGAGAAAAACATTTTTTTTAAAATGCATAAGTTAGAAAGAAAGGTTTTATAATATATAAGCCAGTCATGAGGTGGTTATTCTGGCAGAATGGTGAACAGCTCACCTGCTAACTGAATTTTTGGTAGACAGAACCTACTTAGAATTTCTGTGGAAGAAAAGTCCGGTGATCTGAACCTGTAAAGATTCCCAGTTAAAAGCTCTATGGGGCATAAAAGTATATATTAGAATGCCATCTTGTGGGTAGTAGGCATGGGCCATTCACCTTATGAATACACTACAGTATTATTTAAATTAAGGGGACAATTAATAATATGCAAATCTTGGAAATCTTAAAAATAAGGTGAGTCTTAAACTTAAAACATAAATATTCAACAAAACAAGTGAATATTTTATTTCAACGAATTAAAAACCACCTCCCTCGGAATATATTTCATTAGTAATGATTTTGCTTCTGAGTTATAAACCTTTTAAAGAGAACAGTGACCCACAAAAGAACTCTAAGTTAAGCAAATGCAAAGATTGCATGTCAAAATAAAAATATTCTTTATAAGTCTCTATTATGCTTATTTAAATATATATATTTCATTATTCTCACAAAGAGAAGAAACTCTTCGTAACATTTTATTATCAGGAAGTTACCTATCAGTTATCTCCTACAATAAACTTGAAATATTGATTCTTGTCTTCAAAACCCCACAGTATTAGCCATTTACCTCTGGATGTTACAGAAATATAGAGCAACTCTCAAAAATAGAATGGAAATCATCTGTTCTCTGAAATCTTACAGAATTGCCTCTTTGTATTTGTTCATGTTATATTCTATGAGTATGTTATTTTTTCAAATTATTGTATAAATATTTTGTAGTAACTAAGGATTATCCATCATAGCTTGCCTCCGGAAACCCTATGAATCTGGAGCGAGGATGAAAGACACCCAAGCGTCGAGGACTCACCTTCATAGGGTCGCTATGAGTTGCCTGCGACTCAACAGCACTTAACAATAACATCAACATAGAGAGAGAGATTAGCTGGCCCATGGACAGAAAGTGATGCTACCAAGCCAAAGGTGGGTGACTTTTAATCCGTGGCTGTTGGGCTTGTCTTTCATTGTTTTTCTTCAGACATTCCTCTAGATTGTATAACCCTGGTGTACAAGTTGCCATACAGCGGTCACTTGTGGTTGCTGTGAGGTTGAACACTGTGACATGGATGTGTCAAATGCGTTAATGGTTGGCTACCCAATGCAGACAGAGAGTGCGGTGGAGCTCCCCGATTAAAACAAGCTTGGAAGGAGGAGTGGTATCCACTTCCATAATAGCTTGCTTCCAGAAACCCTATGAACCTGGAGAGAGGATGAAAGGCACCCAAGCGTCAAAGAATCTCCTTCATAGGGTCGCTATGAGTTGCTTGAGACTCGACAGCACTTAATGACAACAAGGATTAAGGAATATTATTTAATAATGGGTTGTTCAGGCTATATAATAGTAGTAATTTTGAAAAATTCCATACTGAAACAAATTAATAAAGATACATAATTTTAAAATCTCCAAGTTGATATTTTTCAACTGAAGGTCATAGTCTCATTGACACAGCATCAGTTATTTCTTAACTAACTCCCTCAAAGGGCTTTCAGAGGATGTAAATCTTTGTGAAGAGATGAGTCTTCTTTATTTGACAGAGCTGACTACTACTGGAGAGGTGCCACCTTTGGGTAAGCAATGCACCTCCTTCCCTATTGAATTCACCACCAGTGTTCTATTTCTATTAACATTGTTTTTCTTAGATGCCAGTAAGCCGAGTGCAACTCATAGAGACACTAGGAAACAACATATCTGAACCTTGTCCCATATTGCACCATTCTCAGCACCTCAGATCTGCTTCTGTCCATTGTTATAGTCATTGCGTCAATCCATCTTGTTTAAAAGCTTCCTTTTTATGTGATCTTTCCCAGTATAATGCAATTTGGAAAGATATTGTAGCACCTACTGACACTAAACATGCTTAAAGCTAAGTGAGAAGTTTCACCATCCTTGCATCTGCTTAGAATTCCTCTAAGGTAACCTTGTGTTTATTCTTTCTGTGTACTTTCTTTTTTTAATCAATACTATATTCAGTACTTGTTGCTGTTAGGTGCCATCAAAATGAGTATGACCCACAGTGACTCTATAACAACAGGTCTGAACCCTGTCCTAACCTTTGCCACCCTCATACTTCCTGACACATTAGAACCCTTTGCAGCAATGTCAATCCACCTGGTCAAGGGTCTTCCTCTCCTTTGCTGACTTTCTACCTTTCCAAGCATTGTGTTCCTTTCCAAGGAATAGGCCCTCCCAGTAACATGCCAGAAGTAAGGGAGGGAGGGAGGGAAGGAAGGAAGGAAGGAAGGAAGGGAGGGAGGGAGGGAGGGAGGGAGGGATGAAGGAAGGGAGGAAGGAAGAAAGAAAATGCCTTTTTTCTTATTTACACATGACAGCTTACAAGCACAGTTTATTGATTTTTTCAGTTGTTCTTGTAACAGTGAGATCACTGTATGAGGTGCCTGGTCCACAGTTCTGGTTAATCCCTCCTCAGTCATTCAAAGTATCAGGAAGAGTGGTCAAGATGGGAAGAACAGTGCCACACTACAGAGGAGCACAGTTTACAACAAATATGTTGCTGTGATGTTATGTGTTGTCTCCTATGACTCATAACAATTTCATGTACAACAGCCCTGAAGACTGCCCTATCCGGAGCCAGTCTCACTGAATCCAACACACCTACCCCCATTTCTCCAGTCTCAATCCATCTCATCTGGAGTCTTCCTCTTCTGCTCTGTCCTTCCACCTTTTCTGAGCATGATGTCCTTCTTCAAGGACTGGTCCCTCTGGGCCACAGAGTTTGTGAGAAACTCCAAAGTTTGTGAGAAAGAGCTTCAAAATCGTAGCCTTCTAGGAGAAACTTGTTTTCACGCCCTTCAAGACAGATCTCTTTGTTCTCTTGGTGATCTAGGGTATGTTCAAGATTCTTCTCCAGTATCACAACCCAAAGACATTGATTTTAATATATATTGGCTCTTAAAAGAACAATGGTGTTGGCTTTCAAAAGAGCCATTGTGTGCTTGGCTTGCAAATTCAAGCGGAAAAGGAGCGATGGAGAACTCTTCATCAGGGCTCAATCACTGTTGCCGCAAGCCAAGTATAACAGAAGCCCTGAAAACTCAATGACCCCTCTGTCCAACTTGTGAAGAGGAAAAAAAAGAAACAGGAGCAATGACAAAAGCAAGGGGCAGCTTATTGAAAACTGCCTGAAGGTACATTCCAGAAAGATAAATGAGTCACTTTCTGTGGAAAAGAAAAAAAAATGAAGAAAACCCTGTGCCGTGGGGAAATAGGGATACACAGAGTTGTCCCACTTCCTCTTTAGGATATACTTTATGCTAAGTAGAGCCAATGTTTGGGCCAATGGAAAGATATTACTGAGGTCTTCAATTTGGTCCTTTCTTTTAAAGCAATTAGCTGTATGATGGGTCTGTGCCTGTTAAACACTAATAGTAGGCTACCATGGACATAATTCTTACTATACATGTCTCCTTATATCAAAAACCATAATGTGGTTATTTCTATTTATATTTCAATTTCTATCAATGTTTCTATTCATATTTCTATTTATATAGATAAATTGATAGTAAATGGGGTAAAGGAAGTAGGTGTGTTAGAGACAGTGAAATTGGCTCAATACAGGGCAGGATTCAGAGCTATTGTTCACAGGGTCATTAAGAGTCACAGGCAACTTGATGGCACACACCAACAATAATGACATATTGTAGGGAACTCTGGTGGTCTATTGATAAGAAACTGTACTGCAATCCCAAAGGCAACTGGTTCAAATCTAACAGCTGTTTTGTAGAAAGAAGGTGGACAATTTCTTCCTATGAGATTTACTGCCTCAACAATCCAACTAAAAGAGTCATCTGTGGGTAGATTCCACAACAACAAAAGTGTCATACAAACAGACTGAGGATAGATTGGGTTACCTGAAATGTAACAAGGTCGCACTCTATGTCTTTTCTTCCTGATTGCACAACTTCTGGTCTAATCTACCCTGCAACCCCGCCTGACATTTACCCTCTATCAACTATTAGCTTTCTTTTGAGTATTTTCATGAGCTTCGTAGCTTGGAAACTTGATGCTCTCGGTTATTACCATAGACTGCAAGAGAGTCTTGTTCTTTCCCCTAACTTGTTGCTTTCTGCACTAACATTTCTCTCATCAAACCTCATTTTATTCTGTTAAACTTGCTAATTTTTTTTCTAACATTCTCACTTATTTACCAAAGCATTACATTTTCGTACAGTCTAGAATTTTAGCTTTGTTATTTTGGATACAATGGGGTTCTTCAAATATAAAGCTCAAACTCATTTCATTATTATTTCTGAAAGAGACCCTACCCTATCACGTGAAATCCTGTCAGCATCATTTCTAAAGAACAATAGGAAAAAGCAATAGTAGTTTGTACTTTTGGAAGTTCATGGTATAATCAATATTCTTCACTATTACCACAATTGAAAAGCATCAAATCTTCTTTGGTCTTCCTTATTCATCTTGAGGAGAGGAAATTCCAATTGCATTTTTATTAAATCTATAAATTTAAAAGGCCTGATAGAATTGCTTATACTTTCAGAGATAACTTAGATTGCTATGTACCATCAAGTTAGAAGTGACTCAAAACAGATCTTCCGTTAGATTTTCAGAGACTACAAATCATAAGGGATGATATTGTCAATCTTTCTCCTGCAAGGAACCAGTTGATTCTAATCATAAGCCTTTGGGTTGGCAACTGATGTGGAATCTGTGATGCCTGACCTCCACTACCTCCTATATCCATCGGCACCATCAACCAGCATGAAATAATTTCCCATGAGGTCAGACATAACTTCTGTCCCACATCTTAATATTTGTATTATTTTCACTAACTCCTTACAATTGTCACGCAGACAATAGTCATGATTACAAAATTTAAAAGCTGTTTCAACCCAAATGTTACTCAGTGTGGCCCCATTTACAATAGAAAGAAATATCTAGCATTACTGCGTCATTCCAATCATTGGTAGGCTTGGGCACATTTTTGTCACCACTGTGACAATCCATCACATTGAAAAGTTTCTTCCTTTTTGCTTAGACTCTTCTTTACCAAGTACGATGTCCTTCTACAAAGATTGGTCCTTCTTGATGCCATGATGCCATGTCCACACATCTAAGATGAAGTTCTAACATCTCAGATGAGGTCCTATCATCTAGGGGGCATTCTAGTTATACATATTCCACGGTAGATTTGTTGTTTCTTCTGGCAGACTATTCAGTATTCTAGGCCAAGATCATAATTCAACCGCATCAATTTTTTTTTCAGTCTTCCTTACTTATTGTCAAGTTTTCACGTGCATATGAGAGGATTGATAATACTGTGAAAATACATTGAAAATTTCCATTCAAGACAAGCCAAGTTAAATGAAGATAGGCTAATCAATTTATAAATTGATGTTGTTGTTGTGTGCCATTGAGTAGAGACTGACTCATACCTGATCTTCCAGAATCATATAGGAGAAGATAATTTTACAACAGTGCAAATGGACTAAACTTGGACCCTTCAAATGAATAGGGCTGTATGATTATGAAGTTTTTATAGAGTTGCTGCACAATATACGTGTATTTGTTTGTTTCATATTACCATCAAGCTAATAAAGACATAAAAAAATATAAAAGAGGTATAAAAATTATAAAAGAGGTCTTTAGCTATATATTAGATTAACTGCCATTGTACTTTATATAGGGCTGATCTAAATAGTGTAACTGAGAATTTTTTTCATTTTTGTAATTACCTTTTTTGATGCATATAAACCTTTTAACTAGTGCAACAATGAATGAGTGGAAGCCCAAAATCTCTGTAAATGTTTATGAAAATTAATAAAATATAATTATAGGAAAAAAAATAAACCTTTTAACTACTTTTATCAATGAAGAAAGCCATTAGTGAAAATCCAAACAACAAACTGACTGCATTTCATGTTTGTTTTTGAAATATTCAATTAAACTAACTTCATTTACTAAGTTATAGCTCCCAGAGTCAGGCCAAAGGTGCCAAAAGCTTTCCAACTACTCTTAGAAAAAGAATAATAATTACACTTATTGCTGGACCTTTGTGTCACTATTGTCTGTTTTAGTAAAATGTGCCTTTTGAAGCAACTTCATATTTTCACTTGAGGGGCTCATTATTCAACAACTAATTGCTCATCCATAATGATTTACAGAATCATTTTACTTAATATTTTGGAAAATTTTCCAAGCTTTAATAAATGCTGCCTTAGACTACTTATATATGACTGCATATTTGCAAAATTGCATCAAAATTAATGATCAACTTTTCTTTAGGGAAGAACAAAGCTGGGAACAGTTTATTGAGATTCATTTTATTATACACATAACAATACAACTCCAAGGAGATTAAATAAATTGTATAGTTCACTCTCTTAGTACCTAATTGTGGGGCTGCTACTAAATATTTGACTGTACTCAGAGCTTAGAGCAAACAATATTTTAAGTTCCTCCTCTTTTATTCACAAAGAAATGTTAAAGAATGTATCATGGGGTAACAACATTATACAGTTG